>NC_092078.1:8437500-8803878 GCF_039877785.1 Chaetodon trifascialis
GCTTCCTGGTTGCCTGGACAGAACTACATTTGTTTAATGTATGAGCTGATGCCATACTTTGACTTCAAATCCCCGGTTGGTGCCAAAGGTTTTGATCGCTCTTGCAACAATAACAGATCTGCTTGAACTGCCTCTTCCTGTGGCTGCAGAACAGCCTGGACATATAAGGGCAAACGGCACGGATCTGCTGGAAGGAGGAGCAGGAGGAGGAAGCGGGGATATCCCAGGGAGCAGCCCGGGTTGTTTGTCCGCTTATTGGCAGAGGCAGACTGGGAAATCAAAAATAAATCAGAAAGTTATGAAACCCCTTCTTTGAAGGAGTGGGCCTCCAACATGGAGAGGGAGGGGGAAGAAGAAAGAGGGTGGGGGGTAACGGGGAGACAGACAGTTGACCCAAATCTTCTGAACCACAAAATAATAGATTAAGCCCATGACCTTCATGTTCAATGCTGCTTCAGGGTGGTAAACAACTGGGTACAATATTGAGAAAACATGTCAGTTCAGACCAAAGTCTGTGCGCTCTGTATTACATTTACCATCAAAACCCAAAATAAAATAAGCTCAGACGTTATCGCTGCCCGGGTTTCTTGTTCAGAAATGTGCTTTTCATTTATTGCTCATGATGAGTAGTGAATGGATTTTCCTGGAAAAGCTTAATAGACTAGTATCTTTAATATAATGTAAATAATAGTTTTTGTATTTTCAAAAATGTATGTGGCAGACCCCCCACATCTCTCCACATACACACACATGCACACGCACGTGCACACACGCGCGCGCGCGCGCAGCAGCCACAGCTACGTCACACATCGGGAATGCAGAGAGGAGCTGCTGCTGCTGCTGCTGCTAAAGGCCTCAGGATCCGTCACAAAGTAGGTTAACGACGCCGAAGCTAAAAGAAAGTTATTTAGGGGTAACTTTCACTGACCTTTGATCGTTTCAGCGGGGGCGTAGATTGTGTTTGTGCGGCTCGTTTCGGGCGGTAGGTGTCGGCTATTTCATTGTTTCCTCTTCGGTTGTGCTGAAGTTAGCCTGGAGGTAAGGCACGAGCTTTGCTCGAGTTCAAAACAGGCCAGCAAACAAGTAAACAAGCCTGTTATTAAAGTTAAGTATTGCTAATTATCCTTCATTATGGGTTCTTATATTACTTAAGTGGTATGTTTAACACATATGTGACGTACAACGGACATATTTGGACGAACAACTGTGCAGTTAGTGTCTCTATTCATCGGGAACAGACGTTAATGTCGCTGCGCGGAGCCAACGTTAACATTAAAAACAAGAAAATATCCTTAATGTGTCTTTAATATGTCGGCTCTTGTTTTGATTCACCAGTTTTATATTGTTCTTGATTTTTAGATGAGACTGACGGGAAGAGGAGAGTCACTGTAAAGGTACTGTAAAAGGTAGGAAATGCTAATAGGTTGCTAATTTTGCTTGGAGATGCTGTTTGCGGATTTAGTTTTTATCCTTTTCATGACTCGTATTGTCTGAAGTCACGTTGTCTTTCTGTTATTTTGCTCAATTTAACGAGGACATCTCGCTATATTGAGCTACATTGTGTCAAACGTCTTACGCTAACCAGTCTCTTGCCTTCAAAATAAAAGCGTGAAAATGCACTTACTGTCACAGAAGGAAAAACAGTTATAAATCCGACAAGATTAAGTTTGCATTTGCTGCCAGTTATTATAGCTTACTGTCTTCATATGGAGTCAGTTTTCTGTGTGGCTGAAATGCTCAAAGTAGAGACATTTTATTCTGAATTTTAAAAACGCCGGATGTCGTCTGTGTTCGCTCCCCCTTGCTTTACTCTTGTGACTGTCACCAACTTTGACATTTCACGAGCTGCTACGCCTCCATGCATCCAACGACGGGTCCAGCCGAACTAATTGATGGACAAATGGACGAGCTGCGTGTTTTAAATCGCATGAAAATAAAACAACTGGCTTTTAAACACAGAGTGATTTAAACGTTGGGATTAATTTCCTGGCCCAGCCATCCGCGGATTTGAGTGTGTGCTCATCCGGATTCAGACAGGGGCTTAAATCAGGTCGATTGTGGAGGCGGTTGTCACACTTTCCTCCACGTGGCCGCTGTGTAATGTCAGCTGAAGCCCATGCTGATGGGCTGCTGCATGGCAAATATAACAATCCCATGAATAGAAATAATAATAGAATAAAAATAAAAAACAAACAAAGGTTACATGCAGTGCACTGTATTCGTGCATTTCTACATCATCCTCTCACCCATCATTATAATCCTCTTACCAAGAAGGACTTATGACGGCCACAACACCGGCATACAATCAGTCTGAGTGGGCTACTAATTTCTCCACTGTGACAATAGTGATTTGCTTTGGCTTGTCCCTGTGTTCGCAATCCATTTAGGCATCGTGTCAAGCACACGGGGGCTTTCCAAAAAGGTTATAACAGTGCGTTCATGCTTGAGCGTGGAGTCTGAGAGCTGAGCAATGTTTGTTTGTGAAATGATGAATCCATTATCAAGGCTGGTTCGTTCTGTGTCATTGACTAATCAGCGCTAACTCGTGAACCCTAACCGCTTTGCTTGCTTTCTGTAAGGATTTTATTTCCCTCCTATGTCATTTGTGACTCTTTCTCCCTTTCTGTGATAAAGATCTGTATCTTAATGAAGGCCTTCAGGTGCGAGTCAGGGCTTTGTCGGCTCAGCTGTCAGTGTTGTTATTTATCCCACAGAGGATACGCAATATATTGTTATGAGCCAGGTGTTCACATGTACACATATCATTACACAACATTTCCTGCCCTGTTTTTGTCTCTGCTTCATTTGGAAATCAATAATACCAGCGTGTAAACACCCAAAGACAATAACCATTGTGGCAGATAACAGGCGAGGGCTAGCCACAGATTTGCACCTGTTTGTCTGTCTGTGTACGAGTTTGTGTGCGAGCGGGCCGGAGAGATTTTTTGCGCGAGTGTTTGTCTCGAAGTGCACAAACACGCGCTTGCACACACGTTTCAGGGCAATGTGCGAGCCTGCTGGAAATCCCCGAGCCCTTCAGAATGGCTGCTCTCTTCCTGCTTCTCAACTAAAAGCCTATTGTTCGATCTGTGTGTCCCCGTTGCCATAGTAAACAAAAGTCTGAAGCATCCTTTAGTTTCCATTGGTTACCTCTTACATAAAGTACACACAAGAGCCATGGTTGTGCTCATGCAAATTATGGCTACAAGCTGAATAATAATAATAATCGTGCATACGGGCTGACCTGATGTCAGGAATTATTGTGTTCAGGAGGCAAGTTGTGGTCATATTACAGCATAAAGCTGAACGTTTTTCTTTCTCTTTTGGATCTCAGAAGCCTGCTATGTCCGGTCCCACCTGGCTTCCTCCGAGAACTCTGGACAGCCCAGAGCGAGCCGTCCCTCAGATGTCCCACTCTGCCGGGTCAGCGATCTACCGAGCCCCCAACAAGAAGGGGATGTCCGACTTCCGGCCAAAATATGGCCCCTATGACCAGAACGGAGGAGGAGGAGGAGGAGGAGGAGGAGGAGGTGGAGGGATGGCCAACAGGTACATTGCTACTGGACCCACAGGTAAGACGACCACGAGACATGCGCTGGATTCAGGGATGGCAGCCATGCAAAACAAAAATGCACCTTTACATGAACTTACACTAATCAGATCCAAATTAATACATTAATGGCATCACTTCATTTACTTTATCATAGATGAATATCAAAATAGATATTTCAAACATCAGATTACATACATGTCAACATCCAAAACATACAAAAAGACACATTTCTTTGTGCAGTGGATCAATGACAGCAAGGTTTTCTTAAGCAATTCACTCTCCTCGGCTTCCAGTTCGAACATGTATGGCTGAATTACTCCAGTATCACCACTTGCCAATTTGTAGCATACTGTAGCAAGAAAAACAGAAAACAAGCAGAGCTTTGTGTGTTTGGAGAGCAGGCATAGTCGAGCTGCAGGCAAGCGGCGGAGGGGTGGGTGGAGAACTAAGGAGGGAGGGAGCTGTTTGCCTAATAGTAGATCCATGTTTAGCTTATGAAGGCAAAGTGTGGAGTTACATCTAAGTCATTTTAAGACATAAAGGGATTATTTTCATGGAAACAAACTTAAAAACAGAGATGAGTTTGTTTTTTCACATCTGTTCTCGAACCTAAAGGTGGGTCCATTCATCATTCATCTGGCGATCACTATTACTCCCCTCACCATGGTCCCAAAGAAGACCGCACCTGGAGCCCTCACATGGACAGCTACGAGCTGATGGTTAGCGCATTTTCTGCAGCTCTTGCCGATCATTAAAAACGTCTTTTGGACCAGTTTCTAATCTTAAATGCACACGTTTCCTATGCTGTTCTGTCGATAGCACCGTGGTCCTGAAAAGCCAGCGAGCTATCACTCCAAAATCGATGCGGATATCGACTCCCTCACCAGTATGCTCGCTGATCTGGACAGCCACCCACAGGACGCCAGCGCACAAGTAGGACAAACTAAATGATTGAAGCTAAATGGATAGATTTTTGAGATACTGCATAGTTGACCTTAAACATTTGTCTCTTCGCTTTCATTTTTCGGACTCCTCGCAGCTGTACGACAACGTGCCTTACAACAAATACCTCTCAGGGGATCATTACAAGCCTGCACACCAGAACGCAGCTCCTCCTCAGGGTCGGCCATCCATGGGTTACCCCCCTCATCCCCAGAGTCAGTACCACCCAGCGCCCCCTTACCCCAGCGAGCACCAGTCACCTCAGTACTCCACCTCCCACCAGCAGGACTACTACTCCTCCACCCCTAAGCCCTACCCCCAGCCCGTCCCAGCCTCCTACACCACTGCCTCGACACCCACCGGACCCAGGTTCAGCGTTCAGGTCAAGACGGCACAGCCTGTTACCTACTCTCAGACGGGGAGACAGGCTGAACAGGCCTACACCCCACCCCCTCCTCGCCAGCACGTGTCACGCCCCCCTCCCCAGACTCAGACAAGTCCGCAGGGCTGGTACCCTCCACATCAAGCTCAGGAGATGCACTCTGAGGCGGGGTACAAGGGGAGCGGCTCAGGATCTGGAGGAAGAGTTAACCAGCTTCCACTGTCCAAGAGAGGGATGGAAAATAACCAAACCGGATCAGGGGCTGCACAAAGTCCTGCATATCAATCCAACAAGGTAGAAAAAAAATTAAATTTAATCATGTCTGATAAACAAAGAAGTAAAGGTTCAATACCCAGTCCCTAATATCATAAATATTAAATAACTGGTAACAAAATGAGCAAACTCATGTCTCCTCTTTTCTTCCAGCAGGGGGCAGTAATAACCAGGCCTGAGGAGGAGTTGGAGCGACTCACCAAGAAGTTGGTGTATGACATGAACCACCCCCCTTCAGAGGACTATTTTGGTACACTCATTACGTTAATGACTTGTGACACAGCAGAAGCTGCGTCGTGGCATTTCAATGAAAACATACATACAATATTTTGACTTCCGGTGTCCACCTTCCTCTTTCAGGTCGCTGCGCCCGCTGCGGCGACAACGTGGTCGGCGATGGCAGCGGCTGTATCGCCATGGAACAGGTGTTCCATGTGGAGTGTTTCACATGCATCACCTGCCACGCCCGCCTCCGGGGGCAGCCCTTCTACGCCCTAGACAAGAAGAGTTACTGCGAGAGCTGTTACATTGTGAGTAAAGGAGCGTCAGTAGGACAAAGGTCCAGCACTGCCTCATTTGTGATGTTTGCGGTGAAGGTTTGGTGGGTAGGGTGGTCTTCTCCAGCCTCTTGTCCTCATCCTGCTCTGTCACCTGCTTTCAGAGCACGTTAGAGCGCTGTTCAAAGTGCTCTAAGCCCATCCTGGACCGCATCCTGCGGGCCATGGGGAAGGCCTACCACCCTCGCTGTTTCACATGTGTGGTTTGTAACTGCTGCCTGGACGGAGTGCCCTTCACTGTGGACGCGACCTCTCAGATACACTGCATAGATGACTTTCATCGGTATGAAGACATTCAAATGGCACGCTGATGAAGTCATGCATCATTTTGTGTGACGGATGTCTCCACCAACTGTAAATTCTGTTGCTTGTTCCACCCGACAGGAAGTATGCACCTCGCTGTTCAGTGTGTGGAGAGCCCATCATGCCCGAACTGGGCCAGGAGGAGACAGTGAGGATAGTTGCTCTGGACCGCAGCTTCCATGTTAACTGCTATGTTTGTGAGGTGAGTCAGCTGTTTTGCAACTGGACAGGACGGGTTTATATCACACAAAATACCCCAAACAGCAGGATGTGTTGATTTTGAGCTTCTCATTTGAGAGTTGTTTAAGTAAGTATAAATGTTTTAAATGTATTTAAGGGATGAGTCCATGTGAGAGAGTGAATCTGTGCTGATGAAGTGTCTGTCCATCAGGAATGTGGGCTCCTGCTGTCCTCTGAAGGGGAGGGTCGAGGCTGTTACCCGCTGGACGGCCACATCTTGTGTAAGAGCTGCAGCGCTCGCCGCATCCAGGACCTCTCAGCCAAAATCTCCACCGACTGCTAACGAACCCGCTGTGACCGTGCCACCTTTGAAGCCCTCTCACTCTCACGAACCCTCGGACCGTCAGCGCAGGAAGGAGATGCCCCTGCTTTGTTCAGATGTGTGAGCTGGTTTTCCTTTTTTTTCCCGTTGTCTTGGTTGCTCTGACTATGAGTTGACTTTGACTGTGCTATAGTTCCCTCTGTTGGCATCTAGCTGCAATTTCATTTGGAGAGGAACATTTTCTGTTGTTACTGTTACTGATTCCGTTTAGAGATGGAGTTCTGATGGAGCAGCCACCTCCCTTGTTTCCTTCATTCAAATGTCCGACCACATTTTCTTTCCTTTTTGGTACTCAGCTGTCCCACTTTTCATGTTTAGCTCAGTATTCGACAGTGGCCTGACCTGCAGGCAGTTTGGGCTCCACTTCCCATTTATTCACACCGGTACTGCTCGGCTGTTAGCTTGCACATTATTATCACTCTCAAAGACAATGAAAGTACGGAAGGATGTCATAGATTTAGAGCTGAAAATGAGGGCGTTCTTGCAGAGAAGCAGCATAAATGCTAATTAGGATGAGATGTAAATCCGTCTGAACAATGGGACCTGTACATTTGTAAAACACTAACTATCAAGGTGCAGAACTGCCTCAAAACAAGCATATTAAAAGCACATAATGCAGCAACTGTGACTGTACATAACGGGCTGGTTTGACAATGAAACTGTTGCCAACTGTTTTGGAAAGCATGTAGCCTTTAGTGCAGTGAATCTTTGCAGAGAAGTAGCCTCATAGCACGAGAAATGTAGACGAAAGGAATGTGTAGTTAACGTTGCGACCCAGATGTTTCTTTCTTTAGCTTTTGATTAAACGCTAGTACAATATTTGCTAGAACGAATCTCTCGTACGTCAACGCTCAAACATGACAATATTGTGTCGCTTCATTAAAATTGGAGCTCGTAACAGGATTTTTGCCATTTAAAAAAAAAAAAAAAAAAAAAAAAATCATCCAGAATAACATTTTTGAATGTCTACAAAACACAATCTTGCTTTGTTTTTGTTTTGTTTTGTTTTGTTTTGTTTTGTTTAACATGTGTTGGTTGATACTTGACTGTTACATTGAAGATGATGGTGCAATGAAGTCAAACGCTTTCTTCTGTTCTAAGGAAAACAGGGTGTTCGCCCCTAAAGGGGGCTCGGAAACATCCCATCATGTGAAGCTTGAGCCCCATGTGAAGAGTTTGTACCACTTGGGGAAAGTTGGAAACAAATAATTCTGGAGTTATATTGATTTACTTGACTTTACTTTAATGTTTAATGTTAACACTAGACGAAATAAAAGTGGAATTCACGATATGTCGTTACCCAGAAAAGCTGATTGTGATTTTGTAATGCAGCTCTTCACAAGCGGGTTTGATTTTTGCTCATCTTTGCGCTTGTGTGAGTTGTCATTCTGAGACTTTGGAGCTACAGTATTTGTGATGATTGTGTTTAACCTCTCTCGTCTTTTCCGTCCTGGTTTTTGTATGCGTGTAACTTAAAGGGCTAGAAGTTTCAAAGCCTTACCTCAAGGATGTCATTGCAACTGGGTTTGTCTGTGAATTCTGCTTTTTTTTTTTTTTTTTCTGGTTACAGAACTTGATCATGCTCAAACGGTTCAGAGTTGCATTGTTCATCTCTTGTTAATTTATCTCATGTTGTACATACTTTGTCAGCACTAATCTGCTTTCTGTCATCAAGGTTGTCATTTCATTCACGCTCGGATGCGTCATTTCTAAAATCCGCACCCGTCCCATCTCTTGTGTCATACTCCGTGAATCGCTTCGCGTTGTCTTTGTTACTGACTGTGTGTTCAGTTTGAAATGCTGTGAATTGGAGCTTCTCGATCAAACCCTGCGGTACTGCAGCAGGAGGAGGAGGAGGAGGAGGAGGAGGAGGAGGAGGGTCTGCGTCGAATGGACAGGTTGTTTGAGCACAGTTGAAGTTGGTTACAGAAACGGGAGAGCATGAGAACACATGAGTGGAGTTTCTCCTAATACAGGTTGTAGTAACATAATTGATTATTAAAATGTCAACAAGTGCATTGGTGTGATTGTCACTTTTTACAAAAAAATGTCTTGACAAAATGTGTTGTGGGAAATGTAGGATCTAGAGTTATGGGGGGGGGGCTTTACCCATATTTGAGGCTTATAATCAGGACCTAATTGTCTTGTTTAAATGTTTAAGTGGAATGCCCCTTTAAGATAAAATCGCCTGACAAACATGCCCTTTTAAATCAGAAATTTTTATTTTCAACACCGCGTACGTCCCTGCCAACCTCAAAACACACAACCTGATCACTGTTTCCAGTTGCCGAGCATATTCGGCATCTTCCAGTTACAACAAAGTGAGCAAACATGGATTACTCCACCCTCATAAAGAACAAAAACGCTCCTGTCTTGTGTTAGCACGAGGTGAACGTCTTCCAGAAGAAGTTGCGGCAGCCTGCCTTGCGCTCTCTTTGGGAGAGGGGAAGATGTCGCCGCATCACCTCCTCCTCCTCCTCCTCCAGCCTGGGGAGCATCTCGTCTTCTCTCACAGCCATCAGCTCAGGAACAAACTTCAGCAAGAGCAAGTGAGCCAGATCCTGAAGGATGACAGCAAATGAAAAGAGGCTGAAAAAGTACTTCAGGCACCATTTGCATATTTAAAGTAGCTCTCCGTGAAAGAAACCAGCTCTTAAAGGCCACGTCGCTCATTTCAGCTATTTAAATCTTTGCACTGGTTGATTTATGAGTCACTCACCTTGTCGCTGGCGAGGTCTGCTCTCAGTGTTTCTGTCAGCATGTCTCTGCGTGGGGAGCCGCTGACCTCCACCAGCAGCACAGAGGAAAGCAAAACCCCAAGAAGCACCTGCACAGGGTGAAGCATCTCCACCTCAAACAGCGGACGCAACAATCCAACTCTGATACTCCCCGACTCTCTTTGAACACTGATGATGTGCAGTGCTGCCAAAGTCCAAAAAACACAACAAATCCCCAGCCAATCAGAAACTTATCACTGTCCGCGTAGGGTGTGCTGAGCTGATAAATAGGCCTCTTCATCTTCAAATCCTCCTCTTCCTCAAGCCAACCAAAGGATGTGATTGGTGGAGAGGGATGGCGGCGAGAGGGTGGAGGTTGTGAAGAGAGGTGTCACCGGACAGGATAAGGTCATCATTAGCCGTGATGACATGACTGCTCCTGACGTTTGCTGTTGCAATAACTTCACATGTGAAATATTAGCTGCAGAACGCATTAACTGATGGTAACATATGACTTTACTTCTGTCGGTCATGATTAGCCACACCGGCTGTGCAGGTGTCCTGAACTCAACACGAGTCCTGCGTGCGGTGCTAATGACACAATGTGACTCAAATGTTAATGAGGCCGCCTGGATGCTGCTGACCAGCCCGACGCGTCACCGCCGTCACTTTGAGTCACAGGAAAATAAACACAGAGAACATCTAAATGTCAGGCTGCAAACAAAACAAAACACTTGATGTTAAGTGTTTTGTTTGCAGTTTGGGCAAAAACGAGGAGATGATTACAGAGTTTGAGCAAAAGGTGAAAACTGGCAGTTCTTCCATTAAGTATTATTTAAATTTCTCCTTACAGGGACATTTGGCAATAATTTATGGTTTGACTGCCTCGAAACACGATTTCAAAAGAGTGGGAAGGCCACAGCTAACTCAGCTCAGAGGCTGTCAACCTGAGGTTTGGGACCACCCAGAAGGTCACATGATCAACCTGAGTGGTCACGGGAGAAAATTAAAGGGCTTTGCTGATTTTACACATGAAAGTCAGTTTACAGGTTTTAGTGAGTGATGTGTTAACAAAGCTGTACGAAGCCTCCAGAGAGAGTGTGGTTGGTCTAATTAAAGGCGAGCCTCTCAGTTTGACAACCACTGACCTTTTTCCCACCACAGGACTTTAAGTCCAATTACTCAGTCTTTAATCACGACACGACTTGACTTTACGTAATGTTCTCCGAGTAGTGAGGATGTCGTGACCGCAGGCGCACCAGCGGTGTGACGATCACACAAATCACACCTCCACTGGCTCCACACCTGCTGCTACATTACATAAAATAGTCAGCGGGGTTAATCAAACATCCTCACCCACTGCTAACAAGCAGTTCATCCTGCTGGTTTGTACATAACTTGTATGTCATATTTAAGATGTTGAGTCCTCCCTGCCTTTTTTCTGTTCTCAGTTTGTCTTGTGTGTTTTGTGATGTTCAAATCGTGATTTTCACTTACTCATAAAATGACAGTGGATGCATGGCAATCACAACCTTTGATTATGTAACTGTTGATGTGCGCTCTGTGTGAGCAAGAGCTGAGCCATCAGTCTGCTGGACTTCAACAAGAATTATTAGTATTTTAAACTCAATCATAAAACAGCCAGCGGACAGGAAGAGGGGTAAAGAAGTCAGAGAGGAATATACTGTTTATATGGAGATAAAAATGTTGAGCTGTTCATGGAGAACAATCACCACTGTGCACTGTTGACCTCATAAGATTTAAAGCAAACACTGCTGTACTCCAATGCTTCAAGGTTAAAAGATACAGCATGCCTGCCTATCACCCGACCAAGTAAAATCAACTGAAATAAACTTCCTGGAAGAATTACAAGTGAAAGTCCTGGATCCAAAATCTTACCTTAATGGCCACCTTAATCTATGAAAAATAAAATTTACTTTACATGTCGATAATAATTTGCATTCATAATTTGAATCTGCTCATCAAATAAATAACCGTGTTGGGGTAAAAAGTATGATAAATCCCTCCAAAATGAGGTGGAGTGGAAGCAGAAAGTAGCATAAAATGGTAAAGTACACCTAAATCAGAATTGTACTGAGGTTATGAAGATCAGCTTAGCATACTCTTTTGGCAGCACTGCTTTAACCAGTCATCTACTCCACCTCTGCCATCAATGGTGAATGATCTCATTCAGCCTGTTTATATTGTAACCATCATCTCTGTCCACTGGGTGTCGCTGTAAGATCACATTTTTCCTCAGAGCCTCAAACGCAACATTTGACATCACGAAATGTATTTTGCTATATTAGCCCACTTTTAATTCTAAGATATTTATCACATTTGTCTAAAAAAAAAAAAAAAGTACGCCAATTAGCCTCTCCATTGACAGGTGAGTCGGTCAAAATGGCGACCTTTCCGCAGGTAAACACGACGGACAGCTTTCAAAATCGAGACGTATTCACTCAAATGAGTCTATCGTCGTGCATGCGCTCTGAAAATGAAGCTGTTTCTCCATATTTTGTGTGGGTGAGTTGCAAAATGAGAGGTCAAAGCGCATTTTAAATGCAGCCTCATGCAGAGACTCATGATTTGTGTTATTTCAGCGTGCTGCTGCTCCTCGCTTCACCTTTCTGTGTCACCAGTCCATTGCCGACAGGTAAGACCAGTTCAGTGACCTTAAAGCCAAGAAATGCCTGTTTCATAACATCACCCAGGAATGAGGAGCAGTGAACTCTGGGATGTCCAGAGAAGGAGTGGATATTACTTCAGCCATGCTAATAAAATGGTTTCCTATATTACCTTCTCATGCACACAGTCCTACAAGCCAGGACTATTAAATGTCTGTCCACAGGGGAAATATTGCTGTTACAGAGCACCTGTTGGAAATCATATACAGGATATAGCAAATAGTTTGCTATTTTTCTTTTATTGCCTCTCTTAACTCTACAGGAGTTCCTCACATTGTGTATGGTGACATGGCTGAGATGAATACAGTATTACTAATGATAGACTTGTTTTTGAGTCAGGTGTGAACTGAGCACATTCTTGATGTTTTCAGGAATGTTTCAGACCAGGTGTCTCGAGCGTCACTTTTGGCTCTCTGTCAGGTCCAGCTTCCTTGGCGTGATGATCCGTTTTGACTTCGAAGGTGTGTTTCTTCGTCCTCCTTGAGAAAATGTGTATCAGAGAAATGTTCGGGTTCATTTGTTGATGACATTTTACTGTAAACCACCAGACCAGTATGGAGTCCACCTCTGGTCCGATCAGGAGGCCGCGCTCTGTGGTTACACCGTCCTGATCAATGACGTTGGAGACCTGGTGTTTCGTGCGTCCTTCCTGGCCTGTCATGTTCACAGCAAGGTAGATTTTTTCTGGGATTTTTATGCTTTGATATGTTGCGTTCTTAATAACACACAACATCTGCATGTCTCCTTTGCAGAGGGGCACAGACTATCGCCTGGGTCTATGGTTTGTGAACCTGCAGGCAGATGGGAGGGTGGCGGCATATCCCCTCCAGCTCCACTGCTCACTCCAGAGCCGGTGGAGCACCAGAGAGATGGTCTGTGAGGAGAACTACATGGAGGTGAGTAACTAAACCTGCATTATGTCATCACATCCACACTTATGCTGTGACTCATCAGGATGAAAGCCCAAGACGAGGTGGAAAAATTGAGATTGAATCAAATCTTAAAAAGATGATTGTTTTACGCTTCCTATCTATGGTAGTTTATAAGTCACATGACTGACAAACAGTCAATTTGGGCAGTTTGTGAAGGTGTATCAAGGCTCGTCTTTCCCCCTCTAGGTGTCCATTCAGCAGTCCATCCTGCCCATTGCATCCAAACATGAGGGCAAGGTTTGTGTGTGGAATATTCCCAGAGATTTATTTGCTTTCATTTTTGGATGTTTTAACCAATGGCCTCATAAATGACGCTCATTCACGTCAGATAAGTCGCTTAGACGCCTCTTTGTCACTGAGCAGGGAGCTGACGGAGCAGACGTGGCTGTGATGTTCCACAGAGACGACCAGGAAGCGAGCGTCCTGCCCCTGATCGAGGCTGCTGCTCTGGGCTACCACATCTCACTCCGTGGCTCACACCTCACCCTCCGCTGTCCCTACTCCGCCTCTCTCTCATACTTCGTCAAGGTACTCGGAGACAGTATTGTTTACTGGGGATTACTGGGCCTGCATCGCTCAGTTGTTCAGTGGATGTTGTGTGTGGGTGTGTGTTTTTCCACAGGAGAGGGGAGTGGATTTAGAGATTGTCAGAGCGACCATCTTGTTCCGGCTCCAGAGCAGCTTCCTGGCTGTTGACGCCACCGTCGCCTGCGCTCTCAGTTAGTACGGTTCATCAGTTTCATATTGAAAACTGCGAGAGACCAGAGTGAAATGCCTCTTTCCTCTCCCCACTCTCACCCCCAGATGAGGCTACAGCAGATGGGTCTGACCTGCTGTGGACTGTCCCTTATATTCTGTCCCCGCTAGTCCACGGTCAGTTCAGGGACAGAGGCGTGAGGGTCGGAGCGAGCGGCCAGGCTCTGAGCGAGTCTGAGATTAAAGAGAGGGGATTCAAGATGGGCCTGCGGGAAGGGAGGCTGGAGGTCAGGATACCTGTAGGAGCTTACGGTGGACACGTTCAGGTATACAAATAAGACGTACTAAAGGACAATGGTTCCCACAGTGGTGTGAATTTTCAGTCTACTTGTTGATAAGTTAAAATGTGGACAGAAAGAAAGAGAAATCAGATGTAAAGCTGCAAAAACAACTGCATTTTTTTGAGTGGCTGATCTGGGTTCAGCCTGTCTCATTCTTCCAGAGCGGTGTTGTGAGGGGGCAGTACAGCCAGTCCATGTCAGCGCCTCTGTTCCTCACGAGGCAGTGGGAGGACGAGCGCTGGCCTCTCACACAGCATCGCTCCTTCAGGCGCCTCAAGACTGCTCTCGTCCCACAAATCCCAGTCTTCACCAACAGTAAGGCTTTCTTAGGTCATGTTGGCTTATTTATTGATGCATAATGAAGTGATAAAGAGTAATAAAAATACAGATTGTGCAGTCGGGCTGGTATTGTGTGTGGAGTTAATGCAAAATTTCTGTGAAAACTACAAAAAAAAGTAGTTATTGTAGGTTTTATGTCACACATTTGAAGGATTATTGTCTGTAAAGCATAACAGTGGAACACATATAATTTCCCTGGGTGTCAATGTCATTATTTTAAATGGGATTTTGCATGTAGTTGATACTTTATGCCATGATTTAGACCCCTCCCTCCAGTGTATTGAACATCACCCTCTCTCACCACAGACACAGTCCCATCTGAGGGATTGTTTTCCGTCACTTTAGGCCTCTTCGCAGCTGACGTTTCCCTCCAGAAGGTGACAGTCGACGGTGGCGGCGACCTTTTAACCTGGACCCAGAGCCACCAAACACAGGGCGACGCAGACCTCAACGTCTCCAGGATCTCCCACTCCAACGGGAGCCACTCCTACCAGCTTCATTTTCCAGTGTCACACCCGAAAATAATCCCAGAGGTGAGCCTCACTGAGCAGTTTTATTATGTGCACAAGATCAAAAATGTCTGAAACAGCCTGCTGTCTAATCCCAGCATATCGGTGGTGGCTATGAGAGGTACGGCCTCTCTTTCACCTTCATTCTTAACATCTTGACCAGCGGAGAGGTGTTTTATCATCAAGCCTCTATGGAGCACAGTGTTGAATACACAGGTGAGTATCACGTTGATTCAGACCAGTTGGTGCAGTTTAAATTAATGAATTGATGGTTTTATGTTTGTACCCATAATTAGAACAACATTTATTATTTATATCATTGCCAAGCTGTTTGTATTAATTTGATAATCAAATATTAAACTCTTCTCCTGCCTCACGAACTCCCCGTCTGTCCCGCTGCAGCTCCAAGTTCCCCCAAGCTGGAGGGGAAGTGCACCGAGAGCAGCCTGCTGCTGCTGCTGCACCACGGGGCCCGGGCCGAGCTGCAGTGGGAGCTCTTCCTCGGAGCCCGCAGGCTGGACTGGGACCTGGTGGAGATGGGTGGGTTCGTGGTGGAGGCGGAGGATGACTACTTGACTGTGGAGATCCCCTTCAACAGCCCTGTGATGCACTATGAGGTGATCAACTGTAGCTTCTGCTTTACGTTAGCTTATTTTCACTAATTTTGTTTTTTCTTGCCCAGTGCCACAAGAATAGCGTCTGAGTGCAATTCAGTAAATGAATTTAAGGATTAGAAACACTCCTCAGGCTTCATTCTTAAAGCCATCTAACACGTCATGGATACTTTGACAAAACAAGCCCAGTGCTTCAAAAAAGATCTGCAGCGTTCGTGCTTGTTTAGAGTATTTCATGCTCCTTTGCTCGCTTCTGCCAGCTTGTTTTTTCCCCCATGCAGGAGCTGACATTGCAGGGTCTTGTCTCTGGAGTGGAAGTGTCCATTGTGGACGCAGAGTCTCTGAAAGTGGAGGACAGTCTTGTCCATAAATGCACCTTTCCTGTTAGAGAGCTACTAGGTACCCACTGCAATCTCAGACTGAGGCACAAAAAGTTAGCATTCTGGTCTTAGCTTTTGAAAAGCTTGACGCTCGCAGCCTTTTTCCTGACAGTGTGTTTGCCAGAGGGGAGGATGGTGGCAGTAGTCGACACCACCCACACCATCCCGCCCACTCAGCCCAACCGCACCACCCTATTGGACCCCAGCTGTGTTCCCATGGAGACGGACAGTGCTAGAGCCCTGTTCAGCTTCAGCCTGGACTCCTGTGGGACAACTGTAACGGTGAGATCCATCAATTACTTGAACTTCACGATGAAAATAAAGCGTCTTGGCCTCTGTCCTGACCTCATATTTCCTCAGACTGAAGGAAATTTCCTCGTTTATGAAAATCAGATCAGTTACCCTCAAGATTTTCTGCCTTTTGACGATCCTCTCATACACAGAGATTCTCCGTACAGGTGAGGAGGCTACACACTGAGCTCAGTCTGTCTTTAAACCGGATGATGGTGTTGATGTCAGTCTTGTCTGTTTCAGGCTGACAGTTCAGTGTCGATACCCAGCAAACGAGACCAGCACTGTAGCTATCCATCACCCTTTGAACTCCTCACTGCCAGTCAAACGCACGCGCAGGGAGGCTGAAAACACAGGTGTGTGTGTGTAAAACTGACTTCAGTTAGAATTTAACATTATGTAAATGTGACTTCTTTTTTTTTCCACACCACAGATCAAAGAAAATGGGTGAATTTATAAAGACAGCAAAGCCATCATCAAGGTAGTGTTGCTGTGAAACTTTAAATGTGACCTCTGTGCTCAATGTTTGAATCTTATTTGTATTGAGACTGAACTGGAGGAAATCATAATTTTACTGTTGTGTAAGGAACAAGATGATTAACCTCTCGTCGTCTCTTTTCTGGAGTTACAGTGAGGATCACATGGACACTTGTCCCAATGCTGCTGCTCCTTGTGCTCTGCACATGGCCTTGTGTATACCTGACCTGCAAACTGGATAAATAAACACAATTTTACATTTTTAATCAGGTCTTTGTTGTGAATTGTTTAGTCTTTAGTGTTTATCCTGTGATTTTGTTAATTATAGAGTATTTAAAATTGCTGGCATGGTCTACTGCTGAAACAGGGAGCTTTGGTGCTTTTTATGCATTTACTTAAATGTCAAGGCCAGTAATGGTAAGAAAATAAGCATGTTGGTTAATAGCATTGGTAAACCTTATAGTCCAGGGGCAGCTCCCTCTTAAGGGTGGAGGGGCAACCCAAAGCTGGATCACTATCAATCACAATGTAAACTTTTTAGTAATGGTGCATGGAGGATATTTATACTAATAATTTCTTCACATTGAGCACCATCCCAGTAGAGCTAAATGTGGAATCATGCTACATATTTCAGAGATGAGCAATTTTGAACTTGTTCAAGTCAAACAAGTTTATATACTAAAACTTAGATCTGTATCTGTACTGAGGAAGACCTGTAACTCAGAAACTATGCAGTGCAACACTTCCGTCCAGCTACCAACACAGCTTGGTTTGTCCTTTTAATGTACAGTAGTGTTAATTCAAGACCCAAATGACAGCCTGCACATTTGTTTTTGTTTTTTCCATAAATACAAATTTATTGAGTTTCAGTTAAGACATGTTCAGTCATTCAAAAATCCAGGAGTGTTTACTTTGACTTGTGAAGATCTTCTAGATCCTGTGAAGAGAATTAGAGATTTAGAAACTTAAAACTTCCAGTTTTGATCAAAGCTTTTTACTCAAGTACTGACCTTTCTTAGAATGATTCTGTAAAAAGCTGGATACTTTGATGTACTGAGCAGGGGATTGGTAGCCAGGTCGTACTGAGACCGGCCTTCTGGTACGCCTGGTAGTGGGCACTAGTGGTTGAAGCATTGTAGTGGGCTCCACAGTGGGACTCTGTAGACCTAGAATACAGGACCAAACAAATGTCAGCATGGAATGGAAATATAGGGTGATAGTGTAGTTTGATTGAACCACCTACCTTCAGTGGAGTGCGCAGAATGCACAATGCGGCCAACACCAGCTGTGTCAGAGTCGAACTTGTACACTGAGAAGAGGCGATGGAGACCGGCCAGAGGATATGTACACTGCAATGTCACCCTGCAAGACAAGAGAGATAATAGTCTTATGACTAGTTAAGGAGGGGTAACTGACAAAAGCTGGGGTTGAAGATCCACCTGGCAATATCATTACTGGATCCTGCTGGATTTCTCAGAGCAGACAAACTCTGGCTGAAGAAAATCTCGTTTTCATAGGTCACATGGTCCTTATTGAGCTGGACAAATAAAAGCAAAAGTAGATTTAATTTCTGGAATGAGTGCAACTGTTTAACATTTAATATTAGTAAGCAGTAGTACCATGACTTTGGATCCACAGCTGTTCAGTGGAAAAGAAAAGAAAGCCCTGGTGTCGTCCGCCTCTTTGGGTCCACAGTATTTGTCTCTCAGGTTGGTTCTAGCAGGAAGTCCTCCACTTGGGACGGCCAGAGACAAGTCCGCCACCACTGTCATCCTCCCATCAGTTGAACACACTGTAGAGAAACACATTTAGCACATGTCACTATACAAGACCCCACCCGCTCTTAACAGTAGAAAAAACAGGCTGTTCTTACTAATGAGTTCAGTTGTAGTGAATGGACAAGTCTTCACAGCGGAGCTCTGGACCTCTGATGTTTCACGATCCCGCACAAGGATCTCAAAAGTGCCAAAGAATCCCTTCAAAGTCACATCCTGTAAGACACATGCAGCGTTGTCATTGAGCCCCATCTTTAAAGGAAACTCTCGCACATTATACGTAAGAGTTAATGGTTCCAATAAGTCATTTCTCATGTCACCTTGTACTCGTAGCCATGAGCAAAGAGCGGCACATCCAGCAGTAGACTCTGGCTGTCATTGCTCATGATGTAGCCGTGCTGGGCTGCCAGCTCTGAGGTCAGCGGGTCTGATCCAATACCGATCTCCCAGAGGTAGTCGAAAGGCCGGTGGTCCAATTTGAAGGTGATCCCAGACTCGGAACAGACGGCGTCAAAGGTTGGAGGAGCTATAAATACAAGATAATGGGTAACTGCTTCATGCACAAGTAGGATTGACCAAGTCTAAAATAAGGTTGGTGACTTACAGACATCTGTTAATGCCTCTACTGATGTCAGCTGGAGAAAAGCCTCATTTTCAGGTACAACGATCAGTGTGTAGTTGATGTCCAGCCTGAGATGCATTGCTGCGTCTTCTTTGGAGAACTAGGACACAGAAAATAGAAGTTGTAAATGAGCCAAGCAGGTTGAAGGTTACATAATATAAACCAGCATCACATCTGAAGATGCCACTGGTCAAAATTCAAAGACCTTTTACCTGCTTTATGACAACTGGGTCATCAAAAGGCACCTTCAGAGTGTAGCCATGAGTGTTGTTGGGATGAACGATGTTTGTGATCGTGTGGCTGCTTGTATTTGTAGAAGGCAGTGTACATTCATGATCATTTAAATGAAGAGCAGCCAACTCGACGTCTGCAGGGACATCTCCGAGGTAAACCGTGAACACGTGTTCTTCATGAACTGTTCCTGAAATGAAGAGCCATTCAGATTATGGTTGCATAAATGTAACAAATGTCTCGTCCTTAGAGACTTACTGTTTTCAGTGAAAACAAGGCGTGGCAGCAGGGGAGTGGCCAGTGTCCTGTCAAAGCGAAGTCTGGTGTCTACGCCATCCTTATCCACCAAGATTTGCTCCAAGTAGAGATTAAAGATGTAGAACTCGTAGAGGTCACCAGATACCAAACTCTGCAAAAGATACAGGAATTGTGAAGCAGTACCATCAGGTTTAACATGCCTCCTTAAGTGAATACCATATGCTGCTAGATAAACATTTCCTGAAGACCAAAAGTGCATTAATGCATGTCAGCGCATCGCTCCTCTACACAAGTTCTCCAGTGCGCCATAAATTTGATCCTGATTGACTGCCAAGACTATATCGTCTGTGCCTTCTGACCTTCCTGTATCCTCCTTCAGCATTGTAAGGGATGCTGATCTGGACTGTGGTGTTGTGCTTCTCCACAATGTAGCCTCTCTCCTGTGCAACTGGCTGCTCTACAAGTTCACCATTGACTCCAATGTTGAGCTGTGTCTCATGTAGACTTGACACCAGTGGGTGCAGCACCATGGGAGTCTCCCACATCATGTAGCCGCTTTCATCATATGATCCCTCATCTGTGGGCATGACACCAATGTTACAGCTTAAGATCATGTCAATAGCGATGAAAAAAAGAAACTACAGCAAAAGATTGTAATACTGACATATGGAACAAGCAGCCACCAGGTCCACCATGAGGACAACCCAGCTCTGTCTGGAGAACAGTATTACATGGACCACCTCTACTGGAACACCATTCACCTGGAGACAGACTCAGGATCAAAGCCTGTTTTGGACTAAGCTTCGCAACACAGGCATTGCTGGTAAATTGGTCATTTTAAAGTTTAGGAATTTCAAATATGAAGTGCATGAAATTTGGCTTTATTGGTTCACCTTGATGCTGAGTGAGTCAGGTTGTCCATACGGCGTTCGAAATACAAGCCTTCCATCTGTCAAGTCAAATGCATAGCCCTGCTTCCTAGCTTCATTAAAGCTCATGGGCACCATCTCCTGCTCTGCCCTCTGAAACATCAACTGCCAATCTGAGATGGCTGAGGTATAGGCCTGGAAAGAGAATTTAATGTGCTTATTAAATTGCATGTTACGGTATTCCAACCACATATGACAAATTCCAAATTTCCCAAAAGATAATATCAAACATGCCGTTTGGACTGCAGCATCCCAGTCGTCTTTCTTCGTGCCAGTTGGACAGGCCACGTCACTCCTCACAGATACCTGCAGAGAAATCAGGTTTATCAAGCACCTGAATTGTCTTTAGTAAATGTTACAATAAAATTAATCTTACTTCCATATAGTTGGCCTCACAGGTAACCTCTCTGGCAGACCACGGGAGAGTGGGAGAACAGGTTTCGTTCAAAGCATAGGCAACCTGATTTTCTTCATGTGTTGCAATCAGGTTGAAGTTGAACGTGAAAACTTCATCATCCTAAAAGACACCATGAAATAAGGTTGTATAAAGGGTGTCAGAATTGTAACTCCTATGGGCTGTAAAGCACTTCATCTCTAGTTAGGTTTTTGCGAATAAAAGACATTGTTTCTGCCATTTATACATACTTTGTTGTCAGTGTGACAGCTGAAGTAAGAGGCTCGTAGTTCCACATGGCCCAGCACTGGATGAATGCTGATACTGTAGCCACACGTTGCAGCATAATGCTCAGAGATGGGGTACACACCTGTCTCATCTGGAGGACAATCATATTAGTCTTGGTGTGCACCAAAACTGTTCTTGCACTTTTGATTCAGTATCAGCTTTACTTGAGTAATGTACTTAAATATAACCGACGTTGAAACATGGTAGAAGACAGCAAGGTTCAAGAGCCACTGTGACTCAAGAGCAAGCGCTTTCAACTGAACACACCTGGCAATTTCCCCACCTCTCCAGTTATCAGTGTAATAAGAAATGGGCTGGAAATAACTGATATTCTTAGTTACACATGGCAAAAGGTTGCTGAGCCCTTTTGTTGTTAGTAATGAAGCTGTGCAGGACTTACCAACAGCCTCAAAGTGAGGTTCAGCCCCGGTGAAGGAGAGATCAACAGCTATCATGAGGAAGCGATCACGACACTCCTTATGAACCACTCCTGTGTGAACAAACAAGCTCAGTTCTTAGTGTGCTAATGAGTACAGGCATGTGTTGTAGCAGACATTTTAATTCTTACCTTCAGGAATCTGATCACACTTTGCAGTTTTCCACATAGACAGGAGCAAGGCCAGACTGTAAGACAAGGGCATATATAAATTACAAACATACAGGTGTGCTAAACAACTGGCAGTACGTAAAGGACACTGAAAATCTCTTACCAAATGCAAAACCCAAAGGCCATAGTCACTGAGTGCTGGCAGGGTCTAAAGCTAGCCTAGCCACTAGCAAACTACACCTGCTAACCAACACAAGCTAAAGTGAACCAATGCTTGTTGTATTTCTTGGCCAAACTTGCAGCATGTGGTGGTGTCTGCTACACCAGCTTTTTAAGTCTGTGACTTCACCAACCAACCAGAGGCCCTCCGTCATTACAGCCACATGTGTAGCTCATTAGCAATCAAAGCTGACTTTGAATCAGTTGCAGCTGATGAGATTAGAGTTGCCCTCCTTTCAGCCTCATGGGTCAAGAAAAGGGTTTATAAAAGCTGGTGTGGAAGACAGAGCCACATGGTTTGGCCAGGATATACCAAGCAAGTGTTTCACTTTACCTTGTGTTGGCTAGCAGGTGTAGTTTGCTAGCAGCTAGACTAGTTTTAGACACTGCCAACACATCAGTGGTTATGGCTTTTAGGTTTTGCCTTGGGTAAGTTGTTTTAAAGGCATTTTACAAGCTATTAATTTTTTATTTGCGCTGATATTTTTGCAAGCAAGAGACACATTCTTTTCTCTTACAGCGTGGCCTTCATCCTGTCTATGTGGTCAACTGGAAAATGCACAGGCATTCCCAGTGGTAATTAAAATACTGGCTTATAGACCTGCAATCGCTAATAGGGTGTCAATATTTTGACCTTAACTTCTTTGTGCACACAGATGTACTTGAAATGGCGTGTCTAGATCGTTACTTCATGATAGCTGTTGATCTCTCCTTCACTGGAGAGGACCCTCGCTTTGAGGCTGTTGGTAAGTTATGCACAGCTTTATCATCCTGTTGCGTAAACGCTTTTGGATTGTCACTATCTAAAACAGGGCTCTGCGGATATGTGCTATGAGGGAAATAATCTAGGTGTTTTATGTACCTATAGTCCACATATCTAAACTAAACAATGGATTTCCTTCATGTATTTAGTTGCAGAAAACTTTCTCTTTCAGATGAGACAGGTGTGTACGCCATCACTGAGGAGTATGCAGCAAAGTCTGGCTACGCTATCAGTGTTGTCCCTCTGCAGGGCCACGTGGAGCTCCGAGCATCTTATTTCAGCTCTCACACTGGCAACAAAGTATGTACAAATGGCATAGAAATCAGTTTTTTATTAATTAGAATAACGAGGTTGAGCGTTTTTACATTGCTTATGTTACGGTGTCTTTCAGGATGATGAAGTGTTCACATTCAACTTCAACCTGATTGCAACACATGAAGGAAAGGAGGCTACGTACGCCTTGAACAAGACCTGTTCTCCAACTCTCCCCTGGTCCCCCAGAGAGGTTACCTGTGAGGCCAACTACATGGAAGTAAGCTTGGTTGATTATTTCTTTACTCATAAGATCATTTCACATTAAGTAATTCTGGTTTCTTTCCAGGTGTCTGTGAAGAGTGAAGTCACCTGTTCGTCTGGGACAAAGATGGATGACTGGAATGCCCTCAAACCTGTACATTTTTTTTCAAGTCCCTGTTTAATTATTTTCTCACTGTGTTAAGTGCCACTTTCTTCTTAAGAAGACTTTAAATCTCCTTCCAGGCACATAGCTCCACCACTTCAGACTGGCAGGTGATGTTTCAGAGAGCAGAGGAGCAGCTGCCGCCCATGAACCTCTCTGAAGCTCGTAAGCAAGGTTACGCGTTTGACTTGACAGATGGAAGGCTTGTGTTTCGTACTCCATATGGACAACCTGACTCATTCAGCAGCGAGGTACGCCACCGATGTATAATGTCTCTGTTGTAAAACATTCAGTCTAAAGCAGGTTTTGATTGAGTCTCTCTCTAGGTGAATGGTGTTCCAGTAGAGGTGGTCCATGCAACAGTGTTCTCCAGACAAGGCTGGGTTGTCCTGATGATGGACCTGGTGGTTGCTTGCTCCATGTGTCAGTATGACAGTCCGTACTTGCTGTAGCTGCTGTTCACACAAGAATTTACAGTTTAAAATGCAATATTGGTGTCTTTTCAACAGATGAAGCGTCATATGATGACAGTGGCTACATGTTGTGGGAGACTCCAGAGGTGCTGTACCCAGGTCTAGACGGCTCACAACTCAATATAGGACTCGATGGCGAACTTGTGGAGCAGGCAGTTGCAGAGGAGAGAGGCTGCATTGTGGAGACGCACAACACCACAGTCCAGCTCAGCATCCCCCAAAATGCTGATGGAGGATACAGGAAGGTCAGATCCATTCAAGATCCATAAATCAGGACAGTAACTCTTGCCCAGCTAATCTTGGTCACTATAAAATAAATTTGGCGATGAAGGGATGTTCAAAGACTTTCAAATTGACATCCCCGCTGCTGCTGCTGCATTAAACATATTTTTAGCAGGTATAAAATGCAACTCTCTCTCTAGGAGTACAATTTTAGTACATGGTGCACTGATTTCTTTTCATCTGGCAGCATGATGTATTAAGAGCGAACAAGAAACATGTTAGGAAAAGCTGCCTGGCAGCATATCTGAACTGTATACCTTCATAAACTGTCTGTTGCAGAGCTTCGTGTCTGGCGATCTCTATGAATTTTATGTCTTTCATCTCTACGTGGAGCAAATCCTGGTGGATGAGGATCATGTCGAGACCAGGATCCGATTCCACAGGACACTGGCCACTCCCCTGCTGCCACGACCTGTTTTCACTGAAAACCGTAAGTCTAACGACGACACACTTGTGAAGTTGATGCAAACCGTAATCTGAATGGCTCCTCATTTCAGGAACAGTTCTCGAGGAACACGTGTTCATCGTCTACCTCGGAGATGTCCCTGAAGACGTCGAGTTGACTGCTCTTCATTTGAATGAACATGAATGTACACTGCCCTTTTCAAATACAAGCATTCATACGATGACAAAAATTGTGCATCCCAACAACACTCTTGGCTACACTCTGAAGGTGCCTTTTGATGACCCAGTTGTCATACATCAGGTAAAAGGTATTTTGAAGTAAGCTGATTTAAGCCAACTACATTTTGCTCCTTTTTAAACTGTCTGAGCTCAGTCATGGTTGTATTTTGTCTCCTAGTTCTCTAAAGAAGATGCAGTTCTTCAGTATAGGCTGGACATCAACTATACGCTAACTGTTTTGCCTGAAAACAAGTCCTATGACCACCTGGCATCTATTGCAGCATTGTTCACAGATGTCTGTAAGTCATTAAATTTAAAAAAGAAAACATTGTGGTTTCTATTTGTATAAATGGTGAGCAGAGTGACTTATCTTATATTTACAGCTCCTCCAACCTTTGACGCCGTCTGTTCGGAGTCTGGGATCACCTTCAAACTGGACCACCGGCCTTTCGATTACCTGTGGGAGATCAACATCGGCTCACACCCGCTGACCTCAGAGCTGGCAGCCCAGCACGGCTACATCATGAGCAATGACAGCCAGAGTCTGCTGCTGGATGTGCCGCTCTTCACTGATGGCTACGAGTACAAGGTGACATGAGAAATGACTTATTGGAACCATTAACTCTTGTTTTTTTTCCTTAAAGATGGAGCTCAACACTGCATGTGTTTTACAGGATGTGACTTTGAAGGGATTCTTTGGCACTTTTGAGATCCTTGTGCGGGATCGTGAAACATCAGAGGTCCAGCGCTCCGCTGTGAAGACTTGTCCATTCACTACAACTGAACTCATTAGTAAGAACATCCTGTTTTGTTTTTTTTGTTTGTTTTTTTTTTTTTACTGTTAAGAGCAGGTGGGGTCTTGTATAGTGACATGTGCTAAATGTGTTTCTCTACAGTGTGTTCAACTGATGGGAGGATGACAGTGGTGGCGGACTTGTCTCTGGCCATCCCAAGTGGAGGACTTCCTGCTAGAACCAACCTGAGAGACAAATACTGTGGACCCAAAGAGGCGGACGGCACCAGGGCTTTCTTTTCTTTTCCACTGAACAGCTGTGGATCCACAGTCATGGTACTACTGCTTACTAATGTGAAAGTATCAACACTGGCAGCAGAGGCCTTGAATCCTTTCTGTATTTAGCCTCACATTAATTACTGACTTAACTATGACTGTTAACTGTTGTATAAATGTGTCCTTGCTTTCACCATTTTAGCTTGGCAAGGAAAATGTGACCTATCAAAATGAGATTTTCTACAGCAAGAAGTACCTCAATATGAACAAAGCAGTTTCTAATGATGCCACTGAGAGGTATGTATCGAATTTTTTGCCATTACTGCAGCTATCAGTCCTCCAGTGCCGTATCTTCAAGAGGCCCTCTTGCCTTGCAGGGTGTTAGTGCAGTGTACATATTCCCTGGCTGGTCTCCATCGCCTCTTCTCAGTGTACAGGTTTGAGTCTGACACAGTTGGTTTCGGCAGCATCGTCCACACGACGCAGCTCACAGCAGGTACAGCAGTTCATTCACCCGCAGGATATGATCAGTTCTCACTCAGCATATTGGATTTTTAGCATGTCTGCTGTCTCTGCACTGTAGGTCCGCAGAGTCCCACCATCAAGCCCACTGCAGCGCTTCAAACCAGACCTGCTACCAGAAGACCAGCTGGAATGCAAGTCCCATTCCTGCCTGCTGCCCACCCACCCGCTCGCTACATTAAAGTCTCTAAATCTCATAATCTTTTCAGTGGCATAAGAAGAGGTGAGGATTTTTAAAGTTTAAGATTCATTTGTAAGACGTAAAGTCTCACTTTGCTAATTTCTTTCTTTTTTTCCCCCACTTCTCTTCTCAGGAGCGGCAGGATCATCACAAGCAAAAGTAGATGCAGCCCACAGTTGAAGGAAATAATTTTTAAAGAAAATTTTGAATTTAATAAAGCTGTTTCTTAAAAGTTCCAACATGTACTGAACTGTTTAATACCAATATGGAGATGGAAAAACTGTATTAGGGCTGAAAGGCACATGCTAAAGGGGGTGAGGATAGAACTGAACTGCATTGTAATATATATTTTACAAACATTGAATGTCATAATTGTCTTAGTCATCAAGTTTCATTTTGTATATTCACTGAAATTTGAACACTGATGGTGTAGCACAAGTGCTGCCAGACAAATGGACACCTTGGCCATAAGCCTGGGTCACCATGGCCTTGAGCTTGAAATAGAGCACACGCTGAAATGAACCCAAGATGACAAAACCAGAAGATTTACTGCCAGCAGCTGGAATGTTTATTCACCTTGGCCTGTTTGGAAAAAGGTTTCTGAAATTGTTTAAATATGCAAATGACACAGTACATATGAGTTTATTTGAACTACAATTAACACTTAAATGTTGGATGTTTTCCACTAATCTTAAAGATGCTGTTGGAAAACATGTTAGGAAAAAATGCCCAAAATCGACCGGTGCGTGAAAAAAATGATTTCATATGTGGTTTGCTTTGTCTATTAAAAAACAAAACAAAACAAACTTTATTAGTTTCATCGATGCTTATAAGTGAAAAGCACGGGGTCTCTTTAGCGAGCCAGCAGGGGGCGCTAGCCAGCAGCTAGCATAGACATAATCGCGACTGTTTATTTGTGACTTTTAGCCTCTTCTGACATGAGCACATGAGGTAAACAGCTGGATGCCACTTCTGACTGTCTTTGAACAACAGAAAAGTCAACCATGAGCTCCAAAGAAGGACGCTGTGTCGTGAGTTTTGTCACTTTCGCTCTTACCCCAAATTTACTTACTGCGACACAAGTTGTAAGCAAAGCAGTCAACACGGATTTTCTCATTTCTCTAGTATCCGTGTTTCAATATGTCTCCTCAAACAGAGGTCCAGGCAGCCGACCCTGGCTCCCATCTCCAACAGGACCCTGCACCACCCTTCTTTCCTGCCTCTGTACATGGCTGCAGACTTTACGCACCATCACAAGGACCGCTACAACCAGCCAGGTGAGTCAGCTCCGCCCCATCAGGTTCAGAGCTTCACCTGGCCGTGCACACTCACTGACGCCTCATTGTCCTCCTTCCAGTCGATGCCATCAGCCCCGCAGAGTTTTTCTACTCTGACCCCACCATGAGCCCAGGGTGGAGGATCCACAACGCTGGGAGTGAGTTGATGGTGAGGTTGCACAGTGCTGAGGCTTCATAAGCCCAGTCATTCATATCCCACTAACCATGGGCTTGAGTCCCTGCAAGACAAGATAAACACACTGATAAACAGTGTCAGGGTCAAGATTGTGGGCTGTTTAAGGCCAAAGTTGCCAATTGTTCCTTATTTTTTAAAGTACTATTTTAACCAATATTGAAAATGATATCTTCAGTTATGGTACAAGAGGATTGTTTCCTGTTATTAGAAACTATCAGTGTTGATTGCTACTAATGCAGATGAAGAGGAAAATTAATGCAAAAATTACTAGTACATGTATATTGAATAGGCACAGGACACAGTGGTGGGGTTTGTGGAGGGAGAGCTTATGGAGGGGCTCAGACAGAAGAGGACATTTAATAAGATTGGCTCAGTCCTGTCAGACAGAGCTCAGACCCTGACCAGGGGGGCTGCGAGGAAATTGAGACCAAGAGCGAAGGAGGAGGCGCTTTGTTTTGACAGTCAAGACAAAGTATCAGCCATCAGCCTTTCATTTTCGGGCAGACTTTCCCGGGAGACCTGTGATGATTGTATTTTGCTAACGCATCAAAAAGTCAAATTCATTGGACAGCAGCGCAGATGAGGAAAGAACATGAAACAAGAGGTCGGATAGTAAGGGAACACTGGGAGGAAAAATAATAACAAAATGTTATTCCTGTGAAAGTGAACACTGACAGCTCGAGTTGTTTGAGCTTGTAGTGTCATGATGATGGATATGTGTGTAAATCCTCACAATTAGACCTCATTATCTGCTCCATCTTCTCATTACCGCCTCTATTAAAATCTTTTTTTTCCTTTCCATCAGGTCATTGATTGCTTCCAGCTCAACACTCCGCCACCGGTTATGTCCGCCTGCCTGGCCCCACCAGCCCCCCAAGATCCATTCAGAGCTGGACCACACCCCATGAGGGATCTGGGCAGCCTCACCTTTGACATGAAAACCCTCCAGCCTCCAGTGGGACCAAGCCAGGTTATCCTCCAGCTTACCCAGGAGGAGGACCAGGCCATTACTAACCTCCTTAAACTGCACCACCAAGAGCCTGTACAGCATGACATGACTCTTGTTCCACAAATGGACTTGAAACACATCCTCCTCCTCAGCCACCCTGAACCTACAGACTCCACCTCAGCTCCAGATGTACACAAGCCCCTCTGTGGTGATGTGGAGGATCCAAGAGAGGCCAGTTCACAAGGTCAGTTGCAGCAGGAAAGATGTCAATCAGATGCTGAGCTTGAGGCAGCTAATACCCTATTGAGCCTGATGGACGAGGACCAAATCTGGGGCCAAAACCACAATAAATCAGGAGCAACTCCTCCTGATCCCCTGCCATGCCAGCATCAAGGATCTGAGACTTTGCCTGCAGCAGTAACCACTTACTGTACCCGAAATGACGTCAGCTTTAGCCGTGTCTGGGAATCCGGAGAGCCAGGCTGGGGGGACTTTGTGTCAGTGGAGGGGGGGAATGCTGATCATGTTCACCTACCAGTCTGTGAGCAAAACTTGGCATCAGATTTAACCCTGAGGCGGCCTTCGTTGTTCTCAGACTCGGAGAGCAGATCCAGTGTCTGCGGAGGTTTTTCAGAGGTGAAGGAACGAATGCTCTCAGACTCTGAGGGAGACGCTCTGCGTGTCCTCCTCAGCCTCGGAGACATGGGAGTGTTGGACAATGTGCAGTGATTATCTGAAACCTGAGAGTCTTCTTGTCCCTGTGTGCCTGTTTTTTTCTACCTTGTTCTAATCATGGTACCAAGTAGTTAAGGGTTTTTTGCACTTGTTGCTTTGAAAATTTGGAATTTTGATCCAAATGTTCCCCCCAAAAAACCCTTTGTTTTTGTTGAATTTATTTCAGAAAATGAGAACACTATTGTTACTGTAGTTCCGCATCAGTGTTCAATAAAAACGATCAACAGTTGAGTCTGTTACTGAGAAACAAACACAGGTCTAAAAAGACACACATTTTTATTAAAAGCACAACTACCATTTTGAAGGAGAACCCCCCCCCATCAGTATGTACAACATATTGCTCATTTACAGCGTATCCACAAATAATATCCAGTCTTCACTGACAACAAGCTGCAGGGGGAGCTACAGTATTATTCAACAATGTATAACGAGCTAACAAGCTAACAGAGAGCACAACCACTGTAACGTCATGATGGCAGTGCAGCTCAGCCCACATTTACATCTCAAAGCTCTTGTGCTCGATACAATCCTGACAGAAGTCTTTGTGTCAAAGGCACTTCCTGATTTCTTACAGGTTGTGGTGAGATAAATTCCTCTTTAAATGTTAACACTTCAAAAAAAAAAGACTGTTGTATTATAAAACGTGTCATATCCTGTACTCTGACACGACGGCTTGTTGTGCATAACTGGAATGAGAGAGGATTTAACTTGTCTGTGTGTGTGACGACTGTGACATGAGAGGTGTTTACGGGAACGCCCAGCTCTTTTCCCCGCAGCCGGTCTGACTTTTGTACAACCTGGTCGAGCGGTAGCTAGAACGTTTGGCATTTCAAACCTGCAGTTTCAGTGCATGAGGGGCTGCATGCTCACAGACAGAGAAGAGGTGAACTGTACAGCCGCGATGTGCCGATCTGTTACGAAACACATGCATGCATATTCAAATAGTTTCTTTCAGCATCAGTAGTAAATGATCCACCTCCAGCTCCCAGCTGCACGCTCATGTACTCCAGTAGTAAAAAAAAAAAAAAGAAAGGTGACGACTGCAGGTTATGTTATGACCTCTCGTGATCGTCACCCTTCTCCTTTTGTCTTTCACTTCCTGGTTATTAGAAACTGACACTTCAACTCTGTACAGAGTTCACTCTTAAAGAGTTCGTCTCCCTTTATCGTCCTTTTAAAAACAACTGAATGTAAACACCCGCGATCCGTCCATCCTAATGGACGGCGTTGGCCTTGGCCACCATGCTCGCAGCCTGCATCACTCTGTAGCGCTCTCTGAGGTTTCGCCGCCTCACGTGCTCGTTGGTGATCTCTATGACGTTTGCCGCGGGGAACCAGCCCTTCTGACCGTCGGACAGGCGGACGCCTTCGCAGCAGCCTGGCACAAGGAGGAGAGAGGTGGGAGGAGAGGAGGGAGGTGGGAGGAGAACAAACAGGGGCAGATTGGAGGCTTCTGTATCGTTCATGCAAGAAAGTTGAAACAAATCAATAAACTGCTAAAGTGGAGGGTTGAGGATTGAGTTATGAGGATCAGGGTGCATAAACAAGCAGAGTCAAAGGAAGGGGCGTGTTAATGATGCATGTCAGCACATATGAGTGTTTTTATAGGAAACGTGCACCACATCTGAAACCTTAATCTGATTCTTAGTCTAGATCCACACACACTCGTAATGCCAAATGGTAAAAGCTCTCCGTGACAGTCTGATCAATAACTCTTCAGCCCGGGGTTCCCTCCATGTCGCTCTTACCCTCGTTGGTTTTGCGGATGACGTTGATGATCTCAGTGGGCTCCAGGGTGAGCTCGTCTGCCTGCTGGGCAATGTACTGCTCCACACACTGCATCTGAGGACAGTCTGACACGCACACGCACACATGAGAAACCGTGGATATGAAACACAGGCAAACGCGTGCTGCGGTATCATCACCGAGTCCTCACCCCAGTCCTCATAAATCACTTCATCTTCATCTCTGTCTGGGTTGGTGGGGTTGGGGAAAGCCGCCATCCACCTGTGCATGTCTGACCTGTCGACAGAAAAAATCTCAATGACGTGTTTTGAAGTGCTATGTGTCGCGAAGTTGTATTTCACTATATGTAGATTATAAGGACAGACGCACTCTTCTTATTGGTCAGTCTGAACTAAAGCACTCACTGCGAGGGAGCTTTGAGCAGCCTCTCCATCTCGCGTCCCTGGTGGTTTTCCAGCAGGGTGAGGTTGAAGCAGTGCTCGTAGGGGCCGCCGCCGCCGCCGCCGCCTTCCTCTACTGGCTGCACCTGCACCAGAGAGCGATGGGCGTGGTCAAGTACAACAAAGCGCTCCACCCTGCTCAAGAAAAAGGAGAATTCGTGTCACATCCCGTTGCATTTCCATTGTGTTTGGCATCTGCTGTCAGTTCTCCTTTAACACAACTTCCTGCTGCATTTGAGCCACTGATCGATTGATTTGCAGCAGCTTCTTGAACAAGGTTTGCTAACACTTTACTAGCAGGTGTGTAGTTGGGTGCACCGTTTAATCAAGGTGATCTTCTTCTGGGCATTGTGAATGTCTGTACTAATGCCATGTCAATCCAATTGATAGCTCTGTATCAACATCCATCCCGCCTCACCCTTTCTTGGCGGTGATGACGAGCAGATCGTTGAAGAGGAAGAGGTAGATGGGGGTAAACTTGGCCCTCATGTTGAAGAGAGTCCCTCCTTTGGACATTTCCTGCAGCTCTCCCTTCTTCTCCAAATATCGCGTCTGGGAGATGATCGGGATGGCCTGGAGGACAGCGAAACGTTCAGCTGCTTTTCAAAATAAATGTCCGGCTAAATAAACACCATGCATGCACACTTGTCGTTACCTTCAGCTTGTCAAACTCCAGCGTTTGAGAGACACGGATCAACTCCTCCATCTGTCTCATCTTTCCCACCTGTGTGTTGCACTCGTCCATAATCTGCGTGCGATTATGAGAGTGGAAAAAGACACAAGATTATGAAATAAGCCCATGTTTTTATTTCCACCTCATTACATAAACACTGCCTTTGTCCTCAGTGCCACGTATGACTCACTATCACTGTGACTCAATCAATAGGAAATCCTTCAAACAATGGCTGACGTCAAATGTCCAGAGGCATGTGAAGCACTCGAGAGTCAAGTGATATGGATTTGTAGGCAGAGGAGACGGCGATGAAGAGCGAGGGGCGTTTACCTTCGACACCGAAGCCAAAGCCTTGGAGGCCGTCTGCTCCTCTTTCGTCCCCTCCTTTGTTCTCTTCAGGATGTTCTGAAAGGACAAACAACAACTTTCTATTTCTGCAGCGGACAAGCGGTGGGATACATTTTTTCCATTTAAATGCAAACAAGATCATGAGGTGCGCCCCCGTGTTTGCTTATGGCTCAAGAGGCAGAGCGGGGGAGATAACGCTGGAACGAGGATATTCCACAAAGCAACGCACCGCGATGAGCTCAAGACTATTGATTTCCAATGGCTTGTAGCAGCAGAGGAGAAGGGTCAGTCACACAGTGTTTAGACACCTGAACTAATGGAAACGCTCACTGCATTGTAGTCACGCTCCAGTAACGTAGCTATGACGCCGACCTCCTGAGCTTTGTCCTCACGGGGGAAGAAAAACCAAAAGCAAACAGACACGTTTCTACTTCTGGACTCAAAACCACAAACATTCCATCCTCAGTCTGATTATTTGGTCATTTTTACCTTCCAAAGACTCAGAGCTGGACTCAGAGCCGGGCTAGCTGTTTCCCCCTGCTTCCAGTCTTTATGCTAAGCTAAGCTAATCACCCCTTGGCTGTATTGGCTGAACTATTGTATTTATTCTTTATTTGTTAAAAGCAGCAACACAGGTGTGGTGGGATTTTACAATTCCCATGATGCCGCTCACCTCAATGAGCATTTTGATGCGGGTTATTCGCTGGAAGGGCAGCAGCAAGAAGGACATGAAGGGCAGCCGCTGGCACTGAGGCGACTCTTGGAGGCGAGAGATGACCGCAGCGAACTGCACGTTGTTCTTCCTGCACACACACAGAAATGCACACACACGTGTAATACAGCTGTAATGTTCCATAAAATCCAATCTTCCTACTGAGGGTTGCAAATTCCAGGAATATTCAACATGGAAACTTTCCATGGGAAACTATAGGGGTTATTTGCTCAGGCTGCATTAATCACGTCATATGCGGACACACACAAACCTTTTTCCAACTTAAAACCAGGCTAATAGAAATGAAAAAAATTAGCAATCTGGCTGAGTTGAACTTAAATGAACTGGGTTGAGTCAGTTAAGAAGAGTGACTGGAAATGTGTTAAATAGGTGAATAGTTTTGATTAAAAGCATGTAGGCCTTTGGCTCAGACAGTGCAGCTGTGTTGGCAGTACTGTGGCTGCACATGTGACAGAAGAATGCACTGTGAATGCAGAGGGTGCGCTCCTGAATGCAGCGCATGGTCGCAATTCAATTAAATGAGCATACTTTAACCCTGAACATGTCATATGGCCTCATATGGCTTTCTTATGTGCATTTTTTATAATGAAATTGCGCAAAATTTCCAGAATTCCTATTTGACAATCAGTGCCTGCTTTGCTGTTTTGTTTTCCCACTTTTATGTTAATTCTGTGTCTGTTTAATGTGAAGCACTTGGTGCAAGTCATTTCTTTGTTGTAAAGAAAGGCACTTTAAAATAAAGTGATCATTATTATCATATATTCCTTTCTCAGAATTACAGCTTGTGGCCACAGCCAATAAAAAAAATGGAGGAAGCCCAATTGTGACTCCACCAGTCTACATTCCTGATGGTGCTGAGCTGTAGGAAACCTGGAACTGGTTCAGACGGAGAGGACAGATTGCGGTTCCTCACATGAGCAACGTGTAGGTCTTTTCCTGGTAGATCTGGTTGCGGACGTAGTCGATGTAGGCGGGGAAGTTGTGCTGGGCGTGGTAGTGGATTATGTCACAGATGTCAGGGAAGACCAGCTCCTCAAATATGCGGTCCTCCAGGTCTTTCAAGAACCTGTGGAGTCAAAGATTTCATGAAAACTTCAAAGCTTTTTGAACCCTAAAGAACAACTAGACAAAGACTTCCAAAGCTTTGGACCTCAAGTCAGGAAATAACTCATTCCATCTTTCCTTTTCCTTCCTATCTCTTGGTGTCTTTGTCCCGAGCGCCAAGTGACCTCACGGCAGTTCAACTCATAAATCACCTCCCTATTTCCCTTTATCTCCCTCCATCCTTCCTTCTGCCGTTTCTCACCTCTCGCTGACCTCCCGGACCCTCAGGATGTTGGAGAAGAGGGTCTTCCTGTCTCTGATGATCATCGTCTCCTGCAGGTCCCGGCTGTCCAAGAAGTGTTCGGTCAGAACTCGCAGGGATCGAAGGTACGAGGTCTCAGATGTCAAAACCTCAAACATGCTCTGCCAGGGAGAACACATAAAGGATTTTAGGATATTAAGATCAGGAAAAGGGAATCAACACTGTTTTGTATTTGTCTCTGTGAATAATATCCATTTAGATGTTCACTGATACGTTTTATTTAGGATATTTTTTGGCGTATGTTGGTGTATCGCCCTTATTTCTTCTTCTTTTTGTTCAGCTGAATCAAAAAAATGGCTCGGTCTATCTGCAGGCTCTCGCTGTCTTCCTAAGATGTATCACTTCCTGCTCTTTAAAGGATTTTTCCCCTTGAAAAGTCCTGCCCGAGTTTGGAAAGTTAGACGAGTGACTGGAAAAGCTTTCATGAACTGGGGATAGAGTGGATCAATATGTTATTCCAGCAGTGAGTGATGCAGCGAGGCAGAGTGGGCCATAATTCATAGAAAAACATCGCGTTATTACTTTAAGATGGGATTTAAAACTTGAGCCAGCATCTCCCGTTTCTCTTCTCCTCGCATCATCGATTTCTCTTTCTGTAATCCCTCCTTGGTTCAGGTCGATGCCTCACCTCCTGGTACTTGCAGCGCTCGGGGCTGAGCTGCTCCAGCACTCCGCTGTCCCGAACAGCTGGGAGGTCCTGCCACAGGGTGCTCTGGCTCGGTGTGGGCACCGGGCTGCCCCTGGGGGCTCCGTTTCCAGTCGCCGTCCCAGTCCCAGTCCCGGTCCGACGGGCAGCCCAGTCCATGGCATAGTCCACGCTAGTTTTACTGATGTTACGGCAAACTGTCTGGCGTCGGATCTCCTTGGTGATGACGGTGGCACGGTACGTCTGGTACAGAGGCTCTGAGGGGAAACAAGACACAAAGACACCTGAAGTTAGGATCAACTGAAAAGCTGCTGTGTTGGATTGCATTAGGTTGCCCCAGTGTACCTAACAAAGTGGTAACTGGTAAATGATCGTGCCTCCGCTAACTCAACCAGCGTGATCTGTCAAAATGAGAGCAGAATAGTCTGAAGCTGTGTCCTGTTTCAATGCTAATTCTGAGCCAGCTGTGAACGTGGAGTGTTTTCACACAGGAAAGGAGAAAAAAGAAAGTGTGAGCAGTCACAGCACACACAAAAAAAGCTGTATGCTAATGGAAATGGAGAAGCTATAGAAATATCTAGAAAAGACGCACATATTGTCACATTTTTTGCCACAAAAATATGTTAAAGCTTGTTGCTTTTTCCTATAATAATAATGAAAACAGTGAACTATGACAAATGTAGTGCATATTATATATAGTTAGCGTGAGGTTTACACACATACAGACAGACATTTTACAAGCAAACATTACAGATCAGGGCAAATATTCAGCAGCCAAACTCATTTTTGTCTTTTTATGTCTGTTACAGGTGTCTTACCATCCTGCAGCCGAGACTCCCAGTTCAACGAAAAATCCCTCCTGACTGGGTGCCTGAAAGAGGAGAGAGGGGTCAAACCAGGGTGACTGGTTTGGTGTCTGGGTGAACACCAGCAATGCGCGAGTCTGTCTGAATATGCAAACGTTACTCAAATAAGAGTAAGCAGTGAATTTGCTGGGGACTATTTTCAGCTGTGGATTAGTACACATTTTGGTGTGTTGATGAGCTTTTGCAGCAGCAGGACCGGCAACTCTGTTCATGGTAATAAGAAACATGTCAGCCAGTGCAACAGTGTGGCCCACTGATGTGTCTGTAGTAGTCTTTGGACAACAGTGGGGGCTTTTGTAATAATATAGGATCAATTCATTGATGGTTTGGAATTTTTGATAGAAAAACTCACTTCACCCTTTAAAAACTTCAGCAAAAAATGAAGTGAGATAACTCACGTTTCTTCCGTTGTGTCCTCTCCTTCATTCCCTCCACTCTCCTCTCCGTCTATAAGGACGAGTAAATGTCATCTTTTCGGTCACAGAGAAAATGAACGACTTGTGCATCATTCATAGCTCATCTCAGGCAAACATAATTATGTTTGTTCGGTACAAACCTTTTTTCAGTGTGAGGGACTGCAGCGAGGCACTGCTCAGCCTCCTGGTATCTGTCTTTGGCGGTGGAGGAGGGGGTCTGTGGGGGCTGGCTGGGGGTGGAGTGATGGCCCGTTGGGGGCTCAGCCCGCTGGCGGTGGAGCTGCTGGGGGACGAGGGCCGCAGGGTGCGCCACTCCTCCATCGTGGGCTGGGGGAGAGGAATGCCGGCCCGGTGCACCGGAGTGAGGCTGCGGCTGTCCTGAGTCACGGGCATCCTCGGCGGGATGGCTGGCGGCACGTTGTCTGGGCTGGAGGTGGATTCTGTGTTATCCTGAAAGTCGGATGTCGGGTCTGAGGTGCTGTAGGACAGTTTGGAGCGACGGGCTGGTTTGCGCACCTTGATTAGAGGGATGTCCAGCTCCTTACATGCAGTGGGAGGCTTCCTGGGAGTGGGGTCGACCACCGGAAGAGTGGCCTCGTAAATGTTCTCTTCTTCGTTCTGGGTGGGCGTGTTGTGGATTTGTGCTGACTGAGCATGTTTTGGGGGGACAGGGGGAGACTGAGAGCGAGAGACAGCAAGGCTGAGAACGGAGTGAGGGCCCGGGTCCGAACGTCTCCTGTGGCCGTCCGCGATCAAAACATTCAAAGACTGGTGGAACTTTGTCATTTTCTGTTTCAACACACTCCCATCAGCCAGTGAAGTCCTGTCCACCTCATCCCCCGCCTCACTGTCCCCTTCCCCTCCTCTCTCCACCTCCTCATACTCCTCCCACTCCTCCCCATCCTCCCCATCCTCCCCCTTCTGCTCTTCATCAGTCCCATCCTCGTCTCCACCCTCATCACCATCCACATCCACGGGCACCCATATCAGTTTCATGCCGGGCCACTGGAGGTGACACGCGCAGCTGCAGCTCGGGTCGCAGCAGGGACTGAGGGGCGCTTGTGGACTGTGCTCCGCCTCCACCTCACCTCCTCCAATCAGATTAATCTCCACCTCTTTTCCATCAGGTGCTGCGTCAAAAGAAGCAAAACAGATTAAAAGCTTTAAAATGCCAGGCTAAAACACTGAGCTAATGGGTGTGAATGAGCCGTTTCCTGTCCGCTTCCATCCTGCATGTGCATCCCCTGATAGGACGGCTCACTTTCATTAGAGCCCCCCCCCCCCCAACAATCTGGAACAGCTTCATGTGGCAAACGCTGGACCGCCAAGTCAGCAGTTCATCGCTATGCAAATGCATCTGCAAGTGGTGTGTTCAAATATTCATGGAAAGTCTGAAGTGGGGAAAAAAAATTCAATATTGACAAAAGGAAATGGAAAAGGTGGAGGAAAGAGAGAGAGGAGGCAGGATGGAGGCTGAGCGGGTCAGTGAGTGAAGATATGACGCATGCAAAAAAAAGTCAAACTCAATGTTCTCCATATCAGCCAATACAAGGTCTGTTTGGAAATGCAGTTAAATAAAGATAATTTAATTACACTAACGGAACAGTTAAAGCATAATTGCTCAAATATCAATATCAAGCTGAAACGATTAGTTGATTCATCGATTAGTCAATCTACAGAAAATTAATTAGCATCTATTTTGATGCTGGATTCATTGTTTAATTTATTTTTCAGACACACGTGCCACATTTTCTCTGGATTCTGCCTCTCAAATATGAGCATTTGCTGATTTTACCAGTTTATATCATTGTATATGTAATATTTGTGTGCTGCTGGTCAGAAAAAAAAGGAATTTAAAGATTTTAGAAGTTATCTTTTCCTATGTTCTGATATTGCATTCATCAGAAAATAACTGACAGATAAATGGACGCTGACGGTAATCGTTAGCTGCAACTGATGTCCTGATTAAAGGCTTCGTGTTGCTGACGGGGAACAAAAACGAGGAAGTGATCAGATAATCAGACAATAAAATGTCACTTCTTTGGGTTCCTCTTTTGTTGAGTCAGGACAAAGCTGAGCATCCTGACACAGCAAATTAAAACTGGAACGAATGTCCAAAGTTTCATCGCGTTTTGCTGAGAAACTGCCATGAAACAACCAGCAGACAGGACGCTGATAGCAGGTGATGGATATAAAAGATTGTGCGTTATCTTTACTGCTGGTGTCAGCGTCACTTCCTGCTTTCACATTACTCAACAGCAGGCATGCACACGCCGGTGATTAACAGACTGACTGAACCCGTTTATGGCTGCTGGTTTAGACTAGCCAGCGGCAGCGCACCTGTCAGTCAGAACAACACCCAGAGTGCACTGCAGGTGTGCTTTCGAACCAATCAATGCGCACACACGCTCATATGCAGCTCTGAATGGCAGGTTAAAAGGTCAAAACCAGAAACCACGTCGCACAGCTTCCTCATGTTTACCATATCAGGTTGAAAGCCAAACGCCTTCGGACCCGAGTGAAATCTACTGTACCTGATCGTCCTCCCTCCATGCTGATGCTGTCCCCCTCCTCTCCTCGCTCACCCTCTTTGGGCTTTCGGCTCCTCTTCACAGGCAGCGGCGGCGCCTGCTCTCCCCTTATCTGAAGCTGCAGCCTGGCGCGGCCCGGTTTGGGCTTTACGGTGGGCGGGCGTCTGAACCGTTTACTTGTCGTGACCTCTGCAGTGCCATTGGTGGGCTGCTCCGCCGGCTCGTTCGCCACGCTCTCCTGTCTGCTGAACTTGCTCACAATCCTCTTGACCTTCCCTGCAGGAAGGGTCTGAGTGCTGCCTTGGTCCCCCAGAGGAGGGGAGCCGGCCTGAGGTGACGGCTTTGGAGGGATCTCAGGCCTCGGTTTGGCCTCGGGGGGCGACGTGGCTTTTTGGGATGCCTCTTGGACGGACATGGTAGCTGGAGTGTTCTCTTAAGGTGCGATTCACTGCCAGCTCTGACCAATCAGAGGTCAGGCTTTGAGGGTGAAGGTCAATGTGAGCATGTCATCGTCACCTGAGGAGTAAAGAGAAAGGAAAAGAAAGTTATTAGAGGAGCGCTTCACAGATTTAGCATTACACTCCTCACTCCTCCCAGATCCTCATTAACACTCTTTAAAGTGACACGACGGGGGGCATCCTGGGCCACAGGGCAGTGGTCCCAAGGATTGTCCCGAGACAACGCTGAAGGACCACAAGAAAATTAAACTCTTAGACTTTTTGCTCATACTTTCACCTCCTCAGGCGCCACAATAAGGACATAACCTGTGATACGGCTGCTTGTACTGGGGGATTTCAGGCCTTAGTCAGCAGAGAGCAATAAAGATCCCTGGTTAGACTCGAGCTCGAGAAGCTGCGATTGCATAATGAGCCTTAAACCCACAGGTTAGTGCTTCTCGGCTTTTCTCTCTTTTTGGCTTCTGACCCCTTAAAAAGAGAAATTATTCACCGTAACAACAGTCGTTCTCCGTCGCTGAACTAAACATTTACACGACGCAATAAACGCTGCATAATTCAGCACTTCCACTGCAGCACAATCCTAAGATCAGACTTTGAACTCTGTGCCACAAATCCCCCGCTGCACAGCACACTCCCACAAACAAGCCATAACGTAAAGACAAGTGTGTTCACTGCACCACACGCTGACGCAGCGAAAGGGAAATCCAGCTACAGGATCATTGATTTCTCCGCCGTAAAGTTCCTTCACATCAGCGTGCCGCTTCTGAAATTCTTATTTATTAATGACTCACAGCTGAGAAGCACAGCGCTGTTTACTCATGCACCGCTTTCATGGCTGGAGGGTGTCAGCAGCATCAGAGCAGGGACGCCGATCAGACAGAAGGTTTCCGTTTCGATTGCTTTCAATCTGTGTGAAAGCAGCAAAGACTTCATGGTGTGCTGTCAAGTAATGAGTGATGTATGTGTAATTCAATTAATAGTTAACCACTCTTTCAATACATATGGACGTCTATGATCACCCCGCCCTGCCCACTGTGGCCCTGGCAGGTCAGAAAGCCTCAAGCTCGCTTCCTTTCAGCTCATTTACATGTTCATGTTAATATTTGCTTGAGCTACATCGTCTGGGGTCTTTACACAGACGTCCACGCTTTAGAAATATTGCCCTAAGTGTCACAAAAAATCTGAATTCCCCCCTGTAAGCTTCCATAAAAAGAAACATGACGCCAATTAAGTGAAATTCAGTTTCCATTCAGGGCGACCAAACGGCCATGCTGCAGATTCTTCTCACCGGGTTTTTTTGGACGCGTGTGCAACAGCTGATGCAACACCGAACCCAACCAGAGTTAGTCATCTTCTGAGTCATGCAGAAGAGGGAGCAGTGCGGCAGAAAGCGCTGCTTTGTGCCGCTTCGTGATTAATACATTTAGCCTGTCGCTGCTCGCATTCAGGATTACATGCACATCATTGGAAAGCTGCAACAAAAAACTAAACAATGAATGTCGTGATTGTGCTTTAGATTGATCATTAAAGCCTGTCAGACAGAGTCACAGAGAGCAGTCTGCAGCTGGCAGTCATACGAAACCCAAGTATCTATATTTTAGCCACGCCAGCAGCTTTTCCCTCTGGACGTCAGCCCGTCAGCCGGCCCACCACTTTGATCCCTTCACTGGTGACAGAAATTAAAACGTTTTTGGCATTTGAACACACCATCCGGAAGTACAATGTGCATTAAATAACGGAAATAATTACTAGTTCCCGTCCTCTTCAGCACAGCTGATAAGGAATATAAACATAAAAAGCAGTTGATTATCACCACAGATATATTTAGCAGATTCTTAAAAGGATTTTACAAATCAAGGTCAGTGAACAATTACAACAAGCGCTGCTACGCTTGAGTAAGCAGTTGCATGATATCTTGATTCTGATAGCAGCTGTCAAGAATTTAAGACAATTCTGAGGTGCATTATGGGAAATGTAGGAGCATGAAGCACACTGCAGGCAGGAAAGCTGGGATATTTCGGCCTCTGCTGCACCGACTTTGACCTTTGCTTATTAAATCGGCCTCTTGTAAGTCCCCCAACTTTATGCAACAGCGTTACCAAATAATCTGCCACTTTCACGGCGCACTCGCACTGTTTTGCTGTGGGGAAGATTAGAGGCTGTTCATTTTGTGTAAAGTGCCAGTAATTTCATATGAAGCTGTGACTTTTTAAAGAAATTCATCAACAGTAGTGCCTAATGCCAGCAGGTAAGTGAAAGCATCACAGATGACAGTGGACTACTGGGGGCTCTGGACCTGACAGTCGTTTCCACACAGCTCACTAAAGTCAATACAAGCAGTAGCTGGCTGTTATAAGGAAAGCGCACCAGCTAGTCAGACCAGTTCGGATTGGGGTGTGCATGCTGCACAGCCAGTGAGCTTATAATAAAGAGACAGACGGCGTTTCATGTTTCAGTCTGACAAGAAAAATGTTTCCGGGCTGACTAAGAGTCATACATTAAATACCTGCAAAATGACAGCAGGAATGGAAGGAATGGAAAGCTTTCAGGGGGTTAATGAGAAAGAGAAATACTTTCAAAGCCACCAACCTGCACACGCTTTCATTTTCTCTCATTTTGGTTTGTGATTTTCGAGGTGCGCAGCTCTCAGAAACATTGATAATCTCTGACATCAGGAGAGATGACGTCACCACGGCAAAGTACATGTGTGTGGGGGGGAATGGAGGTCCTTCCAGGTTTCAGTTTAGGCCCTCTGGATATTATCATTGTCCACGGGGTGACACAAAACAGGAGGGTGTGTTCCCCCGCAAAGCACTCATCTAGACAGCCGGGGTGACACACTCAAGACCAAGTGAGAGCAGACTGGAGGATACGATCCCTCACTGACTTTTCTTTCAATTAGCCCATCCCAGACTTCACTCGTCTTATTGTTCCCCTTTGCTCTATTGACCTGGTTAGTTCAATAGCTGCTCCCTCCAATCTACTGGAGCTGACACACACTCAGGCTGGGTCAGTGGGCCAGTCATTCATTCCAGTATTTGTCCAGGCAAATCCAATACACACCAGATATGGTGCGATGCCCTAATCAGACCAGCTTGAGAACAATCCTTAAGTGCTTCAAGTGGGAGTCTATTAACACAATGCTCTCTCTGAGTGTGAGTGTGTGTGTGTGTGTGTGTGTGTGTGTGTGTGTACAGTAGGCCATCTGCTCTGGAGACTAATGGGTCAGTGTGTATATAAAATGGGTAGGGGGGCTTTAAGAGAGCTACCATTGTAATACATGTGATGTGCATGGAAGCTCCACGTTGGACAGGAAGAGGGGACGGAAAAGGTGTGACGGAAAGGAAAACACACACACACACACACACACACACACACACACACACACACACACACACACACACACACACACACACACACACACACACACACACAAGGGGTGGGAGTACTGGAAACAGGAATAAAAATGTAGAGTTGGTTTGATGACATGAGTGATGGATATGGAAATGTAAATACAATGTTTAGATCTCGTAAGATGGTAACAGGGAAGCTGCCATTAGTGTTAATAATATGCGTCTTTCTTTTTTATGATAAGAAAACGCGTTTCACAACATAAAAAAAATGAATGCAGACGAATTAAGTACCAAGGGCAGAGTATTCATAAAATATTCAAAATCAAAGTCCTCCTGCAATATTCTTATTTCTATCCCTTAATTGTCAAATGTGTGAATAGGTTTCTGTTACCTACTTCTCAGCATGGCAACGTCACTGTAATATCAGACGACCCCTGCTTTCCAAATGGGAACAGGTGCCGACAGCCGCCACCGTCGAAAGTAAACCAAACTGCACCTGCTAAACAACAAATAGTGGACTATTCTCTCTAAAAACACAAATGAAAGGAAAGATAACTCACCAGTGTTATTCACACATGTCTGGCTCTTTCTCTTCTGTCATTCGGCTCTAGTTTTGGCAGTCCATCATAGTTAGCTTCAGCGAGAGAAGAGGCTTTATGGTTAAAATCGGTCCGGGAAGCAGCAACGTTAATGCACTTTAAACTTAACTCGTCGCGCGGAGAAAAAAAAATAAAGGTCGTTAAATAAACTGCTAAAACAAATTGTCCACAACGTATAAGCGAAAAGGTTCAGTTTCTTATTGTTTCTCTGACAGGCTTGTAGTCTGAGCACCCATCATCCCCTGTTGTTGTCTCCTTTGTTACCAGCAGCATGTATGAGGGAAGAAGACGGGAGGTAGGAGTGCAACAACCCCCCCGAGGCCAAAAACCGCCCTGCCACACGCAGTAATGTTTACAGGTTCCGGTCCGGGGTTTCAAAATAAAATCTGTGCTTTGACAGGTTTAAAATATTTCTGGTGTCTGAAAAATTGATGGATGGATATGTGTGTTAAAAATACACACAAGCAAATTTATATCTATTTTATAACTATAGCTTTATTGAACTCTTTGAGACAATTAATGCTGAAAGTAGCACTTTTATCTGCCATACCATCACACTGTTAAATTGTCATGATGAGTTGGCTAATGATGATTTATCCACAGAAGAACTGATGGATGACTCGTGTATGTTATTATAGCTTTTTAACAATTAATGGTTGAAGTAGATGGTTATGGCTGGATGTATTCATGCTTGTATGTCCTCATGATGTATACAATTTAATGGCCAGATTTTAGCATTTGTTTTATACACTTAATTGTATGTCTTATGCATTTTAGGATGGTCAGGGAGACACAGAGACAAGAGGTCTCTGTGTGTTCTGGGTTTCACCTGACTGCAAGACAAATTTCCCCATAGGAAAATAAAGTTAAAGTTCAGTTAAGTTGGATGAAACTACAACATGTTTCTATTCAAAGCAGACTCTTTCAACAGCAAAATGATTTAAAAAAGTAACACATCCTAGCTGTTAAAACATGATAGCAATAGGCAAAAAGTAATCAAAGCCAATTTAAAATAATAAATAAGAATGAGTTCAAAAGGAAAAGACTAAGAATATATTAGCGTTACAGAGAAACAGTAAAATTATGAATTCTCTCACCATGTTTTACCATATATTATCACCATGACATTCACAATTAACTGAAAAATTTTACAATTCACTATTGAGTTCAATTCAATTTAGCCCATATCATAATAATGTTTCTGAATCCTATATTCTAAACTTGAAATCTTGCCGTAATGATTTTTAGGTTACTGCTCTTATTTTGAAGGCCAACGCGTCACAATCCTGGCATTTCCCGACTGTTTATCGTAAACTTCACGTATCTCTGGACTTTGAACCGACGAAAAACCCGAAACTATAACAAATCTTTAAATATTTGTGTTTCATGGTTAGTCCCATATAAACATTCGGTTATGTTTTATTTGGACAGTTCTTCCAGCTCAGCTCGCGTACATACGTCAGTAATAAACACTTAACAAGTTTGTTTCAAATTGAGATACAACCACTAGTTAAACAAAAAAATATTTTTTTTATTTTTTACTTATATTTTATTTATATATTTTTTGCGACTTATTCAATCTGAAAGGTCGACTCTCCTCCAGTAGAGTAATTTCACTCTTGTTAATGAAGCAGTGGCATGTAATGCTATGGGACCACAGCCTGTAAATGCATATCACATGATTCAGTATTAAAACAGCCTATGCTTGCAGGAGCAGGTGCACAGCCGTGGGCGCTTGGCCGCTGCAGACGTCCCTCCCCTCACCTCTGGGTTTTATTTTCGTATCCTGCTTCCACCTAGCGCCTCAGGTCGGAACAGACTCGAGGAGTCCGTTGGAGAAACTGCGCTCTTCAGAGATCACTGTTCATTTTAGATGTTTTAGTATAAATGGTTCCGTGAGGTGTTAATAGTTTCTGCAGAGCAGCAATTTCTGAAAGCACATTTGTGCGAGGAGGAAAATAAAAATAAAGATGAAAAGTAAGACATGACAAATATAATATAATCAGAGTAAGTCAATATTTTTGATTTGCTATCTCGTCATTTTGACTTCGAGCTGTTTGAAAGCTTTGACTGAGTAACTCAAAATGTTGACTCATAGTATTAACCTGCTATTTTATTATCTTTGCCACTCAAAAGTTCGATGCATTATCTCAGAATTTTGATTCAGTGTCCAAAATGAAATAAAATAATAAAAAAAAAGACATAGAATGTTTTAATTATCTCATAAATCTCCAAAATCAAACTTTCCATTTATTGTTCTGACTTGCTGTCATATTTCTTAACTTGCTTTTGAGTTCATAAGTCAAAATTTTGACTCATCTCGTAAGTTTGACTTAGTGTCTCAAAATTCAACTTAAAAGTTTTAACTTTAATGGTTTTAATTGAATAATCCAATTATTGATTATCCTTATTATTTATTCATCACAGTTTTGAGTCTCTACCTCAGAATTTCCCTTACTATCAGTTGACTTTTACTTAGTAACTAACTTTTTTTTACTTATTATCTCAGCTTTTATCTTATCTTATTCCTATCTCATCATCTTTTCTACTTCACGCCTGAAAATTTAGATGTATTATTTCATAACATGGTAAAATATCTGTCTTAAAAAAACAAAATTTTGACGTACAATTTCACAATATTATAAGTAATGGGGTAGTTTTATTTTTGTAATTCATAATTCATTCTCTACTTTTTCCTTTCCTCGTGAATTGATCTTCTATGATCTCAAAGCTGCGTGTAACTTCAGGAAAGTCTGACGCGCTCACTCCTGTGGAGCATACAGGCCATTATGAATGAGAAGTAGATCCGGTCAGTTTGATGGCCGTGAGACGATGCGGGAGCTGATGACTTGAGACATTCTTTCATTTATCGATTAACATTCACGACGCCACGTTAGTCAGTTTGTTCTATTTAACTATGGAATATAACAACAGAGTGAGTTGGAGGAAATTAAAAATCTCGTGGGTCTATTTAACTTGGATGCTCCTGTTGCGTAAAGATACTGCGGCATTTCCTTTATACTCAGTGAGTCACAGTGCATGCTCGTATCACTCCGCAGGCAGAGGAAATGCTCCTAGACCAATCACATCTGTGTTTACACCATCACCTGTCAAACATACACCCTCAGCTATATTTTCTCTCTGAAAGGTAGGGTTACTGTATTTATTTCATTTTCACTTTCTACTTAAATAAGAACGCCGCGGATGAAAGCAGAGTCTAGGCATGGTTGTGAGAAAGCCGGTTCGACAAGAACGAGAAGCGGCCAGGGTTAGCGAGGTTAGCGCCCCCGGAGCTAGCGAGCTGGAGCTGGTTATCTGTCCGCCTGGCTTGTTTTTTAGCCGATTATCAGAAAGTCCTTGCGCCTAATCATCCCCGGCTGAGGTCGGAGCACAGCGATGTGTGTTAGCTTAGCGGACCCGGCTAACTAATGTTTGAAACTCCTAGCATTTGTTCGGCAGCAGAGGTTGACATAGCATTCAAGCTAGCACGACCAGCCATGCAGTGCATCCTCAAGCTAGCAAGAAAGACGTTGAGGGAGAGATGCGATTAGCGGAGTTGTTAGCTAGCATGGTGCACGATTAGATTAATTTCACCGTCTGCATTTCTTCTGTTGTGACTTGGAAACACACCGGTATTGATAGTCACTGCTGCTGCCAAGTGGACTGTGAGCATTAAACTGTGTCCACAGTGCTCTTTGTGTCATACATTTAGTTGTAATGTCCTCGCTTCACTGCGTTTTAATGTAATTGTTAGCAAACTAACATCGTGGTAGCAGGTGAAGATCCACAGTGAGAGTCACTGGGGCGATAGGAGATAAATTCCTGAAGTAACAGTAACAACACCCCAGTGTTAATATAAGCATTAACAGCAAAATATACTCAAAAGGAAGTAGACATTATGTGGGTTACAAATGCAGTAAGTAGTACTGCAGCAGTTAGGTATAAGTAGTCCTTTACTGGAGTACTTGGTTTAGGTGGAGATAACTTTGGCTGCTCTCTTTGCTGGTATTGTTTAAGATCATTATAGTTTTTGCGTACTTGTATCTGCGCATTAACATTTGCTGTGAAATACATGTAGATAGGGTTATAAGTTAAGTAACAATTTCAATATTTGCTTCTGAAATAGATCTGCAGCAATTAAACGATTAATCGATTGGTTGTCAACAATGAAATTAATCTGCAACTATTTTGATAATCGCTAATCAGTTTGAGTCATTTTTTGAAAAATAAAAAAGTTCAAACTCTCTGATTCCAAATGTGAATATTTCCTCGTTCTTTATTCCTCTATGACAGGAAACTGAATATTTTTGTGTTGTGGACAAAACAAGACATTTGGGCTTTGGGAAACTCTGATCAACAGTTTTCACTGTTGTCTGACATTGTAAAGACCAAACAACTAATCGATTAATCGACAGATTAATTGACAATGAAAATATTTGTTTGCTGCAGCCCTGCTCTGAAATGTAGTGGATTACAATCTAAAGTAACTTAAAATAGAAATACATGCACAGGAAACATACTTCCACCTCTTCAGTTATCGTCCTCGGTTCCTCTAAAGTCGCTTTAATGTTGCTAAACTCATCTTCCATCTTCTCTCTCGGCTTGTTCCAGCTTTTCACTGAAGCTGTTTGATGTCTTCTCTCAGTGAAATATTTAAACCTAAAACTATTAAATCCAGACTATTTTTTTGGCTGAACCGTTCCACCAAATTGAAACATTCCACATTTTTATCCCATTTCATTTTATGCACATCTGGAACTTTTGGTAACAAACAGTCTTTGGCTGCAAAGTATGAATTTGTCATGTCTGACCAGCTGACTGCTGGAGGTTTCTCCCCCTGTGATTTCAGCATGAGACACCAGGGGCTGAATTTGCAAACAACTAAGGGAATAAGCGAGGGGCATCATGTTTTTTGCAGTGCACCACAGACTCGTATTTTTTGGTTACATTCGCTCTCGAATTTCCTCGGCCATTGAATTTGCTATAAACTCAGATGGGGGGACGATGGGCTCAGAGATGTGGAAAGGGGAGGGGAAGAGAAAGGAGGAGAGTGAATCAGATCCAGACAGTTTAAGGTGCAGTGCAGTGTGGGTGTTTACAGTATTAAACCCAGCCTCCGTGCTGTGGAGCTTTCTGGTTTACAGTGTTCACTTTCGGTCTCTTTTTCTCTTCACCCAGGAGCTGAAACACACAGTCACACTGAAGCGCCTACGGTAGCCGCTAACTGGACGGACTCTCTGGCAATTGACCTTTTGCAGGTAAGCCTGACCTCGCTTTGTGCAATACGGTTAGCCTAAAGCCTATTCGCGCGGGGCTTGTGTTACCTGGAGACCCGGGGTCGTCTGTCATCTAATCCTGTGCAAACCTACCTTGTCTGTAATTTGCAAACTAAATTTTCCACCCCCAAATTTCCGACCATACCACATGTGATGATAGCAGTCCTGTGCATTCGGCATCTAAGAGTTTTTTTTTTTTTTTTGCGTCTTTGTGAAAGTTTTTTTGTTTTCTCTGCCTCTGCATTGCGTTGGCAATTATGAATGAATGTTCTGTCAGCACTTTGGGTGCAAATTCAGGAGGCTCATCGTTGTTGAGGGAGCGGATGTTACGCAGAGCCTTGACATCACATCTGAGGGATAATGGCAGTAAATTGGAATAAAACACAGATTTATCCTGTGCGAATGCGCCACATGAAACACAGCTGTGTGTTTGTTGTTTGGGGGGTGGGGGGTAATTTCTAAATCACATGAGGTCCTCTGATAATACTTGTCCCGTGCGAATAGGGCTTAAGCTACTTCTGCTTGATCGGATCTTCCACAGCTTTCACTTAGTGCCGCTGTATCCTTCAATATTTTCCACAAGACTCTCTTCTTACTCCTTTAGATACGTCTTGTACTCTTTTTAATGCAATTCAGGGCTCTTTAAAGGGGGTGAAGCAGGGTCTTCGCCACCAGGAGCAGATTTCACGTGGCAGCTATGATCTGAATACACGCTGGGAGCACATAGTAATATTTCAAGAGGAACAGTCCTACTGGAACATTTCACAGATCTTAGATAATAACACAAAGTCACTGTTGTGCTCAGCCAGAAGCGTCACACAGCGAGGGGACGGATTTGTTTATGAGCGAGGAAAACATCGAAGATATTGAAGCAAAAACATCGCGTCAAACTGAGTGATTCTCATAATCCTAGACAGCTCAACCGTCATTTCGGAGCATGGTTTTATCGCTCTTCTATCTGAGATATAAGAGACAAGACCTGCTTCCTCCATCCACTGTAAATTAGAGAACGATTTTTCATCATGTTCTCATAACTGTCTGCTTTTTTTAGCGTTCTAATCATTTGTATTTTATTGCTGCACCAGCACTTAGTAGCCATAAAAACGCAATTTCCTCCCTAAACCACAAGACTGTTGCTGTGTTCACAAAACATGCAGAAGTCGCTGTTGACAAGATCCTGTGATTCTGCATCACAAGGAATGTCAGCAGCAGTTGTTTTTAGTCGAGGACGGCTCGACCTGTATGACTTGTGATAACCCCGTCCCTCAGGCTTTGTGCCGCCGTGTGTTTGTCTGAGCTTTGTGAAGTGTTAATTGGAGCATCTCAGGTGTAACATGCAGCGTTGGTGCAGTGTAGCAATGCCACAGAGGCAGCCTCAATCTTCTGGGGCGTGTGGAAAGCGATCCTGGAGAATATCCACCAGTGCAATCGAGGAGGGAAGAAGAGACAAAGTTTCAAGCAGGCTTCTGTGTATCTTAGCTAGTAGTTTATGAATATGAACTGTCATGCAGATACAGCCACTAATTTCCTCCCGAGAGATTATAGCGTTTGATTTATTTATTTATTTGTTTCTTTTTGCACTCCATCCTTCCCCACATCTCTGTCTCAGTGGAATAGCGGAATAAGTCTTGAACCATGAGCTCAGTGGCAGTGTTGACCCCGGAGAGCTTTGCGGAGCATCGCAGTGGCCTCAAGGACCAGGAGATTGCAGGTAAAGTCTGCCTGTCATCCACTCGTTTTCTCTTTTTTACCTCAGGAGCTAGTTCGCCAGATTCGTTTAGATTTCTCTTGTTTGCATTTGCCGCGCATTCTCTGTTTCTTGTACTGTACATGATGCTTATGATGATTTGTGTTTCTCATCTCTGTATATTTACTGTCTCTTCTTAATCTTGACACTCCCTCCTCTATCCATCCATACATGCATACTATTTTCTTCCTTGTCTTCATCCTTGCCTTATTTATCTTTGTCTCTCTGGGCCAGGCTGTGTCCCGGAGGACGAGGCCTACATCCCCACCTACCTGGAGGCCTTCCCTCCGCTGCCGGAGAAGGGGGCACCAGGGGAGAAGGCCGGGGAGCCGGCTTCAGCGTGGGGGAGCAAGATCAGGCCCATCAAAGCCTCTGTCATCACCCAGGTACAGTATATAATACTTAAATAAGCACTCCTCCACGTCAGCTCCAGCAGAGCTTGTCAATAAGATGCACCGGTTGTGGTAAAACCAGCCAAAGGAGACACCTCTGACCTGCTCTGTGTGTAGGTGTTCCACGTGCCCCTGGAGGAGCGGCGCTACAAGGACAACAGCCAGTTCGGGGAGGGCGAGGAGGCCAAAGTTTGCTTGGACATCATGCAGCGGACAGGGGCCCACATTGAGCTGTCCCTGGCCAAAGACCAGGGCCTGTCCATCATGGTCACCGGCAAACTGGACTCCGTCATGAAGGCTCGCAAGGAAATCGTAGCTCGTCTGCAGACGCAGGTACATTTACCGGAGTTGTTTGCTTTGTGGGATACTGAGCATGGCGGAGAAAATAAAAATCATAAAAGAAAGGCATAGTCTCAGGGGGGGATGTCAGCCCCTTTGCTTGTTAACCTGCCCTCCCGCTCCCCATCGCCTCGTAGCAGAGAAGGTGCAGGCACAGAGTGGCTGTGTGGTTGAATATGTCAGTGACTGTCTCACTGATCCTTTATCTGACTGAGTTTTGTTCCAGGTAGAAGCTATGGCCTGGTCCTGACCATGGCTCTGAAATAACTGCTGCGTATTGATAAATCCATGCCGCTGTCTGCGGTGCTGAAGCAGCAGACGGATTTGTGATTGTGCCTTTTTCTCTCAGTCAGTTTCATCTTGGAGCTATAATATTATCTAAACTCTTGACTATAAATCCTCGGTGCTATAAAATACAATATTCCTATAATATTTCTATGATCATGAAGTAGCGTCTGTGCTGCTGAAAATAGAGGGTTTGCTAACTGATGACAGTAATGGGTTAGATAACCAGTAATAAAAGAAAATGGTCATGAGCGATCGTAATAACAGTAAAAGCTGTAATTATTAATCAAAAGCACCAGTGCGTTAGTCGAGACCATTGCTGCAAATAAAATAACAATTAAATATTGCAGCAAGTTGATTTTCCAAGGACTCAGAATAAAATTGATATAAAAATACATTTTGTTGCTGTTGCAATAAGTTGACATTTAATTTGTAAACGTTGCTGCACAGTTTACTGTAGTTTCGTCAGTTTAAAAATGCCTTTTGTAACTTCTTTCTCTTGCTGTGTGCTGGTGTTGAATGATTTGTGTTCTGTGGATTGCACATTCCTGTATTTTGGCCCCACACATAGTCAGTGTTTAAGTGTCTGAAATGTAAAAAATGAGTTTTGCGTTGAACGCGTTGAAACAGGGTAACAGATGTTCCTTTGAGGAAGAGCGCTTCATCACAACTTGAACTGATGAATGGGACCACAGAAGTTTTAATGTAGACGATCTGTTTCTTTTATTGCTATTTGCTGTTTTTCCTTTCTCACAAAACTACATCACTGTGGTTTATTTAAGAGCGTAATCCAATCCAAAGATACGCAGGGACGCTCGCTTCTAGCTGCACCTTGAAAAACCCGATCAGCGCAGCCGGGCCAGCTCAGGACAAAAAGTTGAGCTGAAAAATGACCGTCAGCTCCCCGAGGGCGGCCTCCCTGAGCTTCAGCAGCAAACATGCTGATTTCCACCTCAATTGGTGCGCTGAGTTCCACCTGTTTAGCTGAGCTGCAGTTATTGATACAACAGTGCAGAAAAACACACCGTCCTCTTCGCAAGGTCGAGTGCTTTTGTTGTTGTTTACCTGCTGAAAACTATTTCACTGGTGCTCTTTAAGTTTTCTCCAATTACTCTCCTCGCTCAAATGTATAATACAGGAATTTGGAAAGTGAAGCCGCAGCATCAAATGTGTATTTTTCTGGATATATCTGAACCTTGACTCCTCAGAGAGATCTATATAATGCTAATGAAATCGCTTCAGGCAAGATAATGTGCTCCTGCTCCAGTGATTTCCTGACGTCTTCCGCTGCGCAACAATGCAAATGTATCTCACTTTCTCCCTCGAAATTTCTCCCGCTCTCCCAGGCCTCAGCCACGGTCGCCATCCCCAAGGAGCACCATCGCTTCGTCATTGGTAAGAACGGCGAGAAGCTGCAGGAGCTGGAGCTGAAGACCGCCACCAAGATCGCTATTCCACGTCCCGACGACCCCAGCGCCAACATCCGCATCACCGGCACCAAGGAGGGCATCGAGAAGGCTCGCCATGAAATACTTCTGATCTCTGCTGAACAGGTCAGTGTGAGGTCTTCGAAAGTGTCTCGTGAGGGAGCGATGGGCGAATAAACGCTACGCTCATAAGTGGAAGCACTGAAGATAGACGATAGTTAACCTTTGTTGCCTCTCCAATCATGCCAGTTAACCAATATTAGCATATTCTACTGTTTGATCTCTTCCTCCTCCTCCTCCTCCTCCTCCTTCTCGCGCTCACCAGGACAAGCGGGCAGTGGAGCGTCTGTCCCTGGAGAAGGCCTTCCACCCCTTCATCGCCGGCGCCCACAACCGGCTGGTGCAGGAGCTGAGCCAGGAGACGGGCGCTCGCATCAGCATCCCCCCGCCGAGCCTGCCCAAGGACGAGATCGTCATCACCGGGGAGAAGGAGGCCGTCGCCCTGGCGCTCAGCCGCATCCGAGCCATCTACGACGACAAGGTGCTCGCAGAGCTCAGATCCTGACTAACTAACTGACCCGGGCTCCTGATTGAGTTCAGAATTGATTTGTTAAGTTAAATTGATTCATTTTTAAATTGATTAGTGGCTCAGCAGCAGCCTTAACGACAGAGCTTTCACGTCCATGTTGTCTTTAATCTAACTGTGATCGATTTGAGCGTCCCGGTGGACTAATGGTAAAGGCATACATCATCAAACTTTAGTGTTCACTGTTCGATTCCTGTTGGGGAATTTGGTTTCACTGCATGTACCTCTCTTGTCTTTGTTTGCTGCTCAGGACCGCTAAACTTTACCCCTCAAACTTACTTAATGACCTTGAATTGTTAAAATGATGATATCGTGCGTTTTATTGCTGTTCCCAACTTATTTTTTCCTTCCATTTCCTGTCCGTGTATTCATTAATAAATAAATTGGGAGCACACAATATCAGGGTGGCAAGAACCACAAAAGCAAAAGCAGAAACGACATAAACTTGGTGGTTCTGTCCTCACCACAGTCTCCCTTTAGCCACTTGTTTAACCGGTCGGCTGAATCTCAAAGCTCATCTGTAATAAACCCGGAGGAGGTTTCGTACAAGGTCGTTTTATTTTCCACCAAACACAAATTCTCTAGGAGGAGTTTACAAGAAGCTATAAAAGATGGATGAATGAAACGTAGATGAGGAAGCGTGCGTTCGTATGCGTGTACCAGATGAGTGCTGGTGATAGGCAAGCCGGAGATAATGCGGGGAGAAAATTGGATTTCACTAGAGAACAACAGGATGAGAATGCTAATGTCGTTTAGTGCATATGTATGAGAGGCAAAAACAAATATATTTTCTGCTTTTTTCTGACTGTGGCTCAGTCCTCCTTTTCCTCGAACTCATGCCATCTTTTCTCCTTCCTGTTTCCTGTCTTTCATTCCTCTCTCTGTCTTCCTGCTCCGTGCTCCTCAACGTCCTCCCCTCTCCGCCTCGCAGAAGAGGAAGACCACCACAATCTCCGTGGAGGTGAAGAAGTCTCAGCACAAGTACATCATAGGTCCAAAGGGCAACACCCTGCAGGAGATCCTGGAGGCCACGGGGGTGTCCGTGGAGATGCCCCCTCTGGACTCCGGCTCCGAGACCATCATCCTCAGGGGAGAGCCCGACAAGCTGGGACCGGCGCTCACGCAGGTGTACGCAAAGGTGAGGCGGAGAGGGGAGGTTTAAAGTGATGATGAGGAGAGTCAAGGCGGATTTTGGAATTGGGGTCGCACTCTGTGATTTAATATATAAATAATTTCCCCATTTTGGGGCAGGAAAACAAGACACAAGATGCAACATATTCTCACCTCATGAGGTTTATGTTGCACACATGTTAGCAAACGGTCCCCTGTTTACACATCAAGCAGACGCAGAGCAACATTAGCATTCAGTTGCTGTGTGTTTATGTGCGCGCGCTAAATGCTCCATTATGTTCGCCAGCTAGCCATGAACTGCGTCTGACTGTTCGGTACCAAACAGGTGGTGTGCAGTGGGTTTATCAGAGCTTTCTCTGTGAAAAACAGCTGGCTGCTGAGGCTACAGACAACATGTTTTTTATAGCAGCTTCAATTTGCAGCCAATTATTTACCAAAGGTGAATCCGCCTGAAACCGTTTGTCAGTGTTTGTTCTGAGATTACAGTGAATGCTTGTGAATGTAAATCGGATTATAACTTCTAAGCCTTCTGCTCGTGCAGGCAAAGAGCGTGATGGTTGTAGAGGTGACCGCTCCGGCCTGGCTGCATCGCTTCATCATCGGCAAGAAAGGACAGAACATCGGGCGGATCACGCAGCAGCTACCACGGGTAAGAGGAGAAGGATGGAGGAGGGGGGTGACGAGCCGAGTTAGAAACCAGAGATCAAACACACATTCCTCATCTTCTCCTTCCCACAGTGTGACAGAATGCTTTGAGAAAGTAGGATAAAGGGTGTATTGCAGTGACAGTGTGTGGGACAAGTGAAACCGAGAGCGGCGAACAGTGTGTGTCATGTAGGAGGTGATGAAGGAGGGGAAATTGACAAGTGACAGCAGGACTTGGATTGCCTTGTCCTTATTCGCGTGTGTGTGTGTGTGTGTGTTTAGGTTCATATAGAGTTTACGGATGGTGAGGAGCGCATCAGTCTGGAGGGGCCAACAGAGGAGGTGGAGCAGGCTCAGGCTCAGATACAAGAGATCATCAAGGACCTCGTGAGTACTCACAGACCTAAACTCATGGCTCTTCCTCAACAATAAAAAGTTTATGAAGCAAAGACCCACCTGCACTAATATCTGAGCTAATACTCTGAGTTATGTTTCAAGTGATGGCTCCAGCTGCTCATTTGTGAGGGTGAGTTTTATATCTCTATAAACTTAATATCTTTGTGATCTGAACTGTGGGTCAGACAAGAGAAGCCGTTTTGAAGACGCCGTCTTGAGCATTTTTTTACCATTTTATAGACCAAAGCTGAAGCAATAATTCAAATTAAATCTAGTTGGTAATGCAAAAAAGTATTAGTTGCAGCCCTAAATGGGATATTTACTACAATAAGACTGTTGGTGTCCCTAATTAAGCATTAATAAAGACACATGGAAAGCTGAGGGATTCTGTGCTGTAGCTCGGGTGCAAACTCAAGTCTTTAATCTCCCTCTGTGCAGCTGGTGAGGATGGACTACACTGAAGTCATCATAGACCAGCGTTTCCACAGACACCTCATCGGAAAGAACGGAGCCAACAGTGAGTACACCTCTGTTCTGCTGAGCTCAACCAAAAAACGCTGCTGGGGTTTAGAGTTCAGGTGGCAGCTGAAGCAGCGGTCTTTAAATGTAAGGGTAGAAAGAAAGTTATCCACCGACGCGTGATTTTAGCCGCTTTTTTCTTATTCTCTGTAAGTCAGAATCATCACATCTTGTATACATAAAACTTGGAAATGTAAACCCCCCTTTCATTTTTCACCATTCTGTCCCACCATCCATCCCTTCCTGCTTTTCTTCGCCCTCACTGCAGTCAATCGGATCAAGGAGCAGTACAAAGTGTCGGTACGAATCCCACAGGACTCCGAACGAAGCGGCCTGGTCCGGATCGAGGGAGACCCCAAAGGCGTCCAGCTGGCGCGCAGAGAGCTCATTGAGATGGTCCAGAGGATGGTGAGAGTGGGGTCAAACTTTAGGCTGCTTCAGTCATTCAGTGTCGCTGTCTCCGCTCACACTTCTTTCCCATTTCCAGGAAAACGAGCGCACCAAAGACCTGATCGTGGAGCAGAAGTTCCATCGGACAATCATCGGCCAGAAGGGAGAGAAGATCAAAGAAGTTCGAGACAAGTTCCCGGAGGTGAACGTTCTTCCTCACTGCGCCTTATCTCGCCTGCTCATTGCTGTAAATTAGCTTTGATCCCGCTCTAATTTAATTTGACGGGCATTATCTCATCTGCCTCCAGGTCATCATCAATTTCCCCGACCCGGCGCAGAAGAGCGACATCGTCCAGCTGAGAGGGCCGAAGAACGAGGTGGAGAAATGTGCCAAGTTCCTCCAGAAAATCATTGCTGACCTGGTAGGACCCACTGCTCCCTCTCTGTCTCTGGATCTGTCCACGTCTCTCCACGCTTCACAGCAGCTCTCTTTCTTTTGCAGATTGAGAATAGCTTCTCGCTCTCGGTTCCCATCTTTAAGCAGTTTCACAAAAACATAATCGGTAAGGGCGGCGCCAACATCAAAAAGGTGAGACTTTGAAAATGATCGGCTCGATTCATGCATTCATTTCAATTCACAAAGTGAACAGTCAACAGCTTAAGTGCGGACATCAGCTATATCGTTATGTTAAAGGCACAAAATAAGAGGTGCTGTTTGTGCAACCAGATCCGTGAGGAGACCAACACTAAGATCGACCTGCCGACAGAGAACAGTAACTCCGAGATGATCGTCATCACGGGCAGGAAGAGCAACTGTGAGGCGGCCAGAGATCGAATCCTCGCCATCCAGAGAGAACTGGTGAGCTTAAAGGGTTTCTGAGCCGAGATAACCCGATAACATAAAGACAGAAAATGCCAAAAATAAGGTAATAATTAAAAGAAAAATGTTGTAAAAAGCTTGTAAGTGGGCCAAGGGTAAAGATTTTTTCATCAAACCACTGTTTCCAAGGTCATGAATGAACTCAAGTTTAATTCCAATATAACCAAAAATTACAACCCACCTGCTCTCCTTTCTCTCTTCATCACTCCAGGCCAACATTAAGGAGACGGAGGTCACCATCCCCGCCAAGCTGCACAACTCTCTGATTGGCTCAAAGGGCTGCCTCGTGCGCTCCATCATGGAAGACTGCGGCGGCGTCCACATCCATTTCCCCTCCGAGGGCTCCGGCTCGGACAAAGTCACCATCAGAGGGCCTGCCGGTGAGGTGGAGAAGGCCAAGAAACAGCTGCTGCAGCTGGCTGAGGAGAAGGTGGGTGAGAGCGGGGAAGGGAAAGTTTGAAGACTGGATACGACAGAGAGAAGGAGAGCGCAGACGCTGACATTTCTTTCCTGTCCTCCGTCCTTTCCTTCCTTCCTTCTTGTCCTTTCCAGCAAGTCAACAACTTCACAGCTGAGCTCCAGGCCAAACCAGAGTACCACAAATTCCTGATTGGCCGCGGCGGGGCCAATATTCGCCGTGTGCGGGACAGGACGGGGGCCCGCATCATCTTCCCGTCGCCAGATGACACCGAGCAGGAACTGATCACCATCGTAGGGAAAGAGGAAGCCGTTCGTCAGGCCCAGAAGGAGCTGGAGAGTCTGGTCAAAAACCTGGTAATTACAAAGCAACAAATGAGTTTGAGAACTGCTCTAAATCTTAAATATCCCCTTTCTCTTCTTAAATACTACATTCCTGTTGGCCCCCCTGTCCAGGACGACGTGGTGGAGGACAGCATGGCAGTAGACGTTCGCCACCACCGCCACTTCGTGTGTCGGAGAGGCCAAGTGCTGCGGGAGCTGGCAGAGGAGTACGGCGGCGTAGCGGTTAGCTTCCCTCGTACGGGAGCCAACAGTCAGCGAGTCACCCTGAAGGGGGCCAAGGACTGCGTGGAGGCCGCCAAGAAACGCATCCAGGAGATCATCGAGGACCTGGTAAGATGTTAGACAGAAGACAAAACGGAGAGTGAAATTCAGGTCATTACAAACTTGTGTTTGTTTTCATTTTGATCAGTGTCGCCCAGACAACTGTTTGGATCAATGTTGGCGTTCAGGTTGAAGCTAAATCAAAGGAGTTTCATTTTGTGAATGTCACTGAAATGTTGCCAACAGCAGCTGCATTTTAAACATTAGACAGGATCAAACACGTCATGTTACACTCAGTGATTTCACACCCACACGTAATCCTGCTGGACTCGTGTGTTTGCCGCCGGTCGGCACTGTTGTTACCCGGCTGTCTCCTCCCTCGAGCAGGAGTCCCAGGTGAGCGCGGAGGTGGCCATCCCTCAGCGTTACCACCGTGCCATCATGGGGCCTAAAGGTTGCCGCATCCAGCACATCACCAGGGAGCACGAGGTCCAAATCAAGTTCCCCGAGAGAGACGACAGCTCTGCGGGTCAGAAGCATAACACACAGGAGAAGAGCACCTGCAGCTGTGGTGCAGCTGTATGTTAATACTGTCCTTTAATGGACATGTTTCTTATTAAACACCACCTTTTCAATCTGTGGTAAAATTCCAGGTCAGGACGCTCCACCACAGGAAAACGGTGAAGTCAGTCCAGAGGCGGAGTTCGTCCCCCGCAAGTGTGACATCATCAGCATCGCCGGGCGCGCAGAGAAGTGTGAACTGGCTAAAGCCGCCTTGCTGGTAGGCGCCATTTTCCCCTCAGTTACAGACATGATCTTCTCTCCCCATCACCCGTTTCCTCAGTAATAATGCCGCTTCCTCCTTCAGGCACTGGTGCCCATAACGGAGGACGTCGAAGTGTCTTACGAGCTGCATCGCTACATCATCGGCCAGAAGGGCAGTGGGATCAGGAAGATGATGGAGGAGTACGAGGTTAGTTTACACCCTGGTGCCATCTTCTGGCGAAACATTAAATTGGTTAGAAAGCGACGTCCGTTTGATTGCGCGCACGTCGTCTGCGTGTGGTCTTGCAGGTGAACATCTGGGTGCCGCAGCCAGAGAAGCAGCTGGATGTGATCAAGGTGACGGGCCTGGTAGCCAACGTGGAGCGAGCCAAACAGGGTCTGCTTGAGAGGGTCAAAGAACTGCAGGCCGAGCAGGAGGACAGGGTACGCGCACGAAAAATGTCTTCTGGTTTAAATCTGGATTGTTGCCACCGAGTGAAGGACATGAAGATGTGTGAACTATCTGCTCCCCCCGTCTCCTTTTCAGGCCCTGCGCAGTTTCAAGGTGACCATGTCTGTGGATCCAAAGTTTCATCCCAAGATCATCGGCCGCAAGGGAGCCGTCATCTCTCAGATCAGGAAAGACCACGACGTCAGCATCCAGTTCCCCGACAAAGGAGACGAGCAGCAGGTGTGTTACTGCGACACACTGGGATCATGTTTCCATAAAGACTGTCCAGTTCAAGTTGTTTCCTCCTCTCACCCTCTTCCTTCCTGTTTTTCTCCCGTCCTCCAGGATCTGATCGTGATCTCGGGGTACGAGCGGAACGTGGAGGAGGCGCGTGAGGCCATCCAGCAGCTGGTGGCCGAGTTGCAGGAGATGGTGAGCCAAGATGTTCACCTGGACCCGAGGACCCACGCCCGCATCATCGGAGCTCGTGGCAAAGCCATCCGCAAGCTGATGGAGGAGTTCAAGGTCAGGAGTGTTCCACTCTGCGCGTCCTGATTCTGTTTTGTATCATTTCATCTTTTTGTCGTTGTCCAACGTCGTGTTTTCATGATTTCAGGTGGATATCCGGTTCCCTCAGCCAGGCTCAGACGAGCCAGATAAAGTGACGGTGACGGGCCTTCCTGAGACCGTGGACAACGCCATCGACCACCTGCTCAACCTGGAGGAGGAATATGTGAGTTCACACAGACGTGGCAGTCACGTACATTTCCCATGATGGATAGAAATTCAGCGTTTGTCCTCTGGCACTCGAGCTGATAAGTTTCATGATCTCGGCAGGCGAAGCTCTTTGTTGAATGCACACCGCTCTGATAGTGTCATATTCAGAAGTCACTCTGCTTTCATTGTAGAAAAAAAAGGTGACTGGGTCGTTTAAAGGGCAGTTTTCTTTCTCCGCCTCTCTCAGATGCTCAGCGTGACAGAGACGGAGACCTTGGCGGCGTACATGAAGCCTCCATCTCGCTATGGAGGAGGAGGCGGAGCAGGAGGAGTGGACGACAGCAGCGGGGGTCCTGCTAAGGGCTTTGTGGTGCGGGACGCCCCCTGGAACGCAGCAGGGAACAAGGTTGGACATACTGATTTTTTATTTTTTTTTTACTTGCGCGGAGACGAGTCGGGATGATGCGTTTCACATTTTGTACGCTGAGCATGGCGTCTGTTTGTTTCAGGCTCCTGACATGAGCAGCGCGGAGGACTTTCCCACGTTTGGGACGGGCGTGGCCCCGAAGCAAGCGTCCGCCTGGGGTCCCAAGAAGTTCTGAGACCGCTCACCTGGAGGAAAAGGAAAATAAAAAACTTCTGTAAAGTAGATGATGAGAGACAAAAGGAATCTCGAATCAAATTGCTGCTCGCCTTCCTCCCTCCTCCTCTTCTTGTTAGTGTCTCTTTCTTTCTCTGTACACCTCCCCTGTAACGCCCTCCCACAACCAGCCACAATGAATTCTGGGAGAACTATCCCTTCTTTTTTTCCTCATCTGTCTTTCCTCTTAGTACCTCCACCTCCTCCTCCTCCCCCCCTGAGAGAGAGAGAAAAAGAACGTGGAGCGCTCTCTTCATTGTCCCGCTCTGTCTCTCTCGATTGCACCACCCCTGCTGGTCTCGCTGAAGTCTTTCAAAAACTGTCCCCCTTCCTCACCTCTGACTGCCAGACTCGCACCCTCAGAATCACTGCAGTGCATCAGAAATGTTTCAACTTTTCAGAGTCCGCTGAATCAGAGAAGTGGGGTCAGGGAGCACCGGGGAGCATCGTCGGACACCTGAAGTAAGACGCTTTCAGGGAGGTGGTGGTGGTGGTGGTGGTGGTGGTGTAGCCAAGTAATGGTAGTCAGATTTTTAAGCTAAAAAAAAAAAAAAAGATGCGAGTTTTACCGTATGAGTTTGTAAACGGAGACATCTTTTAAGGTTCTTTTCCTGTGGTTTTTACCAGGAGGTTTGATGTTGGCTCACCTTTCCAGTCACACATGGTGCAGCAGGTGAGGCAATGAGCTGTGTGTGCGTGTGTGTGAGTGTGTGTGCGTGTGAGTGGGTTCAGGAGAGGCTTTTCACCCACAAGTGTTTGTAGATCCCCCCCTTTATTTATGTCGGAGCTGGGAGCAAAAACAGCTGCTGTAGTCGACTCACTGGAGGTTTTCTGTTTAGGTCCCGTTCGAAGCCCTGCGCCGATTGTTCGTAACGAAGGTCGTTTTGTCACAATTGTTTATTTATTGAAAAAAGGAGCCATTTTATTTGAACTGTGATCATGTGTTTTTATAAAAGCACCCACTGTAGCTCGATGCTTACAACCTTATGTTTGGGAGTGAATGCTGTACGTCAGGGTTTGGGCACATGTTAACAGTTGTTGTGTACGTGTACAAAGAACTTTTCGCTATTTTTTTAAAACTGTGTGGGATTTTTTTTGTTGTTGGTTTCTGGCATATTTGGAAGACTGTGTGTGTGTGTGTATGTGTGTGTGTGTGTGTGTGTGTGTGTGTGCGTGTGTGCGTGTGTGAGCGGAAGTTAAGATGTATATTTGAATGAAGCTGAACCAAACTTTTACATGGTCTTTGTCCGTTTGTCTCACTTCTCAGAGCTGTTCTCAGAGCTCATTTAGAGGTTTTTTCCCCTCTCAGCTCGTCATGAACACTTGATTTTTACTGTCAGTGTGCACACAAACGCTGCTTACAAGCTGCCCTCACTCCCACAAACAGACTGTCAGCAGCTGCACTTTGGTTTTATTTCAACAAGTGCTTCACGTGTATTTAGTGATATTTTGTAGCAGAAACCTTCGTTTCCCCTTTTTCCTTTTTCCACTTGTGAGACTTAAAGCAAAATATTTCGTACAATTGGCCCAGATTTCAGTCAGTTCAACCAGAATCTTCCTCGTGCTTGAAGTCTAGAAATACACTTATTTGCTTTCTTTCTGAAGATTGGTATCACCGTGCAGCTTAGCTTAGCATAAAGACTGGAAAACACACCTACACCTCTGAAACTAGCTCATTAACTATTTATATCTTGACCATTTAATCTGCACAAGAACAGAAAGGCAAAAAGGACGAGTAGTGGTTTAAAGAGGAGTTAATTTGCTGTAACTATTTCTCATCAAGCAGCTGAGTACGGTGGCTTCCGCTTGTCCAGTTACGTTGCCGGGCAACCACCGGAGACGCTGCACCGAAGTGCAGGGCGGATGGATACACTGCTGACTCTGATAGTCAGCCGTTTACGTAGTGACCTTAGCACCGGGTACGTACCTGCGTGATTCGGTTTCTAGCGTTCCCTACGCAAACTTATGGCTGAGGCAGACGAAATATTTGACTCAAGCCTTGATTTCGGTTCCAGCAAACATTTTTGTCAGTCGGCAGACAATAAACACCTGTTAGATAATGAAAATACCTCTGGAGATGCGACCTGCTGCTGGATTACAAGTAAAAATTGTGTTTCGACGTTCGGGTTACGGTAGGGGGCGCTATATGATCACGGAGTGCTGAAGTCACAGATGGAGCTACGTGTTCCGTTCAGTCGAGATGCTAAGCTAAGCTAACCATATTATTCCATTAATTACTATTAAGAAAGTAAATAAACGTTTTTTTTAAAGGAGCCAGACTGACAGCTCTAAGTAAGAGGACATTAAAATAAATTTAAAAAGAAAATTAAAATCTCAGGGTCCAACTCAAAAGTCAAAGCTGGAGCAGAATCCCTCTTTTAAGACGGCGATAGATAGGTAACAAAAGCGTCTATGCAACGTGAGAGGCTCACACAGCAGATCGCTGTCTGTCAGCGGGACTTACTGTACTTAACTACAGTTAAAGCATCATTATGTGTTTGTGGGACAACAAACTAGTAATTGTCTATTTTTAGTTGTTGAGCTCTCTGCATTTTAAAGTTTCTTCGTGTGTCTGTTCTTTAATGGCAGGACAGAGCTGACTTGGGAGCAGCCACTATTTCTGTAAAAAGCTATGAAAAAACCCACTATTGGCCTTAATGAGTAATTAGTCTACAGCATTTTGGAAAGGTGTGATTGAGGAAGTATGCAAGACTGCAATAACATGTCAGTGACCGGATTTTTTTTTTTTTTCCTACTATAAATAAAATTTGAAAGAAAAACACACTGCCACCATCCTTCTGTGCATACTGTCAGTCAGTTTATTTTTTATAAATCAGGAAGATATGATTTGTTATGTAACAGCCTGTACAACGCAACATACAGAAAACAAAAAAACAAAAAAAAGAAAATACAAATTAAATTGTACAAAGCAGCACTGGGCCATAAATAACCCATATAATAATATTCTTCACATTTTTGATTGGAAGTTTTTCCTTTGCCAAACCCTGTAGATCTTCCTTCAGTCAGATCACAGCTGCTCTAAGAAGGTGACTGAGCTTCTTTAATTTTGAGTTTGACTCATCAAAACTGTGCCTTCAAAAGAAAACAACAACAACAAAAAATGTCGGGGTTTCATGTTCTGTAGCAGGTTTTATCAAATTGGCAACACGATTGAGAACGGTGAAAACCAAAGAAAGCGCTTTGGAAAGCTGTTCACATACAATCAATAATTAGGCGGATGTTTCGGATTAAAATAAAACCCTCGTATAAACATTTGACAAATGTAAATCAGTGATGTTAGTCAAAATAAAAGAGCCCTAATTAATAACATTCACATGTAAACACCAGCGCAGGTCGTGGGATGGAGACTACTTGTCCTCCTGCTGACCTTAAAACTCCCTGTTGGCTCTGGAGGTCCTGCCAGGTAAACAGAGTCAGACATGACGGATGGCGAGACCGGAGTGGAAGCGTGAGTGGATCTAGAGTAAACGATGTGGGGAAGCGAGACAGTGGGAGTGATGTGGAAAACCACTTAAACCTTTCGGCTTCAGTCCATTTAACCACATTTAGAAAAAAATCAGCTTGGGAAATTTGTTTTCTTGACGAGGTTTCCTCTCCGCAGGAAAGCGAGTTTCCCAGAATGTCAAACTTCTCCTTTTTGTTCATCAAAACCTACCAAATCTAGAGGTAAATACATGTATTTTTAAAGATCTAGTGATGGATCCACTCCGCTGTAAGGCCGGAGCGTATTTTGCTCTTCGTTACCTCGATAAGAAATTTTTAGCTTCCAAAAAAGGTGCGCGTTTTTTTTTTTGTTTTCAGGTCCGTTTTACTGTCACACCTTCCAGTTTCATCCACAGTTTAAAGGCCAGACAGAGGTGATGCTGGGCCAGAACACAAACGCAAACAGGACTGACGAAGTAGCCGGACTGCTAATGTGGAGACACGAAGAGGACAGCAACATACAGTACATGTGTAAACATTTTTTCTTCCTCCAGTTTCAAACCCCCCCCCCCAAAAGAAGTCACAATCACAAGACACTCTCGGGTTCATTCTCAGATTCAAGTGTCTGTTTTTTGTTTTTTTCTCTATTTTTTGAAAACATTGTCACTCTTTTTTTGTTTTGCTTTTTTTTTGACCCACGTCTTTAAGTCTTTGTGACAGTCCGTTAACGTGCAGGTTGGCAGGGGACAGCTCCTCCCAAAATAAAAACACTGACCGGAGCGGAGATGAGTAAGTGTTAAAATAAGTGCCAAAAGACGGGGGGGAAAAAAAGCCGTTTGTGAGGGTGGAAGAAAATGTTAGAAATAACAAGAACAAAAAAAACGTAGCAAAAAAACCCCTAAAAGTAGCGAATGAACTAACGTGTCGTGAGAAGTTAGTTTAAAAATCGCCCACAAGTGTCCAAAACATAAAGTGCAGGCAGTGTCTGTTCTTTGAAACCGCCGTAGCCCCCGGCCATTAAAAGAGTCCAAGAGAAAACAACCAAAAAAAACCCCAAAATAAACAAAACAAATCAATAATGCTGAATTGTCAACAATCCACAGTAGGAACAGCTGGATTCCAGAGGAGTCTCTCGCTCAAGGCAGGGGTTGGATTTGGTTGTCAGTTTATTAAAAGGACGAGGGGGCGCCGCACGGACCCTCCCCGCTTCCACCCGAATGCCTCCCCCGGCGCTCCGTTCACTCGACCCGGATGAGCAGTCCGTAGAGGAGCGTGCCGCCCTGCTCCTTGGTGATCCACTCGATCTCTGAGTTGCTGAAGCGAGGGTCCAGGGGCTCGCTGTGGCCGAGCGTCTGGGGTCCCACCTTGTAGGAGCCGGGACGCACGCACACCTGGAATCCCACCTGAGCCTGGTGGCAGCGGTGGGAGCGGGGGTCCTGAAATCTGCACGAGGAGAAGGAGAGTGGTCGGTAAGTGCTTCAAATGCTCAAAACTTGATTTTTCTAATGCGCATAAAAACAAGCAGGCAGACTTAAAGTGACTTTCTGAACCAGGTGGACTTACTGCACTTTGGGGGCAAAGATCTCCATGCCGGAGTAGCGCATAGTGGGGGAGAGCCGCACTCTGGGAACCTCCCTGCCGGGGGCGCAGTTCTCCTCTGGCTCGCTGTAGCCATTCGGCCCCTCTGCCTTCACCGGGGACACCGAGAAGATGGACGACGTCCCTGCGGCGACAAAGTGACGAGATTTTCACTTTAAAAGAGCAGCTTTGGACGTGAGGAGCTCAGACGCTCTAACAGAAGAACCTCAGAGGCACAGAGTGTGGAGGCAGTGATTACCAGGCAGCAGCTGGCTGTGGTCCAGCGTGCGTCGCAGGGCTCCTACACTGGTGCCGTGGTACGCGATGTGCCACTTCTTCAGCGCGTTAGAAACCTCACAGTGCGGCTTGATCCTGCACAGAGAGGACGCGTTTGCTTACAGACACATGCAGCGATGAGAGGGCCGCGATCAGTGACGCACAGCCTCAGCAGACAGGTGTTCGCCCCCCTGATGTAATTCTTAATGTTATTGTCCCTTTTGTTTTATGTTGTATGAATAAATAAATTAGCTTGACATATTAACAAGTTCACACAAAAATAAAAAGTTTTTCAAGATTTCATTTCACTGGAACTCATTACCTCCTACAGTCCATGGTGAAATTAAAGGTGTATACAGCCATTTTTATCAGATCTCTCCCTGGCACTGAGCTAAAGCACGCAGCTACGACTGATTCGTTCAATAGTTTGTGCTGACTGAGTCGTCCTCTCACCTGAGGGCAAAGCGGCACCACCCAAAGGGCAGGGCGTAGTCCCGGGGCGGCTCCCCTCTCTTGTAATAAGCCTCGTCACCCCGGAGCTTGTGGCAGGACTCACAGTAGCACAGGTTGTACTTTGCGTCTTCATTAAAATAACCATCTGCCGGCCGGTGGGAGAGGAGACGGAGGTGGCGATCGTTATGAGATATGAGATCGGGGACAGAGCTCGTGGCGGGAAGGCTGGAGTAAAACTCACCTGGTAGCGTGAGCAGGTCCTTGAAGCGCGAGCACAGTGCCTGGTACTCACAGGTCTTGTTGGGGTTGACCTCTGGAGGCGGCGTCCAGCACACACTCTCTTTGATTCCTGTCAAAACATGGCAGCAAAAAGTCAAAACTGAGCAGAAGCTGAATGAAAAGAGACGCAGTCAGTAAACACTGGCTTCTTACCGTCAACCATGTCCGCCTTCTCCATGTCGCCCTGACAACGGGTCTCACCGCTCTCTCCTCCCACAGCTGGCACGTTGTTTGTTACTATAGTAACCTGCAATGACAACACAACGTTCATTAGCATATCTTGGGGTTCAGTACATACTGATGTCATGATGACATCATTACTGACTGATTAGTTAATCACCAGGTGAGATCATTCATTAATCATTTATCAATCAAAAACATGTTGGTTCCTGCATCTCCAATTTGAAGATTTGTGAAAATAACCACAGTGCAACAGGACAAAGTGAGCGTGGTGGAGCACATGAGCGTCTGTCGCGCTGACCTGCTCGCACTGGCCGTAGAGGTCGATGAAGGGGTAGCAGGGCGAAGGGATGTCCTGCGCCGCCACGCCCTGGTCCATGCCGTTGACGTAGAGGTGGAGACAACTGTTGGCGTCCACCAGCAGACCCAACACCGTCCCCTCTGGACAAGTGTCCAGATTAGGACCGTAGTTCTCACATATCTGAGGAAAAGAGTGATCGGCAGTAAGAACAGAGGACGGTGAGAGGAGAGCAGGAAGAGAAATGAGAAGAGATCGATCAATCCGTCAGCGGGGCTGATGTCAGCGAGACGTTTGTCACACAAGACAAAAATCAATTCGTGGCAGATTTTGCGTGTTTACCTTGAGGGAGTTGTGGAAGACGGAGTCTCTCTGCAGCAGCCAGGCGGAGCGTTTCAGACAACACGCCGTGGAGGGGAAGTTGAGCCGGTCGGGGGAGTGACCAATCACCCCCAGCGACAGTGACGACGTCCATGACGGGTTCAGACGGTCAATCTGAAACTGGAACCCAAAGAGAGGCTGGAGCAGTCAGAGCCGGAAATACCTTCTCGATGTATTTGGAGTGATTTCTACAGGTAAATTCACGTGAACCTGAATCATGGCCAACTGAACCACATATAGAGACCAGAATGTACTTAAAAGATACCTGGAACAGCTGCTGGCGAGCCAGCGGCTGGGCGGTGACCAGCAGGCCCTGGTTGTAGCTGGAGACTCTGGCTGCTGTCAGGTTCTGATTGGACAGCTGGATGTTCTTGCCGTGGTTTTCCAGGAACGCCATGACGGTGGGCACCAGGGCGCACGGCTCCGCCTCGACCTGGAGGTGAGAAGAGGTGGCACGATGAGTCTGACTTTCAGGGTCTGCAAACTGCCGGCGCTCTCCTCTCTTTAGGCTCCTACCTCTCTGACGGGGGTGCTGTCCTCCTCGCCTTCGCTGCAGCTGTCTGAGGAGAGCGAGGGCGCCTTCACGCTTTCCATGTCCTCCATCAACGAGGAGCTCACGATGGACACCGCTGTTATCCGCCCGTACAGGTCCAACACCGCATACACATTCTGCGAGGGGCCACGGAGAGGTGCTCAGTGGCAGCGTGGGGCCAAGTAGCTGTGTGCTGTAGATGTGTGTGCGCGCGCGCGTGTGTGTGTGTGTGTGTACCTTGGCTACTGCTGTCGCTGCAGGTCCCATGTCTTCCCCGTCGATGAAGATGTGCATGGTGTCGTCACTGTACCTCTTCACTCCCACGCGGTTCCCGACCTGTGAGGATCAATCGATCGAAAACAATAACGAGTCCAGGCGAGCACAGATTTGTTTTTAATCAAGAAGAGCAAACAATCTAAAATTAATGAGCTGTTGCTAATTGAATTGCGTTACATCGACTTTAAGCAGCAGCAGAATGTCATAACTCCCTCCACCATCGACTGCGGGAGAAAATAAGAATAACGAATAATCAGGATATTCAGGATTCAGGTACTGATGTTAATGTGTGTATTCATGGTCTTCGTTACCTTAAAGTAAACATTAAATAACGGCTTTGTGCTGCTGATCTGCCACATTCCTCCTCGTGCAGTGTTAAATATGGATGCATTGGCGTGGACAGGGAGCGATCCCACAGCTGCAGAGCAGTTTTGTATCTTTCACACGACCTCTAACCACATCCAACTGCTTTTACGCAATCCGTAACATTTTGAGCTGACTGTAAATCTAACAGGTAGCCACGAGGAGCTGCCAGACCCGGAGTGATTTTCCTCACAGAGCAGGGGCAGGGGTGGGGGGGGCGCAGCTTACCGTCAGCCGGTCCAGTGAGCAGCAGTAGTTCTGGCGCTGCAGCACGCCGTTGCGACGGACCTCGGAGCCGCAGAGCAGCCAGGTGACCTTGGTGCGAAGCTGCGGGAGGGAGGGGGAGAGTCCTGACAGCGGGCAGGACGGCAGCTCGGGGGGTGCCAGCGTGGTCAGACCGATATGCAGCGAACCGCACCACTGCTCATCCACTTCATCAATCCTCACCTGCAGAAGGCAGAGAGGGGAATCAGGAAAGAGCCGAAACACAAGCGGTAGAAGCCAATGGAAAACGTAAGCCATGTCATTTCTGTTAAAGCAAATTCTTCTTCTATCAGGTTAATGTGCACATTATTTCTAAAATGACGTTTCCTCGAGCCCTCGTTTACCTCGAACAGCTCGTCTGCTTTGAGTTCCTTCGCGCTGAACACGATGCCGTGAGCGTAACCGCCAACCCTGACGGCCTGGCAGCCCTCGCCGAGCAGCACCACGTTCTTACCGTGTTTACTGTGGAGCCGGTGGGCAACGCCTGCTACTACACACACACACACACACACACACACACACACACACACACACACACACACACACACACACACAAAAGACACATTGATACAAAAATGTAACTCGATTAAAGGATTTTAAAAAAATTTCAACTCTAGAATTCCATACAATTGTACAGAAAACTTTAAACTTAAAAAAATAAATAAAAATTTGGTGGAAAATTATAGAAAAAAACCTTTTGCAGACTTTTCATACAGCTCATCTGATCTGAAAATGACTTTTCATGCTTTTTCATGCAGACCTGAGTCAACCCTGACGTGTAGCGCGGAGGGTTCGTATACCTTTTTAAAAGTACAATTCAAGCACTTTCAATTTATCATCACATCTTAACTGTTACTATTAAATGCAAAAAATAAAGTTTCCTTTATATCCACAGCAATCAACGCGTATTTGTCTCTTTCTTATTTTACCTGCTGTTCATATTATTACTGCTTTGATTTCCACACCAGGGGACGACAAACAAATATGACGATGGGATCATTTCATTTCAAATATTCAAATATTTTTCGTTTACATGAGTGCAGCTGAAACCCCAGATTATTTTGAAAATGAAGCATTTTTCAGGAAATATATTCAAATTCAACATCATCTGAACCCTGACCTGGTGAGTGGATGGGGAAGCTCTTCTCAGTGATGTTGCTGGTGCAGAGGCTGTTGTCCAGCGGGCCTGAGGAGCTGGTGATGGACACCTGAACACACTGGCCGTACAGGTCGATCACAGCATACACCTCTGAGAGTCAGAGCGAGACATGGAATGAAACATACACCCCTAACCCAAGCCAGCGGGCAACCATAGCTGTGCTGCAGCCGACATTTCTGCTTTCTATTAACTACCCTTTACCTGGAGGCAGACCGGAGCAGGCGACGCCTTGGTCCACGCCGTTGATGTAGTAGTGGAGGTCGCCGCTGGCTGAGCGCATCATGCCGATCCGTGAGCCCGTGGTCAGGGAGTCCAGGTCACAGCCGTAGTTGTTGCGCATCGTGTTGCCGTCCTGCATGATGGCCGTTCCACTGTGGAAAAAGGAAGATGTTTTAAGTAAAATCTGTGATCCGAATGTAAACAAACGCTGCCATGCAACCAAAACTTGAGGGAGGAGGAAGCTTTGGTAAGGGATTCTATTTTCATGGAGGTTTGCACTTTTTCCAATAATCAAAGAAAACTTTTAACATTTGAGATGTTCCAGGTGAAAGAACAAAATGAAACCAGTTACAAGTAACATCAAGTAACAGCTAGATGCAAGTTTTAAAAACTCAAAAAACGGTAAAAAAAAAAATACAGATATACAGTTTGTGCATCTTGTACCTGAGCATCCAGGTGTCATAGTCGATATCAGTCATCGTGTTGGGAAACTCGAGCTCGTCTGGCCTGATGGCCGTCACTCCTGGACACACAGGAAGTCAGTGGTGATTACTGGTGAAATGCATTCGAATACGTGTGAAATGTTTCGTCACAGAAAACAAGCTGCCGGATTCCTGGAGGACACGATGGGAGCGGCTCACCTGCTTCTATTGAACCCGACCAGCGGTCCACCATCTTCTGAATGACGATTTCAAACAGCTCTCCATCTCGAAGGCACCTGGAAGGAGGCGACAAGTTCAAATCCCGAGAACGCAGCCTGTGAATGCTGCTTTATCTCTGCTGGCAGCTCAGAGGAGAAGGAACTCACTGTTACAAATTCAATATTTGTTCAGAACTTTGTCTACATCATCACCTGTAAATACCACGTCAAGCGACTCATAACCTCTTTGTATCTGGTGACTGCTTGACCAGATCGCTAATAACAATGGCCGGTTGTGGTCGGCTTCAACAAAGCATGCCTCCAATATGTCCTACTTACTCAGAACAGTGTCCAAAAATGTCTAAAGACATGCGACTAAAACCTTAAAATAATCTGCTCTCTGCTGGGCTGTTGTCAATCTGCCCCACAAATTAGCTTTAATGAAGAGAAAACCTCCTCAAGTGCCTCCTCACCTTCTGTCACCTGCTGCAGATCACTGAGCGTTGAAACTAAAGCACAGATGGCAGAAGCCGCTCGTTTTTCAGACTAAGTCCCTGCAAAAGTTAAGACTCGCACCAGCTGTTACGCTGCGATTCTGCTGATCGACTTCGATGTAATGAAAATCTAAATGTGGAGGGAAATGTGCTGCTTAGTAGCTTGAGCAGACATTAGTGGCAGCATCTACGGTCTTGATACCACTAAAGGTTCTTTGACATTGGTCTCATCACCTGTTGGAAATGACAATGGCGTCGTTGAACTCGCTGCGGCAGTTCTGACGCAGGGCGGTGCGCCCCCCGTTGGTGATGACGGCGTTGGTGCCGTGCAGCTGGTGGAAACGCAGGTCGTTGGTGGTGCTGCCTCCACCTACTGAGCAGGGGCTCCCGGGGGACATGGCTGTGGGGCCCTCCGAGCTGTCCTCTGGAAGAGGGGGAAGGTCCACTAAGACGAGGGGGAACAGACAGACGTTCACAGATTTTAAGGGAGATTCTCATTATTTTAGCATCCTAACAGCCCTGATCCACTTCCTCCCTCTCTCACCCATGTCGTCCATGATGGTGGCCTGAGCAGCCTGGCCGTAGAGGTCCACCACGGCGTAGACGCTGGGAGGGACGTTCCAGGCTGCTGGGCCCTGAGCCACACCGTTCACGAAGAAGTGGAGGCTGCCATCTTCTTTTCGCACGACGCCTACTGTGTCGCCAGCCTGCAAGACGGGAAAAAGGGTTTAGAAAGGAATTAGTGCTATTTGAGGAAGGAGGAGGAAAGAGGGTGAAGCTGAGAGAGAAAAAGGAAGAATCGCTCACCTTGAGCCGGTCCAGGTTGTGTCCATACTCGTCCAGGATTGTTGTTCCGTTGTGCATTACACCGTTCCCCGTCATCATCCACGTCCCTGGAAAACAAAAACGTTCATTTCTCTGTTTGAAGCTTCTCTTCTTCATCGTCCAGGGTTCATCAGTGTCTCCGCATTTTCTGTTTCACCTGAGCGCAGGTTGGTCATGGTGGAGGGCAGCTGCAGGTATGCAGGGTTGTGCGTTGTGACGCCGATTTCGATGGAGCCCGCCCACTTGTCCACCATCTTGTCGATGCGAACCTGGAACACCTCGTTGGAGCGCAGCGGCCGGCTGCTCAGGACCACGCCGTGGTTGAAGTCATCAGTCGCGCTGTGGAAGCAGTGTTGTCGACTTACGAGTGTATCACTGTGCTGCACGTAGAATGTTTCTACACATCCTCTGTAGCAAATGTTGCTATTTTCTGACATTATTTCACAACAACAAGCATTTTTAAGTATTTCCTAAACACTCTGAAGCCTTCTGAGCACCAAGCACGCGAAGAATAAGAGGTGGACTCACTGTGGCCGCAGCGCCGTCCTGCCTTCACTGATGATGGCGGCCTTCTGGCCACAGTTGGCGTGGAAGAGCAGCCGGTCGGGCCCCTCTGTGTCTGGGGTGAGGGAGAGAGTGGGCCTGGGCCGGCCGACGTCCGGCGATAGAGCCCTCATGATGGCGTTGTTGCGTCTGAGGCGGTCACTGTGGTTGTGGTTGTGGACTATGGTGACTTTGACGGCCATGCCGTAGAGGTCGACCACGCCGTAGACCACGCTGGGGGTCTGGGCTGCCGCAACACCTGAGGACAGACAGCGAGTGGTCACGAGTGAAGACCGGCTTCTATCACTGTTGCTCCACAGCCAACATTCTCAGTATTATACAGTGCAGTACTTATACACACATACAGTATTTTTTGTGTGTCTAAGTACTGATTATAAGAATATCAGTGCTGTGGTCAATACATCATGAACTGAAAACAAACATATGTTCATTTCATTTCATTTTTCACTTGCTCTCATCTTTCTCTTCTGAGCTAAACATCGCCATCAAATCACCGCGACCGTCCACTTCCAGCCCGCCCTCCTTTCCCCTCACGAGGGGTCTCACCTTGGTCGATGCCATTGATGTAGAAATGGAGCGCTCCGCTGGCTTTGCGCATCAGCCCTATGTGATCTCCCTCCTACACGTGGATGAGAGGAGTTCATGGAGATTATACAAAACACACGCGCAGCAGGTGGCAGAGTGAAATGTGTGCGTGCGTCATCACGAACCTGAAGTTCATCGAGGCTGAATTCACAGTATTCCCTGCGGGTTCCTTTCCCGTTGGTCAGAATCCCGCAGCCACTCATCATGATTGTACCTGATATGAACAGCCACAATAACGTCATAAAGACTGGACGACTGCTGTTTTATTTAGCACAATTTCTATTCTGTGTGTGTGTGTGTGTTACCTGAGCGCAGATTGGTCATAGTTGCAGGATAGTCCAGGTTGTTTGGATTGTGTGTGGTCACGCCAATCTCTATTGAGCCTGACCACTTGTCCACTAGCTTATCGATGCGGATCTGAAAGTAGAACAGAAGGTATGAAGAACAGACATTTCTGATTGTTTTTTGCCTGCTTGGCTGACATGTCGCCATTACTACTAGCTCTCCTATTATCTAATTCTCATCGCTTAAATCAGGCTGTAAATCAGTTCTTCAGTGGACTCAAACACACTGTGATGTTTCCTTGTTTCAGCATCATCCTGCTCGTCACTCCATTATTCATGTATGAACAAGCATCCCGGCTGAGTTTGTGTGACTGTAAACACCTCAAACATCTCGTTGTGTCGGAGCGGCCGGTTGGTCATCACCACGCCGTTGTTGAACTCGTCCAGCGGTCTCCTCCGCTCCGCCGTCTTGTTGTTGTTGCTCAGTTTGATCAGTGTGCCGCATTTCTCGTGGAAGAGCAGCGCGTCGTTGGTGGTCATCCCGCCCGTCACGACCCCTGGCCCAACCCCTCCGTTACCCGCAGGACTGTTATTAGTATTTCCACCTTCTCCGGCACCACCAGCTCCTCCTCCTCCGCCCCCTCCTGTTGTCCCTGTCCCACTGTCGCTGCTGACAGCACCTCCTCCGCTGCTGCTGCTGCTGCTGCTGTTCCCCCTGTCATTTCTGGACGAGGAGTCGGTTCCGGTATTTCCTCCTCCTCCGCCGCTGCCCGCTCCTCCTCCACCTCCGCCATCTTCCCCTCCGCCCTCATCCTCAGAGCGATAGAAAGAGACTATTGCGTTGTTGAACACGTCAAAGAGCTGGTGCTCAGTTAGAACTGAAGAGAGGGAGAGAAGAAGATGTCAATACTGGTCGTGTTGCACCGCATCCATCAACTGACCTGAGGAGGGTTTTCTTACCTGTGTCAGGCTCCAGGTTGTTGGGGAACTTGTCTGGTCTGCTGTGACTGCAGCTAAGCTCAGGCACTGGTGGGGAGAAGGGTGAGAGAATGGGTGAGAACAGCAAATCCCAGAATACATCTTCGTAAAAAAGAACCACACTGATTAAAAAACAAACCCTACCTTCATCTCCATTCATCATTCCATTCATTGCTGCCACATTCATCAGTGCCGTGATCCCCACATCCTCCCGAACCCCGCACACCACCACTTCTTCCTCCTCTTCCTCATCCTCCTCCACCTCCTCCCGCTCTATTGTCTCTTTCTCAGCGGAGGGCGGCGGCGGCTCACAGCTCACCACCGTCACTTGAGTGCATTTGCCGTATAGGTCCACCACTGCCCAGAGCTTGGGCGGCAAGCCGCTCGCGGCTGCACCGCAGTCCTGCCCGTTGACCCAGAGGTGGAGCTCCCCGCGAGAGCTGCGCTGAATGCCCACCCGGTCGCCCTCGGAGAGCTGGTCGAGGTCGCGGCCGTATTCCTCCAGGACCGAGCGACCGTCGCGCAGCACCGAGCAGCCCGACACGATCCAGGAGCCGCCCTTAAGGCCTGTGGCGCTGCTGGGGAAGTCCAGCGCGGCGGGGTCCAGAGCCGTGACGCCAATCTCAATGGAGCCGCTCCACGAATTCACCTGAGGGAAAAGATTTAATGGATATTTACATTATCAGCACTCACAGAATGACACATCATGGCCTTCACAAGCTACCCAAACACTCAAAGGTTTCTATTTTTACTCATACAAAATTTTTCTACGGATACTATGAAATTTAGACACACCGGCAACTACAATAACAGACCCAGAGAGAGAAAGCAGTAAGGAAACAGTTGTCAGCAGCTGTTACTCTGCCGTGATGTTCAAAGAGTGAAGCACTGTGCTAAAAACTGCAGGTAGATATCTATGGAAAACAAAGTGAGCCTTGTTGTATGATCCGTCTTGTTATTTTTAGTCGCTCTGTCAGTGAAGAACGTGGCTCAGGGAGCGCTCCTTTGAAAATAAAACAGGACAGCGTGAACACACAGCGACATGACGGAAACAAGCCGAGCTGCGGGACAGCAAAATGTAGAGGCAGCGGTTGTACGTCTGACGGTACGCTACAATCCCCACTATTAACCTCAAACACTGTGTGGAAAAAATTAACCCAGGGGTCAAACAAATTAATTCCTCATCACCGTACTCTCCTTAACCAATGGGATGCAACCTCAAACACGACTGTAGCGCCAGGATACAACTTCCAAGATTTTAAAACATATTGATGCAGAAAGGCAGCAGAGGGCACATCCTGTGCTATATTTAGACCAGGTCCAGGAGAGCAGATCAGAGAGAAAATAGACATCTTTCTGGCTTCATGGTCAACTAATCCCACAAAAAAACACACTTATGTTGAACATTTTTGTGTAATGAGCTGACCGCTGAATCAGAAGCCTCATCAGATCCCTTTGTCGGTCCAATTAAGTGTGGGCAGCTTTCATCCACTCTCTTTCCTTTCCTACTTTTTGGAATTTGCTGGAAAACCTGCGGCGACTTCTGCGTTATTCAACTAAAAGTGGAGTGAATTATAATGCCTCAGCTGCTCGATTCTGCCAGCTGACAGCCGTAGCTAACGCTCCCACCTCCCTGATCGTGTTTCTTCTTTCTTCTGTACAGCCACAGAAACAAACTCTCATGGAAACACAGACGTCAACGCGGTCCAGCTGTGATGATTAAACCTGTGCACACAGAGCAAGCAACATTTAAGCGAGCTTCACCTCCACGATCTTGCTTTCCGAGGACGATTTCAGACATGAAAAACAAAACAAATGTTTCACTGCAAAACTCCTTTTGCCTTTGCATGACATTGGAATCATATCGCGTAACATGCAGCCCAAGACTTCCATTTCTTCCCCCGATAGAGGAAACTCAGCGTGAGCTCACGATAATGTGATACTCTATTGATCTCCAGGGCTGAGTTCTATTTTTTCATGGGTTTTGCCTCCATGATGTCGATAACAGAGTGCACCGTCAGCTACGGAGCGGAGTCGGTGCAGCTGGTGGAGATTGGGGGTCCTGTTTAGAGACACTTCAGCCCAGCAGATGCTTGCCGACACACGGGGGCACGAACCCACGTCATCCCACTGAGGAGTGACCTCCTGGCTCGCGGCGCTCCACCTGACCCGCTGCCCCCCCTGCAGAATGACATCCAACAAAAACCATGCAGGTCGTTCCTTGAGAAAAGACGATCGAGCCAAAAGTACTCCGACACTTTAAGATGAATCATCAACTGCTCTCCTTTTCCGTCTCCCCTCCTGGTACTTCTCCACAGGACTGTAGTGCAAGTTGGCAGAAATCCACCCCAATGAAGTGACCTTGAGCATAACATTGAAGTCCCACCAGCTCCCGGGATGTTTTTCTGCAGCTCACCTCCGCACCGAGGAAAAAACAATAGAAAGATTCTTCCGAGATCAGAATCATTTCAAAAGCACTGTCCTGTTTGCCTCCACTCCTTTGTTTCCTCCCATGGTGTCCTCCTCAGCTGTGTGGCAGGTGCTATGTAAGGCAGTGTGCTACGAAAGCCCGGGTATCTAGGTTAACAGATTTAGAAGTAACTCAGTCTGACCGGGTCGCTGTGTGGAGGAGACAGACATCGCCTTCCCTTGCTCATTCACTTATGTAACAGCCAGCCTGTGGGTGTCTGCCTTTCAGAGGCTCTCCGTCTCTCTCTCTGTGTTCAAAAGACCAATAACTACAGGATATAACCATACGTGCCGAGTACGACCACTAGACAGCTTTTGAAAAGAATGAAAAATTAATTGCATCCACAGCAGGGACTGAGAAGCACTGCTAAGACTATACAGAGAGGGGAAAGCTTTGCATCTCGCAAACCACACACAAGGACGAAATGTAACAGCTGAGCTCTCTATAGGTGAGACATGGACACAATTTTGGCATAAATTAACATTTCAACAAGAGGGTTTTACTACCGCTTAAAATATTGATATGATGACAAAATTGGATTTTTATGCTTGTACCATTGTGTCACCCTTGTACTCATTTGACAATCATCTTAGTAACATATGCGAGATCCTAATAATCTCATTTCAAAAGTGTGCATGATATCTGCAACAAAACTAATAACAGAATATTCAATATTGATGACATTATAGGCCTTGCATTGGCTTTAGCACTGAAACTAACAATTATTTCCATTCCTGATCAATCTGCCAATTTCTTCCTCAATTAATCAATTTATAGTTAAGTATGTAAAACACTGTTTCTCCCAATTTGTCAGGCAACCTCCTCAAATAGCTTATTCCATCTGAACACCAGCCTCAAACCTGAAAATATATGGTTCACTGTCATATAAGAGAGAAAAAAGCAGCAAACCCTCACAGATGAAACACTGGAGCTGCAGAATGTTTGACATAAATGCTTGAAAAATCAACACATCAACTAATTGTTTCAGCTCTTACTGCCTGTGACTAATACCATGCTGATAACACTATGCTGCATGTCATCAAATCAACGTTTCCAACTCATATGCACAATATGTGAGATGTATGTCACAAAGCTGGATCATTCCTCCAGACCACAGCTTTAAAAACAAACCCTGAACCGCTGACAGAGTCCCAGTCTGAGCAAACTGTTTGTCTAATAAATAATTTCATTTGCTCGTCCTCTTGCGCTCATTTTCTAACATCCCGCTGTAGCTTAGTGGATGTCAGCAGACGAGGATGGGGCAGTCATACCAGTCTGGGTGCTCTGCGATGGAAAAGTATTGATTCTCATCCAGGCAACGCTTGTCATGACAGAGCATGAGGCTGTTTACGAGAGCTCTTATCAGGCTGAGAGCACCATAAGGGACAGATAATCATTTGCGTACAGTAAGGTGCCATTGAACTACGTTAGCTTCACTGGCCCTTGTGCATCGCGGTAGATTTTCTGAATAACTACGCATCTTGGCCGAACACGCTGCTATTCAGAGGGTGAATGCTGCATGTGGCCCAGTTGGCACTGGCACCGGCTTCAGAGCTGCCATGTTGTTGACAAACCCAGTAGGGCTGCAAGCTGCAGAGGCCATTACAACAGACAAGCGCTGCTGTGCTGATAACAGGCAAAATGTGTGCACGGGCATTGATATGATATGAGAGAGACCTGAGCCACAAGAGCACATACAAGCCATGAATAAGCATTCATGTAAAAGACAAATTCAAGGAAATGGGGGATTTCATTTGCTCTTTCGTTGCAAACCATATTCAACCTAAACAACTTCATACTGAACAGAAGAGTGAAGACTATGAGATCCTCAAGGACAGCAAGATATTGAACCTTGGTTTGAACAGAAGTACTAAGAGTGAGCGACCTGCATCTTGGTCTAATGTTACAAGTTGCTGGCAAAAAAGTAATGAATACAAGCTGGTGTAAAAGAAACCCCTAAAACAGGGGATCTATATAGCAAAGGATACACCTGTGATGAGAAATCTGGCATTTTCACTGAGGAATAAGAGACATATCCCAGATAAAATGAGAAACGGATCTAAATAGATCTTCTCTGGAAACAGTGATCAGTATCATATCTCGATCTGGGTAAATCAAAGGACAATATGAACATACATTTAACAGAGGAGCAAATGTATGCTCCATTTGATTCCCCATATTCAGATTTCTTTTTAAATAAAATAACACAGGACTATAAAATGGCAAAGAATGTTAACGCAAATGTCCCTGGAGTGATACTGGAGGTGTTTACAGACACCAGCCATTTATGAGTTATACGTTTTAGTGGTCAGACTCCTCATGCATTACACTGGCAGGGCTTTGCGTTTGGATAAAGTGTATGACTGGTGAAGGAGACCCTAAAAGAAGCCCTTTAACTGTGGGTATCATTAATGACAGTAGTAACAGATAGCAGTAACTAATTGTACGTATTGTGTGTATTAAAGTTCACATATAGCCTTGGAGCCCCTTTGATAGCCCAGCCTGGTATGAGCACTGCAGTATTATTAGCCATCGGCACAGACAGGCAGAGATTCTGACAGGCACCTACAACTGTCATCCACTCCTCCAAAATAACACTAAACAGAGACACATTAACCAGCTTAGTTGGACTCCCGCGGTGCAATAAACAACAGCAAGTCATTGTCAAAGCACGACAGACCCCCAAATAGCTCCTTCCAGAAAAGCTAACCCCGGCTAGCCTGAGCTCACGCCGCTTGCTACTTGCTACTGCTAGCGGCTCATTAGCATGGCTAACTGACGGTACCAAGGCAACACAAGCAGGTTATCGTTAGCTCAGTGATGAGTTAAACATCTCTACACTGAGGAATGTGTTTAATAAATCCGCCTGTCCCGGATAAATCTCTGACCGTGACTGTAATTCACCCCTGAACAACTGCATCAACTGTGGCCGCTGTCATGCAGTGTGAACCGCCCAGCATAGGAGAAGCCCCTCACTGCGGACAGAGACTGACCACCGGCCCGTCCCACCAGCGCTGCTCCCGCATTCCCGCTGCTCTCACCCCCGCTAAGGAGAAGCAGCAGCGGTGGGCCTGTTGTTGTTTACCTTCTTGTCAATGCGGACGGTGAAGACATCCCGGTCCCTCAGCGGCTCCTTACTAAGCACCAGCCCATGATTGAACTCCTGGACTGGCTGGTTGCGCCGGGCGGTTCGGTTTGAGTTGGACAGGCCGATCAGCTTTCCGCTCCGCGGATGCAGCTCCGCCGCCATCTTCAATGGGCGGCCAGTATTCACGACAGTCGGGCTTTGCGACAGTAACGTATGGCAGGCGGTACATTTCTGCAATCCGAGCGACTGAGCCGCACCGCACCCAGTTCTGTAATACATAAAATGACTCACTTTAAAGCTTGACATATATTTAGAAATTGATTTCAATATGATTTGAACACGAAATTCAACTTAGATTTTAAAGTATTTTATAATATCAAGCATTTCTATTTTATTTTAGGGCCTATTTCTGACTGAAATCAATGTTTTTATTTCTGGCTTTAGACTAAATAATGTTGCAACCCCTGAATGTGAAGTCAGTTTATGGTAAATAGATTTCATTTTAATGGGTGAACATTTTATTCATGTACCAAATGACAAAGCGGGAGAATGACCGGGACCTTAAGCCCCTCCAGGTTTATTTTATCTTATGTATTTTACTTAACTCATTTGTGTTAATTAAGAAGGGTATTCGCCCCTAGCTAATGTATATTGCTGTCATGGGTTAAATGTGTTTTGTTTTGTCAAACATGACTACACGTGTAGTCAAATGCATTATTCATATAAAGCATTAAACGTTTCTGCTTGAAATTTGGACAAGAAAGAGGAGAACATTTAAGCTTAATTCTCTTCAGCCTATTATAATTTTAAATACATTACACACACATAATACCCTGATGACCTTTTAATTCACAGGAATATATATATATATATATATATATATAAAGCATTCCTCAAAATCTTACTAAAAACAATAGTAAAATGTATTTTAGGATTAATCTGATTGTGACATGTTGTATATTTCAACTTAATTTGCATTTGTATTTGCTCCATAAAATTATGTACTATTTTTCAGATGGTAAACAATATTTTGGATTATACGTGAATGTGTCTTAAAGAATCCACTAGAGGGAGCAAAATCCATGTGTTAAATCTCTGGCTCATTCATACCCCACTCAGCATCTATCGTTAGCATTTAATTGCATTGTTTAAATCTCCTCAAAGCACTATTGGCCTTTATTTAGCCTTAAATGCAGCGGTAAAATTCACATTCATGGATAACCATATCAGGGAGAATCATATTTTATTCAGAAACATACTGTTGCACGTACCAAGGTCACAGCAGCACTTACATTTCTCAGATTAATCAGCATATTCTGTTCAAATGGGGCTAATAGGAGAGATAATTGTTGCACAACATATTCATATTTTATTGTAAATTCTCCACATTCTAGAGGTTAACAGGTACAAATACCACATTTGACCATTAGTGGTAATGGTTACTCGTTATGCTCTGTAGAGGCTTCTCTGTCTCTATAATTTTGTAGACAATTTTCCACTTTGCATATTGTATTTTTATGTCATCTGAACCGAAAGGAATCCACTGCGAATATGTAGTCCATGTATTGTATTTGAATGCTTTCATGGTCTACGCAGGGCAGCTGTGAGAGGAGATTGACATGTGTTTGTGGGCTAAATCCAGGTCCAAATCCTTCCCTTGGACCTGGATCTTATCCAGACAGCCTGTCAAGAACTGGGAGCCGGTGTTGTCCTCACCCTCACCTGAAAAAGATGACGAAGAAAACACGAGTGAGCTTGTATCGTACCAGCAAGCTCCTTGACAGGCCTAATCAATGGATTTTCTGTGCGTATATATGTTAATGCAGTGGTTGTCTTCTTATGGTATATTTTGTCTTTTTCTATCGAGCGGTTTTTGTACAAAGCCTCTCTGCAAATCAAATCCCGCTTTGTTGGCAGTAATATGGGACTTTAAATAGACATTGTATTCCTGTTTAATCTCACCTAGGAGACCTCCAATGGCAAGACGCCCCTCTCTCCATATGGTCAAAAATCCAGGGAAGCTCACTATGTTGTGAGATGACGTCGTGATCTCTGAGTCTTCTTCTTCTTCATCTTCAAACACATACAGTGAATCTATGTCGCCAGTTAGCGCCAGTCTTTTGATAGTGTTTTTCATACTCATTTTTTCTTTCCCGTAAGTGAGCGTCACCTCCTGCAAGACCGAGACAGAAGACGAAACTTTACAAAACTCTGAAGTCACAGTGGTCTCCAATCTGTGTGTCTGCTTGTGTGCATGAAGCACGACTTGATGTAAGCTATGAAATCGCCCGTGCTTCTACTATGCAGGGAATTATTGGCAAATGCATTCTGACTGCATGCCTGATTTAGGTGCATACCTTTGTGTTATTATTGGCCGCTAGAGTGAGCATCCGCCATTGCCCAGGAGCCTTGATGCTCAGAATGGTTCCATCCATCTTAGTGAAATCTCCCCACACTTCAGCCTTGACCTCATGATCTGCTTCAATGGGGAAAACTGCACAGGACAAATGAATAACTCATAAAACGAATAGAACTTCTGCTGGGGTGAAAAGCACGTCCACTTATTGTCAATTAACATGTCACAAATGATTATAGCAAACTATTAATAAAAGGATATTTGATAAAAGAATGCATGATCCAGACCTGTTAGTCTGTGAAGGCGTGTTAGCACTTGCCCATATCTTGTATAATTGAGCAGAATGTTCCCACCTGAGGTGTTGAAAATGGCAAATCCGGTGCCAGGGAAGTAGCTGCCAGGTTGCACGTTTTGATAGCAGGGCCAGAGCTCCTCCGCCTCTGTCTCCCAGGGGACGCTGAGGTTTAACCAGTTGCCTTCCCGCAAGCAGCCGTCCATCTGCGGCTCAAACTACAGCAAAGAAGGCCGCAAAGCAGTTAGGGGAATGAACTGCAGTGCGAAAACTGTCACAGCCCTGTTTCAGAGTGCTTAAACAGCAAAATCCAGCCCAAAATCCCCTGTTACACCTTACTGGTACAAAACAATGTAATTTATAAGCCCATTTCATGGTAGCATGTTTTATTACCAGGGATAGCTGACCAAATGTTGACACTAATGTAGGAGAGGTATTTCTGGCACAAAGCTGCAGCTACAGCGCAGTGTGATAAATTTTCAATTTTAAACCACCAACAGTAAAAGTATTTTTTCTGGTGTTCGTCCCACAGGATGAGCAACAAAAGCTTCTTTTTTTAGGCTCATAAGTTTGTGCTGACATCCAAAACAGAAGAGGCAGAGATGCTGAGTAAAGCCTCGATAAACCAGAATGCAATGCAGCCACCGAATGACAAGTGGGAGTGAAGTTCATCCCAGGGTGGATTAACACACTATACCTGAACAATCATCTTTTCCTTGTCGATCAGGACACCGCCAACGGCCAGCCGGAGTTCACCTGAAAGGACCAACTCCGTCTGCTTGGACTGCATTCCCACCACAAGCTTATTGGAGCCGTCCACCTCCAGAACCACAAACTTCTCATGGTTGCTCACCTCCAGCTTGGTGGCACCAGGAGCACAAGAAGAATTCAGACTCACACACTGGTGTACTGTATGATAATCATTATGTCCAAAGAGCCGTTTCTAGTATCATGTTGAGCTTTAATTCTTCAAACTAATTGCTAATTAGCCACAAATTGGACTTGCTTGCAGTGCAAAATGACTTGTTTCATGAGATCGGTGCTGTTTCAAGACATTGTCACTTAGTTCCTAAAGCTACACTGGAAACTCACCTTGTGCCATTTTCCGTCGTTGAGTTTTGTGCCACCAGCCACGCTGATGAGGATGTCGCCTTTGCTGATCTGCATCAGAGGGATGCCGTCTTTCAGGGACAAAACAAACCAGTCCTCCCCGTTTTTGGTGTCTCCGTAGAAAACTGCGCCTTCCGGGTCAAATGTCCGAAACTGAAAGGATGACTTGATACTGCAGAGACAGAAGAACAGAGCAGCCTTACATTCAAGGGAATGCAGGTCCATAGAGGGTAAAGACGCTGACTGTCCACATTCTTGATCACTTATAGGATGACTTTTTAAATCTTAATGCTTATCCTTATGGTTTCACCCAGAACGGTGCCACTGATCTTCTTGGGGCTTACAGTTGCAGGCAGACAATGTAATGAAAGGTTATTTAATATTTAAGTTCTTGAAAATAAGGGGATCGACAGTCCTCCAGTGGACCCAGAATTCCTTCTTGCTTCCACACACTTCCGTTTGTTTTTTGCCTCCGTAAGCACAGATTTGTCAGTGGATGATGCCTTCACGGTGCAGTGGTCTGCTCCCGCTGATGTACCTGTTGATCTCACTGAGGTTGACTGCTGTGTGGATCAGTGGCCTCCAGATGTCTCTATCCTGGCCGAGGTAGACGGTAGCCCCGCCTGACACTTCTTTCTGGAAGACACAGTGTCCATCAGGTACTCTTTTAACACCAAATCATTCACTCAGCTCATCCCTCTGCACGGTTCACCTTCATGAAACCCTGTTCTTTTGATTTCATTCAATTATTGACTTACTTAAAAAACTTTAATGTAGGGATTTAATGTTTAATGGAGGGATTTTAACTACTGTTTAAGAGGCGATGGTCGTCACTCAAATTCTCAATTGGTAATGAAGTGCAAACTCAGTGTGGTGTCATTGTTAAGAGAGCCACATGGCATCCACCCACAGTGTATTAGTATACAGAGGCTCTCCTGTAACCTAATGGGGAAAAAAATCATCCATTGAGATAAAAAAAAACAGACAGCTGGTGGCGTATTTGTCCTCCCACAAACTGAGCAAAGTTCTAAGTCTAAACAAATTATTATTAGGGCATGCCTCTGATAGCATCTGAACTGCACACAGTATGTCTTGATTCATCATTTTTTGACTAGTTCATCAAGCTTTTACATGGCTTTTTATCTATGTCGGAAAAACCTCTAAACATAATCAATACAGAAGTTGTTTCGGAAGAAAAATGTTTATACATCATTACTCTTCAGAGACAGGTATTTCCACCTGCTTGAGGACTGTGTGACCTTTTCTGAATCAAATAGTGAGCAAAAACCAACCAGCATGAACCATTCATACATCCAGGAGACTTAACAAAGCTACAAAATGCACATAGATCATTCATACACCAAATTTCTAGAAGGATTTTCTCTTTTTAAATTCATTCCAGGCATTAATAATAGTGGCATTGCATGTGAACACACCTTATCCCGTCCGTTCCCCTGGCCCTCAGCTCCCCAGCCCAGCAGAGTGAGGCTGAAAGTGAGCAGCAGTCCACCTGCCATCGCTTTCCACAACGCGGCCATCCTTCAGTGCGTCCACACACCCAGGCCTCCCAGTGTGTAGTCCCCTGAGCCCTTGGGTGGTCTGCAGACTCCCAGCTACCCTGAGGTGTCAGGGGTGGAAAGAGGAGCGGAGAGACTCTGTCTGGAGCGGAGGTGTGTGCTGGCACGCCGCCCTGGGGTCCACAGGGCAAATATTCCATGGCCAGTGCAGGTTATTGATCCCTAGGAGGGAGTGCTTCATGACCGTGTGGTTGTAACTAATGGGATCTTTGTGGAAATGTAGGAGGGCGGAAGACAAAGAGCGACAAACAGACAAACAGAAGACAGATTAGAGGAAGCACAGAGTCAAAGGCAGAGAAAAGACGTCAGTAAGCGTCTGTTATATTATCAATAATTCCAAACTCAGCAAAGTTAATTTTCAATTAATTAAATTTTTCCATCCGTCTGTCGATCTCCTGCTGATTCATGTAGAGTGGACATGTCTGCAGGCTGGATGAACCTTAGCCAGACCACTGATGTGTGTTTACCCATTACACAGGGACCTTGATTCACCACTGCTGGCTGTGACTCAGTGTGTGTGTGTGTGTGTGTGTGTGTGTGTGTGTGTGTGTGTGTGGAGTGATGAGAGGTGAACTGTGCTTCAAGTCATAAAACTTTTTTCTCTCCTGCTGGCTGTATTCACGTGATAGTCTCCCTCCAGGAAGGCCGCGATAGCTGGGGAATACTAGGAAAAGTTAAAAACAAATAAATAAATAAAACACACACATCTGAATAATCAGTGAACAACCTATTATTCAGTTGTGGAGCATTTGAAGTTAATCTGAAATGTCAAGCCACGACAAAACCTAGCTTGGCTCTGGCCACCCCTGACATCTGATTAGACACCCCAGGAGGTACAATTTCTTTTTGAGCATTTAAAGATTAAAGCGTGGAAGCTGTGTATTATATTTGAATGGTACCACTCTGATGTGGACTATTTATCTTTTAAAAGAGAAAATTGAACAGTAACATAAAAAAAACTGTAATGTTCATAATCAGACATGAGAGACGGAACTGAACGCTATTCTGATGCATGACTGAATGAATGAATGACTGCTATAACCAGTCAAAAATGCTAAAAAGGCCTGTTGGGATAAACTGATTCGGTGCTCTGCTGCTAAAAAACTGAACTGACTGACTTTAAACCAGAAGCCTTGAATGCACCATTTTTTTTAAACTCGTGGCATTTCAGCGCTAGTGTTTTGAGAAACGTGTTAAATGTCTGAAATTCCGTCATTCACATTCAATTTCTGTCAGAGGAAATTCAGCCCAGAGATCATGTTTTCGGGAGTGCAAAGACGAGTGAGTCACCAAAGCCGACTGTTTCTGTTTGAACCACTGAGTGTCACTAGTGGGAAAGTGCTCATTCAGGGACGGCAAGAAATTAGCTCGTGACTGTGCCAACAGGAAGCTGTAATCAGCCTCTGGTTTAAACGTCAGGAACGAACTTTCAGGACGCAGCGTATTCTAATGGAGGAAACATGAGCGTGAGCTGGGGTTAATATTACATAAAAGAGAAAAAAAATATGGAATGAATAACCAAAGATACTAAAAAACATTCACAAGTGGAAACAGAGAAGATATTAAATTAACACTGAGTTATGGAAGTCAACAGCAATGGACCATGTGTTTAAAAGAAGTGCAAAGAATGTCCTGAATTTGTTCTGCTTTCACCAATTCCCTCAACTTTAAAGCACATTTCGCTGGAGAACTCACAGGGATTTGCCAACTTCAAGCACATGGTTCACATTAAGAACTACATCAACTTGTACAGATTAATATACATCACTTCAAACAAAACGTGAGACCAGACGAGAGCTGATTTCATTGGGTCATCAGGTTAATACTTTATTTTGTTTGATTGCAGCAAAGAGGAAGAAAGGGAGACGGAAACAAGGGGGGAGAGAGAGAGAGAGAGAGAGAGAGAGAGAGAGAGAGAGAGAGAGGACGAGAAGAATGTCGGAAAAAGGAGACTACAGACTTTGGGAGAGCTGTGGCTACAAGCCTTTGTATCAAATCTAAAGACAAAGTCATCAGGCAACATTAAAACATCTTTTAAAAATAACATTAACATATTTTGTGGGCTCTATATGGCACAGTATTACCCTAGACATGTACACGATACCAAAACAGTTTAGCCACACCCCTACGTCTATGAACAGCTTCATAGCAAACAAAGCCATGAACTCTATCTCCAAATGATACTGTCATTTCTCAAGAAAATGCTCCTTTGCTATTCAAATTTCTTATGCCATAACAAGGCACCTTAACAGTTGAAATCTGGCAGATCCACTTCTTACTATAGATAATTATTTAAATATCAAAGCAGAGGCACATTCATTTAAACTAAAACATACAGTAAATAGTTGTATATTACCACCAGATTCCAGTCCAGTCACTACAATACGTCGATTTGCATGCTTTTGGTCTGTATGATAACCGTGATGGCAAACTATGGCATAAGAAATGGTCCAAAAACACAAACATGTCCGTCTACGGGAATGGCTTGAGATAGTGTATTGGAGACAGCGAGGCTTTTTTTACACTGAAACTAACCCACAGAAAAGTGTTGGAGAACAGAACAAAACAAGTGGCCCATATGCTGCCAGGGGGGTACGCTGCTTAGGCAGATGTACAGTATTTTGGTTTTCTTATTCACGCAGTCGCTCGCTTCTCGTACACAAAACACGTACGCCTGCACGCAAAAGGCTTGTAACCACACCCAAGGGGATGCTTGTGCGCCCCTGCAGTTGGTCACACTGTGTTTTGACACTCCTGCCTGAACCAAAAAGGCGCCCCAGTACCATCACACACGCACACACACGCGCTGAAACACATGTACTTCAGTCAGAGGAGGTGCGGTGCGCGAGTGTAAGCTTGAGGGAAGAGGGAGAATTAAACAGCTCCTAAATAGTGACTGTGAGACGTACATGTGGCTGCTAGTTTTGTGGAATATTTCCTAACTGCGGGCTATAATTAATAAAAAGATATTAACAGAGGTATGGAAGATGAGGAGGCCAGAAAATATAAAAGGAAACGGAAACAAAAGCTGTGCGCACAATGCCAGATTTGCTGAGGATATAAACGGTTAGGAAGCAAGTGTTGCTCATGCTTTGTGGATACAGAACCCAAGTTTACTGACATGTTCCTAGGACTACTGTATATATGCATACCAGACGTTATACGGTTCTTTAACAGGTTATTTGTGTCAAAACAGAAACAAAAAGGAACTGAAACCAACTCTACCATTAATGCAGCTGTACTTCATTAACCTCATGACTAAATTTACATTCATATTTTTAAGTTTACTCCCCCTTTTCACTGAAGCCATTTCCATCTGGTCAGAGGGCTAAACAACATAAACAACAACATAGTTTAACAAAACAAACATATAGAGATAACATTACACGTAACAAAAAGGCCCCAGGAGGGCACCTGGGGAGTTTCGGCCACCACTTTGGCTGCTAAGCTCAGCCGTTTCCTACCTCTTAGCGAATGACACAGGGCAGAGGGGGAAATAGTTCAGGCTATTTCCAATCACCCCTCGGTCGGGGAGCAGGACATTTTTTTGTCCCCGACGGTCATTTTTGTGGGGGCTTTCTGACTCAGAGTCCAACAGTTTTGTGCCCATATATTTCTTTTCCTATCCAGAAATAACTCAATACCCTGAATCCATTTTTTCTTCCTTCCTTCCTTGCTATCGCTTTCTTCTTCCTGGCTTAGGAAATGGAGCCTTTTCCTCTTCCAACTAAAGAGGAAATGGCTACGCAAGATGAAGGCTGACTGGTTTTTATTCTTCTCCTTTTTTTTTTTTTTTAATGTGAAGGAAATGAGATGAAAAAACGGAAGTGCAATGGTCTACCAGCCTTAAATTCTTACCCAGTGGCCAGCTACATATCCAAAGCAGCTACAAGTGTCCCCTTTAAGTGACCACTACTTTTCTATTTTGTGCACATAAGGTATAAACTATGGTGAATGCTATACAGATCCTACAGTGTCATCTGGCCACAAAGCCGCCAGGTTAGTTGAGACATTAGAAGCTCAGATGATCTGTCATTGTCATAGACTCGCGTCCAGCCATAGCTTTGACTTCTTAATGATTTGGATATGAGGAATCACTTCTAAATGCACTTCTACACATTGACCTACAGTAGCTCTTCCAACTAGAGTAGGAATGCTGTGTGCGTCTCACACGGAATGATCTAGCCATTCGCGCTCATTCTTCATCGCTCACAAACGCGCACACACACACACACGCTTTCACACATATGCAGTCATACCTGCTTAAGCCCACCTCAGCATGCACAAATCCCTACATACATGTGCACGTACATGCTCATATATAACTTTCATGGACAGTTTCGACAACAGGATACACCTGCATTCTCATTCGCTCATATAAACACACGCAAAGGTTTGAGTTGCTCATTGTGCCACCTCCAACTGTGTTGAGTGAGGACTCTTCTGTCTCATCCCTTATTCTTGCCCACACAAGCCTTCCCTGAAGAGCGTTTATCCTCGTTATGCGGTGACTATAAAGGGAAGCAGACTGGACTAATTTTTCACACAACACACACCCTGTTAGCAGTTCTTATTCTTATAGATAATATAATGAGTCAGAGAGGAAGATTAATCAAGCTCTAGAACTACGACACACTACAGCAAGACAGGAGAGACGCAGAGAAAGGTGAGCAAGAGTAAAGAGAGGGGAGCAATGATACGTCACCGTAATAACGGCCTCTCTCCCCATTTCTTTGCTCCTTCTCCCTTCAATCACCTCCTGATTTAATGCCTAGCTCTGATCTCTACTGAATACAAGAGAGGCAGGGGTACTGTGCGGGTGTACTCAGTGACCCAGTGAGCACGCACCCCTCCCGCTCCCATCTTAAACAGGCCAGGCCGTCCCTGTTGAAATATATTCCTTATAGTGCTTCTGTGTCCTACGGTTTTCCGCCGCTGCTGTCTCGTTGCTTCTTGCTGCTGCCACTGCTGCTGCTGTAGAGGCTGGGATTTGCCACAAGGGGGTGAGGGGCTGCGCCCATGTAGGGTCCAGCTGTGGCTGCGTAGTTGAAGATGGCGGGGAGGAAAGGCAGCGGCTCCACCTTGTCCCCTCCAGGTGCCATCATATTCAGAGCCACAGGAAGAGCCGCCAGGTTGTAAGGGTAAGCCAGCAGCTGAGGCCCATAGAGCAGCTGGTAAGGGTCCGGATAAAATGGCAGCTTAGCCAGGTCCCCGCCGTTAGGGACCATCATTTTTCCCAGTGGTCCAAAGGGAAGAGCTCCGGCGGGATAAGAGGACATGAGCAGGTTTTCCTCCTGCTTCTTACCAGAGCGGTAGCTGTCCGGCACAATAAGGGGTAGGGGGTAATTCTGGGCAGGGTAGCCCACTGGGGTGGCATCCCCCTGCTGGGAATCTCTGGAAGAAACAGTGTCCTGGTGCTCTGGCTCAGGTGGTTGGGGGGCTCGGGGTAGAAGCAGAGCATGGGCAGAGGGGCGGTCAACGGCACCGGCTGCTCCAGTGGGCAGTGTGAGCCTGTCGAGTCCTTGTGAACTGGAGTGAACCTGCCGGTTGGCTTGAGCTAACAGTCCAATAGTTGAGGGGGACCGGCAGGGGGACTTAGGAGTGTGCCTGTGTGAGGAGGGTCCATTCATAGTGGTTTGAGTGGGGATATGCTGGGGGGACGGCACAGGGCTCAAGGGCTCCTCTTTCGGGACCAGCAGAGAAATCTGCTCCTCTGGGTCGTGTGCAACTCTACTCATTTGCTGGACCCTCTCTATCTCCTTTTCTCTCTCTTTCACCATTTCTTTGTCCCTCTCCTTTTCTCTCTGTCTCTCAAGCTCCCTCTCTTTCTCTCTTTGCCTCTCTATCTCCCTCTCTCTTGCTAGAATAGAGGACATGGTCAGGTCTTGTGCTTCGTTGGGAGAGGGACTCCTGGACAGGGATTGAACTCTGAGATCTTGGACCAGAGGTGGTTCCTCATAACCTGCATGTATAAATATACCACTCCCAGCCTGCCTCTCTCTGTCCATAATGACCCCATCCCGTTTCATGAATCCCCCCTCAGAGATGAGAGCTGTTGTCATGGAAACAGGAGGAGCAGCAGTGGTTATTCTGGTCTGTGACGTCATGGGCACATTTGGAGAGGAGTTGGTGGATGCCGCGATGTGAACGGGGCTGGGTATTCTGTGGATCTGGCTGTCTAGGTTCTTTTTGCTGGGGGTGCGGTAGTCCAGACATTCAGGTCCGTTCATTACTAGTACACTCTGGAGAGCGGAGGGTGTGGCAGGCGTGAATTCATGTTTCGTGGGTGTGAGGTTAACTGGGTTTTCTAATGGAGGGTCTGCAATCTGTGGGCTAGGCTCTCTCTCTGGAGCTGGATGAGTGAGCTCTGTCAGTTCAGGTTTGTCACTGGATTCTGACATCTGATGTTCATCTGTCAGTTGACTCAGATGGTCTTCATGCTGCCGTGACGCCGAACAGTTACCGCTGCTGGGCGGGTCTGATGTGGAATAGCTGATGACTGAAACAGAGAGAGCACTGGGCACCTGTCCTTTTTCAGTCTCTGTGTCTCTGCTAACAGTGTTAACAACTGTTTCTGCTGTTTTTGGCTCTGAGTCTTTATCTTCCTTTTCTCTCTCCGGGGAACTGCTTAACTCATGACGTCGGATATGGCGAGTGAGTGCTGACGAGGTCTTGCACACTTTATGACACTGTGGACAGGTGTGTCGTGATAATGCTCTTCTGCTCAGGCGACTTGGACAAGTATTACTCCCTGCTAAGCCTGCTTGCCCCCCTTTTTCTTCATCATACTTTGCAACCTCTGGCACAGATTTAACCCCGACCCCTTCAGCTTGTTCACCGAGTGCCACTTTAGGGGGCGCAGAGGGTGTCTCAGTAGGCTTCGGATGCTGGGCTCTCTGGTGGTCTTCCAATTTATCCCTTGAGGGGAAAGTGGCTCGGCAGAAGAGGCATACAAACTCCAGCAGATGGCTCAGCTCGTGTTTGTCTCGCTTCCTGGGGCTTGAGAACCAGCGGCCACATGTACCACACTCTGCTGCATTCCCATTAGTCCAAGGCCGCCTCTTTATTCCCATAGGAGCCACTGAGGTAGACACAGGAGGCTTTGGAGAGTGCAGAGGAGGAGTGGAAACCTCATGACGGGCCTCTTTAACTTGTTCTTCTGCTTCTTTGTTTTTCTCCTTTAAAGGGGCAGAGAGGCAATCTTTCTTTTTCCTCTCCCCCTTGTCTCTGTTAGCTTTTGGTGGTTTCTCAGCTTCCTCGATCTTCCCATCATCTTCCTCATCTTGTGATTTATCTGTTTCTTTGTTTACGTGGTTCTTGAGCCTCTCTGCCCTCCTCTTCAGCCGGATGGAGCGCTTGAACTTCAGCTTTCTTTGCCAGCTCTTGACCCTCTGTAGGTGTGCTTGGGCCTTTCTCTTAGGCTTGTAGGAGTAGTAAGGCCGCCACAAGTTATCCTCTGTGTCATGGTCACTGTCCTGCTCACGCACCTCCTGACGGAAGTAGTACTCTCTCACTTCATCAGGGGATTTGGAGCTCTTTTTCCGCACCGCCTCCTCCTCCTCCTCCTCTTCCTCCTCCTCCTCCTCTTCACACTCTCCTCCATCCTTATCGCCCTCTGCTTGCAGGCTGGCTCTGCGCTGGAGGCGGTGTTTATGGTGATGGTGGTGGGAGTGAGAATGCCGTGGCTCCTTGGCCTCCCGCACAGATGACGTCTCACTCCGTTTGGTTTTGGGGGGAGAAAGGCTCTTGTCTCTCCTAAGGTCTGTTTCAGAGATGCTGCGCTTTACTATTGCTTCCTCACCAATACGTACAGTAATCTGGCACAGCGGCCCTGCCTCTTTGACCTGTGACCCTACAGATGCTGACAGCTGCTTTGAGTTAGAGATGTCACTTTTGCTGTGGGACTTGCGTGATTTGTGAAATAATCTGCCTGTCTCTGCATCATGTCTACCTCTTGAGCCCTCCTCTGTGGTGTCTGAACTGTCTCTTGACCTCTTTCTATGGCTCTCTGCGCTATCTTTCTGCTTTTTGATTGGCCTGGGGCTGCCCTTGTGTGAAGTGTGACTGCTGCTGGTTTCCGGGGATGGGCTGTTCACTGGGCTTTTTTCGCTTCCAGAGGTGACCTGGTTGCTGTGCACGATGACAGAGGATGACACTGTTGTTCCGTGAACTATAACAGAGGGTTTTGTATGGCCATATGTTATCACAGAAGGCATGCTTGCCTCTGTGTCTCTGCCAGTCTTGGGAGTTTTGGTTTTGCTGCTGCTGGACATTTTGAAGCTGCCACTACCTCTCCTCTGCTCTAACTCTAGGGCCTCACTGTCATGTTTTCTAACTTGGGGCATGTCCATTTGGGGGAGGGGTGTTAGTCCAGAGAGGGTCCTGTGCTCAGCAGCCACAGAAACAGGGAAGCCATCGGGGAAGGCATCTGGGTCAGGCTTTACACTCTGAGGGTGGGCCCCACTGATGAGGCTTTGTAGGTCCCCGGGGCTCAGAGTACAGCCCAGGCCAGACAGGGAGAGGGAAGGTGTTTCGGTTGGTGGCAGTAGCAAGCCATTATGCAAACTGTCACTGTAGGTCTTGTAGGGTCTCTTCTGGGAGCGCATGGGGAGAAGGCGGTAGAGCTTGAGGGCATTAGCTTTCTGCTTATAACCCCCATTAGCTGTCTTCTCACTGGAGATGAGACTGGGATTAATCCCATGAATGGCCTTCTGGTGTGTTTTGAGATTGTAGTAGGTGGCGAAGGCATCCCAGCAGAAGATACACTGGTAGCGCCGCTCTCCTGTGTGCCACACCTCGTGCTTTGTGCGGTACTCAGCCAGGGCAAAGACCTTGTCGCAGTAATGGCACGGATATCTGCGGCGCCATGAGTGTACGTTAGAATGACGCTTCAGGCTGGATAAAGTCATGTAGGAACGCTCGCACACAGAGCAGAAGTAAATGACATTGCCATCTACCACCTTCACAAAATGGTTCTCATCACCCTCTAGTAGCTCTGTGGCTGCTGCATCATCACCTTGGATACGTGCCAGGAGGCTCCGCGCTTTCTTCCCCGGCCGCGCCTTACTGATGTCTGTTTCTCCCACAATCACTCCCCCCTCCACTCTCACCTCACCCTCCTCCAGCGGCTCCTCCTTTGGCTGCATAGTGAGAGAAGGAGGGCCCAGGCTGTTGGTGGGCAGGCTTGGCACCCTGCAGGAGGTCTCATGGGATTGCAGTCTCTTGCTGTGGATGAAGACTTTGCCACAATAACGGCAACTGAGGGCGCGGCTGCCACGATGCAGCCGCATGTGGACTGTTAAGGAGGAGGCCGAGCTGAAAAGCCGATGGCACACCCCACAAATCAGCTCGGGCTTCAGGCTGTCGGTAGGGGAATAGGAGGATGAGTGGGGGGGTGCGGTAAGGCCCTCAGATGGGGGAGGAGGGGGTGGTGGTAAAGGGGGAGGGAGATGGAGGGTGGGTGGGTGAAGACTTGGTCCATGAGGGCTTCCCACTTTCCCAACTGGTCTTCCTGATATTTTCTCTCTCCTCTCTGTATCCCCACCTCTCTGATAAGCTGATGTGCCCAGGCTGAAGAGGATCTGGGCAGTCTGAGAAGGTGAGGCTGTGCCGTTGGCCAACCTGTGCCGCTCATCCCATGCATCACCACCGTAACCGCCCCCTAAAGACCCGCTGGACATTCTCGGGGGCGATCTGTGGAACTGAGTCTCTGGATTGAGTTTGGAGCACTTCAGAGGAGGAGGGGATTTTATATCTTTCCTGATAAGTCCGTGAACAGTCATAGGCGATGAGGAGGAGGACGGTGACGAGGACGGAGAGCTGTCGTGCCTCGGGGGCTTGAAAGGTCTGTGCTTTACATCCATGGTAGCATCCAGTTTCCACAGCGACCCCTCGTCTGAGCTCTTGGAGGATGGCCGCCGCTGGTGGGGGGAAGGGGAGGATGAGGAGGCGCTACGGCAATGGTTCGGAGATGTCAGAGAGGCTGGAAGGGGGGCCGCACTAAGTGGGAAGCTTAGGGTGATTTTTGCATTTTTAGGTCCATCAGCCATGTCCTCGAGCCTGTCCTCCATCATGGCCTCTCCCCGGCCTCCATGCCTTTTACCCTTCATCTCCAACCGCTTAGCCTCCCCTTCCTCCTCCTCTTCTTCACGCTGAGAGGCCACTCCAAGACAGCGAACCGATTTGTGTAGCCCTTGGATCTTGCTTGAGCTGCAGAAGTTGACAGGCAGGCGTAACCGCGAGGAGGCCTGAACCGGGTGAAGGGTGTCGACAGCCACTAATGACAGTTGCTGGGAAGACAAAGGTGATGGCCGCTGACTCTGGTGGCACGTGGTGTCCTTAGTTGCACTACGTGCGAGGTTGCAGAGGGGAGTTAGCCCAGCAGCCAGGTGTTGTTCACTCAGACGTGACTGAATAAGGCCCGCATGGAGGGGGTCCCACACCTTCTCACTGGACACCATGACCAGGCCCCGAAATCTGAGAGAGAAATCAGAAAGAATGTATTAGCATTATCCCACCTTCAGTTAATTGTACAACACACACATTTACACTGAAGTAAAGCAAAGAATTAACATTACACCCAAAGCTTTTGCAGTAGCAGTCATGACGCTTATGGAACATTTTTGAGAAACGGAAAAGAAAACTAAATGCCCCAGCAATGCTGAACTCCAACAGCTCAGCCAGGAATGGTGAGTGAAAGGAGGGAGAGGGTAGGGGGAAGGAATGAATCTGCGGCAGTGCTGGTTTAGATTTCAGCGTGCCACAACCAAGCCTTCAGAACGGCATTCCAGAGATCCATCTCTCTCGGCTGTGACACAACATTCCCTATGCCTAATTGGAGGGCGTTCAGATTTAATCAAGATTCAGAATAGTGTTGACTTAGATCCATGGCCCTAGCGCATAAAAATAGTCCCACTCTCTTGCTATTTGAGCGAGAGCCTTGTTAGCCATTCCTGGCAGTGGCTAGTATTTGCCGGGCATGACTCTAACCATTTATTTGTGAAGGCAAAGGAGGGAGGGAAGGAAGAAGGGGAAGGGAGGGAGATTGTATGCATGTGCGCAGAGAGTGGGGTGTTTTTCCGCCCTCTGCATCCGGTACAATCTCAGCTAAGCTGTAGGAGATGAGCGACAGGCTATTCTCATTTCCATTCTAATTTGGCTGCCGTGGTGGCGGACGCAGTCCTTGTGCCGTTTCTCCATACATAGGATAGCTGCAGATTCACATGTGAGAGACAGTTTGCGGTTATCACTTGTTTAAAACAGAGCCATTTGTTTAGGTCTGCAGAAGGGGGAGAAGAATGGAGACAGTATACGGCCATAATGATGCGACGAGAAGAAAAATCCTCAGTCATGCTTTTCTGCCTGCGTTTTCAAGCAGCAAAGCAGCCAGGAAGGCAGGCCGCTGTAAAATTCCACAGGCAGCCCTGAACAGGCAGAAACTAGGTCAGCACTGTTATTGCAGAGGGAAGAGGAGGGAGAGACAGAGAGAGAGAGAGGGTGAGGATGAGGGAGAGTGAAAGGGTGATAGAAAAAGGGAGAGAGAAAGAGAGTGAGGGTTAGTGAGAGAGCAAGAGACAGAGAGAAGGAGACACGAGGAGGGGGTGGGGGGCTGAAACAGGAACAGTCAGACACACTGCGCTGTCAGACAGACAGGAGCCCAGGCAAACACTAACACGCACAGTAACAACCAGCACATAGACAAACATATAATCCTGCACATACACTCACACAAACAAACATGCATGTGTACACAGCACTGTACGTCCACTCATACATGGCCACAGGCAGGACAGACAGGCGTAAACAAAGTAGTTCAACACGGACGGGCCTACTTGTAAATGACATTCAAAACCAAAAGGTGAATCTGAGTGCAACACGGCACCGAGGCTGAGGGTACAGGTGGAATGAAGTACGGGCAACAAAAGGAAAACACAAGTGTCTTTTCGTGACGTATTTAGTCCACATGGTTTTTGTTGTCTGGGGGAAAACAAGCCAGTTCGTGCCTATTCATGATGAGCTACGTCTAAGAACATGATGCACAATACCGTCTCGCCAGGCTTGTCATATTTTGCTGCTCTGTATTGAAACAGGCCGTCATTGTCACTCACATTTGCCGAGCGATAGCTGTTGTGCAGGAAATCCCTTATGGCGAGAGGCAGTCTGCTACAAGTGGGCGGACACGCTGAGAGACAGCGCTAAGGCTAAAAATTTCACCATCTCATCTGATGCTTGCGCCGCGGACAGGAAAATGCGTATGACGCCCCCTCGCTCTTTTTCTTTATCTCTCTGTGACGCACACAGCCGCTGCACAAGCAGAGCCTGCACGACACGCTGTCTGACTGTGACAGGCAGCTTTTAACACGCTTCAAATGTACCGGATTTACGCATACACACAGAGATGTGTGCGCAAAAGCACAGGGCGTGCAGAAAAACACTTTTAGCTTTTTCTTAATTGTACCTAAACACACATACATCCTTCTGTACAACTTATGGGTACACAAATAAATGTGACCATGAATGTGAACAGGACCCTAAAGCAAAATCAAAATAAACAGCAACCCTGTTCCCACACCTCTCTGCAACAGGATGTTCTGCACAAACAAACATGTTGGTCAGCCTATGAAGTGTTCATCTATTTACGCTTGTGGCACTACAAAACCGCACAGCACGAACGGGCGCTCGGCTGGTGCAGGACAAATTACTAACTAGACTCACGTTAACATAAAATGCATGATACGAAACGCATTGGCTCTCTTATAATGACAGGCGCTCTTCGCTGAGGGAAGGGAACGGAGGCACACTTTAAGCTGCACACTGATTCAAAGCGTATTCCACATCGACTGACAAATGTGAGGCGAAAGCAAACACTGTTGGCTTTTGATTCGGGGAATTTAATTCTCGCATTCTTGAACGTTAAATCATTAGAAACAGCACAAACTTGCAGATCGCTCTCCCTCTCACAGCGCAGTTTGACTTTTAGAACCAATTCACTTATTACTAATAGCTTAAAAGTGCTATTTGGCTCATTAATTCTAACATACTGTCTGCTTGAATTTTGGGCCCAACTCAAAAGAGCAGAAGTTTTACTATTTGACTCCGAGATACTTTGCCACTAGCATCTGCAAAACATGGATGACTTTATGACCTTGGAAACCATCAGTTGGTAATCCACTGAATTTGGACAGTCACTAGGAACATTACTGCTAAAGTGGCCTTGCATAACATAAGGCACGACGGCAGAGGAGACTGGCTGGTACGCCAGCTCAAGACCTTGAACCAGCCGTTGAGCAATCTGTTTATTCCCTACTGAAACTGGCACTTGTGCTGACAGACAAATAACCGTTAGCATTCAATGCGTGTTTGTTTTGTTTTCTTTTTGCCATCTTCCATCTCAAAGGAATTTCCTAAAAATTGAACCACAAGTCTTGCGATGCTGTGTGCTTCAAAGAGAAAATGCATGCGTACTGAAACTCCATTTGGCACTACAATAAACAGTTTTTAGCTGTTTGGTCCAATATGTCCTTTAATTGACGATTAAAAGTCTGATCATAGCAAACTACATTTTTAATACCGTTTTAGTGCCACTTAAATTACTTTCAGAATTTAATATGGATGTAAACAGCTAGCATTTGTACTGAGGCCTCATTAAAATTCATTTAATAGAGTACAGCTTAAAATCAAGTCATCTCTGTTTATCCAGCGCTCTCACCATTAAAGGACCATTCTGGTTGATTACAGCTTGAGCCTTATTTTCATACTTCTGGCCATCACTGCGCTCACCAAAGTAGTTTCTGAGATCTGGAGACAGTAGAACAACGCAGATGATCTAGATCACTTTATTTTGAGACGAAACTGACGTTGCGTACACCCGCGATGTTGATAATCGCTGATTGCACAGGAAAGCCATGTTTGCACAAAGCTACAGCATCCTGACGGAGTACACTGGAGCCTTAAGTAGCGCAGGTCAAAGCTGAACCAGGAAGTTAGTCTTTGTTCGGTGTGCTTCTTCCTCGCGCTTTCTTTTCACGCATTCGCAGATCTCAGCAATTAGGTAGGCAACGTTATTATTACTGATTGGATAGCAGCCATAACTACAACAATAAGAACGAGGTAGTTCTAAACCATAATCCTTAGCAATATGTTTAGCAGTGATGTTTCGGCATCGGGGGGTAAGGGGAGTGCTGCGAGGCAGAATGTGGGGGGCCTCGGTGTTCCAGCCGGTGAGCCAGTGGCAAGGAGCATGTGGGAAGAGGAAGGTGTCGGTTGGGCTTTCTCCCTAGTGAGGGGCCAGGGGGGCCCGACTATCAGAGCAGCAGTTGGTCTGTGAAGAGAGGGGTGTATGTGTGCGAATATGAGGGTGTGTGTGAGTGGGTGGGAGGGGGGCATCGTTAGCAAGAGCAGCTACTGAACTCTCCACAACCCCCCGGCCAAGAGAGCGTGGTGGAGCCAGCCAGATGGGATAGAGAGAGGGAGGGAGGAGGTAAGGGAAGTCGGTATGGGTCGGGGAGTGGTTGAGTGGAGGTGGTTGTGGTGGTGTGAGCGGGGGGAGCTGGGGGTAACTTCAAACATGTCTCTCCTATGTTCACATTTCATGGTTTCCTTGTCTTTCAGATCCCCCTCAGCATGACTGACTGCATGCCCCCTCGTCTCCCCCTCCCCACGCGTAAACTGTCGTATTGTGGTGTTTTCGCATGCCGCTCCACGCACCAGCGAACCTGCCCATGTCTAAAACGCCATACTCTCCACGCTCTGTTAGCTCTCAGCCCAGCACGTAATTCCCATAATTCTGCTCGCTGCAACAGAATCACGGGAGGCATTAGGAAACGGTGAGGGCAAAAAAGTACCCCTGGAGAGCAGTAACACTACACCGGTGACCTTTTTGAGGTAATTTCCCCAAAATCATTTTCAATTTCACAGGCAGTCCCCGTTGAAGGGGGTGTGAAAGGCCCATCGGAGTTCTCAGTCTCAAACAACCAAGAAGCATTTGAAAGTATTAGCACGGCCGAGGCAGAGCGGCACGCTACCACAGTCACCATAAACTGCAAGTATACGTCGGCTTAGAGAAGATGAAGTGCTGCACCAGCTTCCTGAACGTGTCCACATCCTTTATGTTTGTGGCATTAAAAAAAAAAAACGACATAATCAACAAATCCACCTGACTTGCAGTCCGCAAAACTTGCACGCGAGCGCTTTTACGCCCAGGGCAGAAAAAGGCCCGAAGACAAACACAGCAGACAGGATTTATCTCATGTGTGACCCAAAAACACAAATGACCAAAATAAAACCGCTGCTACAGCTATGACAACATCATCTGTGAGACACTGCAGAGCAGCGAGAACCTACGCTTCCTATTGCCTGACCTATGACCCCTGCCCCTGTGGCAGGGTGGATCATATATTCCATACATTGAGTGCAGGGGCTTGGCTTGGCATCCATGAAAAGCAGGAATGTGGAGTAGTTGGCAGCAGATGCTCTGTTGTTTTGGAAAAAAAAAAAAGTAAGGCTTAGAGCAGCCACAACGGGGTTGGTGACATCAATATGCCCTCTGCTGCTCTACGAGAGCCAAGCTCCAGCACAACAACAGGCTGGTAAAATGGAGGACAAACTGGGCGGCCCACAACCGAAATAAGAGACGGAACCAGTCGCTGGAACTAGAGATGTTTACTGTCGCCTACGTACAAGTTTTTCCCTCAAAACACTTCCTCTGGTGTTTGTAGCAAGTTGATGGGCAAGGGGTGGTAGACTGGCCCACCGCGTTAAGACCCCAACAACAAAGCTCACATCTGTTCTGACGTGTGCTGGACGTCCCCCCCCCCCCCCCCCCCCAGTCTGCGGTGAATCACAGAGACGCAAGAGGCTTCGATAAATTAAAAGTTTCATCACAATCTCAAAACGAGTCATCGCTCTTGAAAAAGAACTGCGTGGTGCGCCAGCAACAGAGGGGAGGATGAGGGAGACAAGGCCTGTTACTGGCACACGCACACACACACACACACACACACACACACAGGCACACACATACACAGACCCAGCACAGACACACACACACACACACATAAATATGCTTCCACAAACACACGCACACACACTGCATAAATGCGCACACCCACCAACACTCACGCCCCAGCACACGCACAGTAAAATAAAAACCTTTTCCTCCTCTTCACGCGCGGAGCGACCGCCGCCACAGCAGCGGAGTGAAGCAGAAAAACAAGCAGGGAAACAACAGAATTCAGCCTCTCTTCCTCTTATTCTCTCTGGCTGTCTCTCAGGAAGGCAAGCATACAAGAGAACGTACCTCGGAAAACCTCCTGCTGCATCTCTGCTGCGATGTGTTCTCTCCCCTCACACTCCCTCTCTCCCTCTCCCTCTCTCTCTCTCCCCCTTGGTCTGTGTATGCGCACGTCTGAGTGTGTGTGAGAGAGAGAGAGAGAGGGAGAGAGAGAGAGTGAGCGCAGGGAGAGGCGGTGCGCACACACACACACACACACACATACAGGCAGCAGTGTGTGAAGACAGAGGGCAGGAGCGATTCTCACACTCGAACTTGCTCTCACTCACTCCCCCTTTCTTGCTCTCTCTCTCCTCTCTCTCTCCAGTTTTCTGACACACGATTCTTAGTGTTTTTGCTCTTTTTTTCCAGCAAGTGAATCCCCCCCCCTGCATGCACCCCCCCCCAAAATCAACCCCCCCACTGAATCCAATCTTCTTTTTATTTGGAAGGGTTGTTCCCTCTCTCCCTCTCTCTCTCTCTCCACACACACATGCACACACACACATGCACACACACACATGCACACACACACTCACACTACTTTATATACACAAAGCCGAGCGATAGGGAGAGGGAGGGAGAGGCAGAGGGAGACAGAGTGGGAGAGCAAGCAAGAGGACGCCATTTAAGCAGTTTGTTACGAGCACTGCAAGTCCCCAAAATGGCTGAAAACAAACAGGAACCACGCCAACTCAAAAAACCTGGGCACAAGGACGCACGGACAGACGCACGGACAGGGAGTGAGAGGCGAGGGAGCGAGGGAGACAGCGAGAAAGTGAGACAGAAGGAGGACAAACTGGCGCTAGTCAAATGGCGGATGGGAGCACTCAGTGAAACAAGTTGAGGGAAAAATGGAGGCATTAAAGGGGTACTCCAGCGATTTAGCGCCACAGTCCGATGTGTTTTCAGGGACTTATGAGAGACAGATTAAAAAAAGAATGGTCAAAATCGACGCAGGACAGGCCGAGATAATATGGGTCGACCGCCAAAAACACTGGATCCTACATCCCATGATGCAACTTGATAGCATGTTTCATTGCACTCTCCCTGCCGGTCAAACGCCCATATCTTTCAAACTCCAGTTGCTTGGTACTATGACCCTAAAGGGCGTTCAGATCCAAAACAACGAAACAGGCAGCGTTGGTGAAGGCGTATTCCTTCAAGTACCGGTGAAGCAAATACGAGTCGGGACGCCTGGTCTGAGCGATGAATCCATGCCTTGGAAGGCCAGAGTGGTTTATAGCACTATAAACAATGTTTTTACAACTCATCATCTTGACAATTGCAAAGTAAACAGTTATCTACCATATTTGATTACCCAGCATGGCACTTCGCTCAATGCCGTGCCTTTGGTTGCAGGACAAAGTTGAGCCAGTGGCCCATTTCATGAAGGTAATTTGGGAAAACTGCCTCCACACATATCGCAAATGGTGGTGGCATCGCATTACACAAATGAGTGTCCCTTGCAGATGGCGCACAGGGCTCTTGCATGGGTGCGGTGTATGCCGTTTGAAAGGTGTCAGAATTCAAGAGAGTACATTACCTAATGCTACAAATCTGAGCTTGTGTGGTGAAACGGACCTGAGGATCAACTTTTGCGCGTGAGCCCTCTACCACTGGTCCCAAAACGGCAGCCAGAACAGGATCTCATTTTCGTGGACTTCAGAAAGCTCCCTCCAGACATTATACCGCTGGTTTCAAAGGCTGAGTACTACTCCCCGTGATGGGTAAACTGATCTTCATGTGAAATACCAGTGGAGTGCCTCTCTAAAAGAGAAAAGGGGGTAAAGGTGGACAGACGGGGACAGAAACTGCGGCAGGGACACTCTTCGATTGTCCGTGCCCTCAGCTAAAAGGGTTCAAGCGCTATCGGCGGCGATGCCGGTCATGTCAATTAACTGCTTTTGGGTCAGCGTGTGTATTGGTGTCTGACAGAGGCGGCTAAACTAAAACTCCTGGTGACAAGCACCTGTTTTGTTGTGCGGCGCAACTAAAACGCCGCCTCCCCCTCCCGACCAAAACAACGGCGCCCACCATCGAGGCCCGCAGCTGGAAATCGCTTCTGATTCACCCGTATCCACGCACAATGCCTCACAACAGCGACCCCGCTCGTCATGGCTGCTCTCGGCCGCGCACGTCACGGTCAGTGGAAATTCCACATATCTCTGTTCTCCCTGCGTCGGCCATGAGCCACTCGGTCACCTTAGATCAGGATTCTATCAGCTGGAACAAGAGGGCAGAAAAAATGAGAGGAGGGGTGGAAGAATGTTCCAGGACTGTTATGCTACAACAACATCATACTTCCCACTGTCCTTTTGAGCGGAGCTGCTACCCCCCTGACTCCCCCCAGTACCCACCAACTGAACCTTGACGCCAACAACCCGCCCTCCTCCTACTCTTCCCCTGCCCTTTCCCTCTCTCCCTCTCTTTCATCACTCTCTCTCACCCTCATTGTACGCTGCCACACTTGTCTCCATGGGAACCGCTCTGGGATTGGGTGTTGTTCCTGTGACCTCTCTGGCTCTCGGAGTTGGATGAACTTTTTTTTTTCTTTTTTTTTTCTCCCCCCGCGTCCTCTCTCTCGCACGTTTCCAAAGCGCGCTGGGTGTTTGAGGACGAGACACATGACAGCGGTTTGCGAGTGGCTTCGGGACAGGACGGCAAAATGGAAGCTAGAGGTTACATGTCTGAGAGAAAAGACGCAGCAAAAGAGACGAGGGCCGTGTCTGTGAAGCAGATTGCCCGTTTGAAAAGACAATAGTGTGTGCGTGTGTGTGTGTGTCAGGAGTGTGGCCGCTCGGTCCACACATGTGTGCTGGCATTGTCCCGTGGCTGCAGCCGGCCACAAACTCTGTATTCAGAGGCACCCCCGCCGTCCAGCCGTCCCTTTTCATGGATGTTTGGCCAAACGTGATCATAGCTTTTCATGCTGTGCTGCCAAGCGACACACACATCTGAATACACAAAGATGGAGGAGCTAAGGAAGCCATCTTGGTGGAAAATTTAAACCATTAGCTCACCAAGACCTTCAATATTTAACCGCGATCCAACGAGAGAAAAAGTGAGCGTCCAGATCAGTGTTCAATCCAGTCTGAGGCCTTTGTGAGGATTTAATCAACATTCTGGCGTAAATATCTTTACTCAGCAGACTAAAACAATTTTTTTTCAAGCGCACAATCGACTATTTAAAGAACAAAACAATAAAAATTTCCTCAAAACCTTTTCAAGGAAGGACAACACGCATAACGATCACATAAATCACACGCACATACACACACCGTTAAGTAATTGGTGCAGTTAAAGATACCCTACGGAGTGTTTGCTCGCTGGCAGCGCTGTCGGAGCGATGTTTTCATAAGTGCGCCCTTGTACTGCGTGTGCATGAGGACACATATGCACACACGATGGGGGTAAAGTGAAACACATTTCTGCCGTCTGTGGAGGGCAGTTGACAGCGTTAATGTGCTGTAGCGAAGCGCCAATAAAAGAGGAGAAGGCGACGGCGGGCCGATGTGAGCGGCGCACATTTCAAAACATTTAAGTAATCTTTCTGCAGATGTCTCATGAGGTAGTGATTCGTTCAACGTGTCTGTCCGGCCTTAAAACAGCAAGAATTGATTTTTTGGTCCACAGTGGGGCAGCAGAAACAAGCCAGGAATACAACGGCAGCATATTAAAAAATAAAAATATAGGCGCTATAAGGAGACACACAATGCCTTTTAGATTAAAAAAAAATGTTTGCATGCAATGAAAAATCCTTTTAAAACTTTAATTTCCGATTTCAATGACCCCACATGGACCTACTACATAAACCTCAGTGAAAAAGCTGACTGAGTGGTCTTCTATCTGACAAGGCGGCGAAAGTTCACTGTCGCTGTCAGTTCCCAAAATGCAGAGTCACACCTGCAGCGGCTTGGTAGAGTCCTGCGTGTGTTAAATTCAATACAAGCGCTGTTTGCCATGCATATCAAGTATCAGATCTTCAGTTTGGCTTTCATTTGCTAGATTGTGAGCTCATAAAAAATACAGTATAAAGACAACAGCGACATGATTGGTAACAGCGCATGAGTCAGCTCTTTATAATTCTTAAATCCCGGCTGAATTCCTGCTGATGCGTGTGTGTGAATATAACCTGGGACGTGCTCAAGGGTTCATAAACATCCACAGTGAGCTCAAACAAGGGATGACTGACCTGCTCTCCAGCTGACTTGGGCTGAGATCAAAGTGGGAAGTCAAACGTTTGAGGAGTTCAAATGTCAGTGGTTTCTTAAAGAGGAAGCGGTGGCTTCACAAGGACGACACAGCGATTCCTGTTTCTGAGGCCTGTGCACAGAAATGTGAGGACGGAGAGGTAGAATAAGACCACAGCACATAAATCTTTTGCAAGCACATGTACAGATAAGCATGACAAATGTTTACATTTGTGGCCGCACACGCACACAGCTGACAGGGTGCTTGAGCCCTCAGCATTGTCTTACAGACACAGGGGTGGTACACTGAGTAATTTGATGATACCTCCTTTGAAGTAGGGAGAGATGAGCGTGTTGGAGCATGTCCTCGGCTAACACTTCTCTGCTGTTTACAAAAACAAATGTCAGGGCAGTGATCCAACATTATGGAACAGAAAATCCAGCAAACAGCTCCCATATGAAGAACTTTCACAGCAGAAGTGACATTTCAAATAAATCGTGCTTCCTCAGACTATTGAGCCCTTCAGCAAAACACCGCGCTAAATGCCGATAAACCATAGAAAACTCACAAACCCTCCTCTTCTTTCACATATCTTAGCGCAGAGACGTGATGTTTTAAGAAGACCGGCCAAAATAAAAGTTGATATCCCCGAATATATATCTTTTGAGCAATGTAAAATTCCTATTATATAACCACTTGTCTATCAAAATTCTACATGATAACAGAAACAATGCTCATCTCTGCCAGATGAGTCATGTAGTAAATTTATTAAGTAAATATGCTCCATTTAAAGTTGGATGACATGCGTTTCTGTGTTCCTGTCTTGGGTCCCTGGTGTATTGCTGTGTTACCCCACTGTGTAGTGTTACGTGCCAGATATGTCAAACTTGCATTTTTATATATTTTTCTAAGAAAATCACAACTTTTACTTTTCCAGTAAAAGGTCAAAATCTTTTCCTGATGCATCACAGGGTGTACAAAACCCATCTAATAAAACGCTAGAGGAGATTTGAGGCAACCAGCCTTCGGCTTGGCCCAGATGAAGAGGATTTCGACCGAGCCAGTAAAAATGTAATAAAAATTTAAATATTCGAGCTCTGTCCGGACATCCTTTCTTCTGTGGAAACACGTCAAATCACATGATCAGAACTGCAGCAGAGCTGTAACTTTCAACCCAGAGGTCACTGCAACAATGCCTTTCTGTCCCAAAAAGTGAAGCGCGCAATTACTATTTCAAGCTAAATCAGATTTGATACTCCAAGCTAAATAACTTCAACGGTAGCAACCAAGCAAGTAAAACTAAACGTTTTCTAACACCTTGACAGGCTGCTAAGATTTGTGTTTTTACAGCAGTTTCGATACAGTTTTATGAAAGGCAAATGACAGCCAACCACGTTTTAGGGACCCCCAAATCTGAGGGGTTGTCAGATTAAAAGCATGCAGCACAAATCATATTTCTGTTATAATAAGCTGTGCTTATCTACAGAATTACCGAAGTCTTTGCTTTCATTCTTGCGAGTTACTGGATCATTTTACCTCTACAGTAATAAATATTATTCAAATGGACCAAGCTCTTCTATAAAATGCTGTCGCGTCACAAACGCTTTTTGAGTTACAGTAGAGGCGAAGCTTTTTCGGTTTCAGAAGAGAGGTTAGCGAGTTCATCATTGCACCACCCCTTGCCTGCAAGACAACGCCAAAGGTCTAAAACACACACATCGCATAGAGGCTATCCTGAGCAGACTTCCACAGCCTACACACTGCTAAGTTCAGAGTATGTCCATATAGAGGATGAAAGCACAGAAAGGATTCATGGACTTACGTTGACAAGTGATGTTGGATAGTTATATAGTTATGCTAGATTTGTCTAATACAACCCAATGGGCGGATTCATCAGAGTATCAAATGACAGAAATGGGGTTTCATCAACCGGAGTCTGACAGGCCTGCTTCAGATCCGTGAAGCAGGCGCACTGAGCTATAACAAGCATGTTTGTGTGAGCAGCGGAACACTGCTGAGTCACACAAACTGTCCATGGGCACAGAGAAGAGATAAAATACTAAAAACAGGAATTAGATGGGTGTAGGCCACACGCAAGCGTTACAGTTGGCACGCAATTTACAATCAGTTTGATACGCATATAAACCTCTGAATATGGTTGTGTAACAGGAAAGAAAAAAAGCAAAGGAGAAGAGGGTTTCGGAGTGTGGACATTGCCAAAGGAGACTGGAAGGGATAGGTGGAAAATCATCTGGGAGGGGTGCCTGATACGGTGTGGAGGAGGAGAAGGGGGGGGGCGGACGGACGGCTGGTTTTTCCACTGCCAGAGCGAGAGGACGGCTAAATCAAATTAATTAGCTCCTTCATCTCCAGGCAGCTACTCAGGCATGCTGTACTGGCGAAGAGAGACGGTCGGAGGGAGGGAGGGGGGCTGTAGGCACAAGAGAATGGAAGAAAGCAAGATAGGACATGGTGGAGGGGTGAAAAGCCTGCTGTGTATGTGCGCCATTCAGGAGGACAGGCAGCGGAGGGGAGGGGTGCATAATTCTCTGATAAGCGTGAGGGTTGTTTTGCCGGAGCCTGCGTTCAGCCATGAGGAGGAGGAGGAGGAAGTGGCTGCATGTTGGCTGACGCTGTGTGCTGCTGCGCTTCGGGGCGATGGTACTTCCTGTTTCTAGACAGCCTGTATTTTGAGGGCACTGTAAACAACCCTGCTTTTCTGCACGCCTCTTTAAATAGCACACAGGCACTTCAATCACAGCCTCCCGGAAAGACGGGGAGCTGAGAAAGTCATGCAAAGAGAAAGAAAGAGAGCGATACAAAGGGTCCCTGAGCAATGACAACATGAGGTAAACCGATCCTGTGATCAAATATTTAAATAATAAATCACTAATGGCTGCAGTGGCATCAGAAGAAAATGAAAAGGAGAGCAGTAGAAAGTGAACAGAGAAAGAAGAAAGTGAGGCAGATGGTCAGAGGCAATGGCATCATGCCAGGGGAAACAAAACAGCAGCGCGGCAGAGAAACTGAACACAAAAAAGTAAGAAAAGAGGCAGGGCGAGCGGTAGGGCCAGGAGAGAGCCACTGCAGGCAGCATGTGGCCATCTCCGAGTCTAAAAGAGAGACGGCTGGAGGAAATGCAGCAGCAAGGGAGGGAAGATGGGAGAGAAAATGTAAGAGAAGGTTTGAGTGCAAGTGGGAGGTTCAGACGATTTAGGAGACGGTCGTGTGAGGGAGCAAAAGCGATCATGTGACTACAAGGGAAGACTGTACACAGAGAGGAGGTAGGCAAAGTTGATTCACAACGAAAAAGATGAAACCTCCAGCCAGCTTGACAATGAGTGAGAGGCGAATGATAGTGGAAAAAATAGGGCGTATGGCAAAAGGGGAACCTGAAAGACTGTGCCAGAGGTCAAAACCTTGGGAGAAAGAGCAGTGGACAGCTCGGTGCAGCAGCACTGCCCGGGCGAGACTTGGCTGCGCTGACGAGAACCCCAGATTAGCACTAAGCCGATTGCAACGCGAGGTGGGATCAAGAGCAATTAATTTAGCACCCAGATAGTTCCAGGAAGAGACTGAAAGAACCTTAACAAAACGTAGATCTCCTGCAAAACTCTGGTGTATCCTCTGAGTCAAATACTAGCTGACTTAACATTCCTACTCCCGTCTGCTCTCCACAAATGAGCTGCCTACAAAGAATCCTGTGTAAAAGAGAGGAGATGAGAATTTGGAAGGTCTGAAAGGGTGTGTGGATGATAAAAGGAAGGATAAAAGAAAGATGAAGACGCTTGGCAGGGGCTGACATGAGCCAAAACAAACACCCAAAGAACAGGACATTCTCTAGCGGACAGAAATGGGCCGGCCTGTTCCAAAGGGTTCTCAGAGAGAGCATGCCTCCAACGCTGCGTCACCCATTTTTATTACAAAACAACATCCTGGTGCATAACTTAAGGGGAAATACAGCCTGACACCGATTAATTCTCATTCTGATAATGACTTGATTCTCTCTCATTTTGCCTGCAAGAACTACACACAAATCTGCCATGATTAGAGCGATATCAAAGCAGGTTTTTGTCTATTTTATGACGGTGCACATTAGGCGGATACTGCAGAGCGGCACTGGTTATTTATACAGTAATGAGAGGCCAGAATCTGATATGGGTATTGCTAAAGTCCACAATGTCTCCATTTTATGGTCTGCAGGGATATTTTATCCAAAGAAGTGTCACAGCTTGCAAGCATGTTGCCTTGGTTCTCAGTTGTTGTTTTTTTTTTTTTTTTTTGACAAACTTATCCACATTCACAGTGACAGAATTGTTTTAGAAATTTTTGGGTGAATTGAACGTCAGGTGTAACGGCTCACTGGCTGAAACACCTAATGAGGTTGCGGTTTTTCTATTGGACAATTATAATTTAGGCTTTGATTGGAAATCAGATAAATAACAAAAATAAAGTCTGCTCCTCCCACCATGCTTTGCATCTGCTCCTGTCTCTCCCACCCTCCTCTTTCGCCTACTTTATTGTGCTACCAAGCTCCCCCCTTCCCCAACTCCCCACCAGCCCCTGAAAACACTGTCAGGCACCAGACAAGAGCTCCCCCTAGATACATGAATCCTCACCCCTTCCGGGAATGAATGCAAACACATGCTGCTTCATGTATATATGAATATATCCATGTCTAAGTTAGGAACAAAAGGTTATTGCCAATTATGCTCTTTTTAACAAACATAGGTCATTGTGAGGCCTACTCTAAAAGAACAACTGTGAAAAACCTTTAGACACCCATACAGTCCATGCAGAAAGTACCAAAACAATCAGCTGTTCTTTAGCAAGACCTGACGTCATCGGGGTACTTCATCAGCCTCGATTTAAAACCTTATCATCTAGAATCAATTCGAATTTAAAATATGACTTATCTAAACATATCAGAAGGTAAGTCAACAGTGGATGTCACACCAGCAAGGACATAAAATGATGGACCCTGTAATTGGTCAAGGAGCCAATTTGCGCAACTTTATACCAAGTTATCCAAAAAACAAAACGTTTTCCATGCAAAATTGAAAGTTGCAAAGTATTTCGTAACTGTAATTATTACATATATACATTATGGTGTTTAAGAGAATTTAGCCACTTTAGCCACTGTGCTACATTTACAGGCAGACCCCATATCGATGAGTAGAAATCTTACTTGAAATCCTCCAATTGTCAGGAAACGGGGGGCAATTCGTTGATACCACTAACATTTTGTGGTGATGCCTTAAAAACAGTGCTGCAACAATCGTCAAATACATTTGGACGATTACCATCAAACCACGGAGCTGACACCATCAGGCCTCGTTGCACTGACCTCCTTGGAGCAGTAGATGGAGCACGTCTGATAGCCTTGTGGGACTCACTTCCGCATTGAAAATGTGATTGTGCAATGGCTCTGCAACCCTGATCATTCCCAATATGAGCCAGAGGAGGGAGCCAGCTGGTCAATAATGAATCCTTTGTATAGTCGTGGTATTGCATGGCACATGCTGAACAAAGTGATTTACTGTCACATTCTTCTGTGCATTTCAAACGTGGCATGGACGTTTTTTTTTTTCGCCCTCGGTTTGTTAAAACAGAGCAAGTTCAAAACGGAACAGGGTTTCACTCCATAAGGATACTGCAGATGTGGCATATATCCTTGCTTCAGGGCTGCAATGATGCCTTCCTCTACTGGACCTGCCAAGAGAGATGATGGCAAAGGGGCATGTTCATGATGGTAGCAGCACATTAACACCAAGATGTCCCACTTAACATAAATGTAACATCTCAAGATGACTTCACATGTTCAATGTAAAAATGACTTTGTTTAATTACAAAATAATAAAACAATCCCACAGTCCATCACATTGGTTCAGTGTCTTTATTTATACAAAAATGGTTAACAAGAAGTATTGAGCACTGTTACATAGTCATTACATGTACAAAACACTACATCAAATTGAGATTATGCAATCATAACTCTCAGATATTGAGAAGCGGTCAAACCACTGTCCAGCTTTTACTTCCACTTCTTTTAACGTATTAAGAAAAAATATCCATAAAGGGTCAACAGCAACATATTACAGCACCTTATGCAAAAACCACAACAGAGCTTGAAAGGGACGATGGTGAGCTCTTAAAAAAGGACCGCACATTAACACTGTAACAAGCTGCCTTTCGACATTTAGATTAATACCAAACCAGACGTTGCTTGTTCTCTTCCCTTGGGTACTACTAACAAGAGCTAACCGGATAAATCTATTGTGTAACAAGCTAATGGCACTTCCTAGTCTCTGAAGACAGGATTAACACTTTAACTAACACACCTAAACTTTAAGTAATTAAAAGACTGAGTAAAAGGGTGGAAGGTCTCCACTGTCATAATCATAGTTAAATCTGCCGTACGAACAGGTTACTGATAAAACAGCAAGCTTATCCTTCCAGTAACATACTAATATGCACGTACTTAGCTAGCAAAATGGCTTCAACTTCGACGCCGACGAGGAGTCAAGACCACTAAAATACCGGCTAGCAAACTTCCAAGTACTTTCAACACTTTCTACCATATCACATTAAAACAAGTGAGATGAAACGTTCACTTAGCCATCCCTTCATTACACCCGAAGCAGGCCATTATTTTTTATAAATGCGCAGCTATTTCACCGGTCAAGTTAGCCAACAAGAATATTCCAGACTCCATCTTTCTCGCTCACAACAAGAAGCATATCGTCAAACACCGCCATGTTGGGCGCTAATGGCATTCAGTTATGCTAGCTAAAATAGCATTTAATTTCAGCTATCAAAAGTATTTTATACCGTTCAATACATATCCCGTAACCATTGGTAACAACACTCGTATACTAGCGCATTAACAGTAAGACAGAAGTTGGCTGGCTAAACCAGAGCTTTAATTGGCTAATGATTAACTCGTACGCAGCTAGCTGAACGTTTTGTCCCGTAATGCTCTGTACAAGACTAAACCTTCAGGCTACTATACGTAAAGACATCTTCACAGTGTAATACTAGTTAAACACATTCTATACTGTCATATTTTTCAGCATTAACTGCACGCAATATATATTGAGGACGTGTAAAATAATACAAACAGCAGGGAACATACCGTCGCTGTCGATTAAGTACTCCTTCGTTAAGCTAGCCATGTCAGCAACTGTAACGCTAAGAAAGCCGAATTTGTACGTCGGCGTTTAAAAAATGTAATCGTATAGCTAGTAAAAGACTCGTAATCATCAGACTATAGAATAATTCCTGGTAAACACCAATTAAATGAACGGCGAACTAATGGTACTTAACCGCCAAAACCGCCGCATTTCAGACTCCTTTCGAAACGTGGCCTACGACACATTTCACATTTTAAGAAAATTCTAAAAATCGTGAGAACAGCTGAACAGTATCACTAAACAGAAAATACACACATAACACGAAAATGTAAAAATAGTCCAAAACTGTTGAAAAACGAGCATTAAATGACCGCTGAAGGCTTCCCCCACACTTTCCTATTGGGCTTTCGGAAAATCCAGTCCACTTGCCGGCCATCCCTTGCAGGCGAGTCCGAGGTTCTCAACAAAGTCCCAGAGATCCAAAAATGCAGACGGCGAAAAACCTAGAAGTCAATGTTTTTTCTAAAATAGCTCGAAAATAATCCCTTATACAGTGTTTCAACATGAAAATATCACGTATTTCGACAATTTCCCCCTGTTTAATCAAAGGTGTTAACAGGCCTCAGACCTCAGCCTCTTTTCTTAGAGCCCAGGCTGATCAAGAGCGAGACGAACGGGAGAACAGAGATTTTTTTTATTTTTGCTCTGAGGGAAGAAATTCACATCGGCCACATTCGGCAAATATCGGAAGCAGGGCGGGTTTTGTTTAAATTATTATAAGAAGGTTCATTTACTCGAAGCCATTGGACATCTCTCTTCTGCTTCTCAATATTAACAAGAAACGTAACGAATCGAAAGGATTTTAATTGCATATTCATATTTCGCATGCAAAACATATGACGCACTGCCTACTCTGTTATAATAAAGCCAATCGGGATGGGCTTAGAATAAATTAATGCCCGCCTTTAGGTTTGATTCGTTAGAAAAATAAACGTCTCCTGCAATTGGCTGTACGTGTAATAAACTTAATTATTCATGTTGCTGTCTTGAATGGCCAATGAGCGTTTTACTACAGAGATCCATGTCCCACCTTCCGAAGAGTCAGCCCCTGTCTTTCTGACTGTGCGCCCCCGTAGTATGCACTCGGTCTATAAAGGCAAGCGTTGTAGCGCTTCACATTCAGAAGCGCTTAGTGCGCTCCAGAGTGTAGATCAGGAAAAGGGAAGGGAACAGTCGGTAGCCATCTTACTTAGGACCAAAACACAAATAATTCGGCAATAAAGGCAACCGACAGCAGAGGTCCCTGGGATATCGCCTTCGGAGACTTTCCGGTCACCGTTGGCGGCCTGACCAGAGTCGTGGTGACTATTTAACGGCTGTTCCTGTTCACAAAGCGGCGTGCCGAGGAAGGACGCGTCTCTTTTGAATAGACAGGATGCACGGACCGCCCTCCGGCGACAGCGCATGCCCATTGCGCACGATCAAGAGAGTTCAGTTCGGCATCATCAGCCCAGATGAGCTTGTAGGTTTTCTTTTCGGCGGAGTGGGGTATTTTATTAATTCTCAGACAGATCACACATCACTCTTAGAGTATCTTAACGTATCTTGTTGTTTAACATATGTGGCAAAGACATGGTTCTGTTTACAACGGAAAATGCTTGCTGTTAGCCTAGCCTAGCTAGCTGTGTCAGGCTGGTGGAGCTTGTGCTAACTAGCATGTAGCAGGAAGTTTGAAAAACTTAAAGCACAACATTTTCAAAAAGGATTCATTTTATCACATCAATTAAACCCCCTTTCTATTCATGTAATGTACCTTGTAGGCCCACCAGTAAGTAGAAATTTTGGTTATTTTATAGCCTTTCGTTATGGACACAGCGTGTTTGGTTTTATCACTGGTCGCATTGTACGCATTGGTCTGGTCTCATAATAAATAAATAAAAGGGTAATTCAACAAAGTAAGATGCATGTTTTCTTTAACTCAGCTGTGTGTTTTTTAGTCATGGGGATTGATGGAAATTAGATAATGTTTATGCTATGAAGCGTAACGTTTTAAATCATAGTAAGAACCATTGTTTATACTTTATTTTAACTGAATGCAGCAATTGGACAATTTTTGTTAATTGATGTTTGAATGAATGTTTTAGCATTGAACAGTGGATGATGATTTACATAAATTTGATTCAGTCACTGATGTGAATGAATGCTTGTGAAAAATGTGTACTGAACGGACACATGCAGATTTATTGACGGGACGTGATGGACTTATGCATGATGTGTCTCTTCCTAGAAACGGATGTCAGTTACAGAAGGGGGAATCAAATACCCTGAAACAACAGAAGGAGGACGTCCTAAACTTGGTGGCCTTATGGACCCAAGACAAGGGGTCATAGAGCGAACTGGAAGATGTCAGACCTGTGCAGGTACAGTTATTTTGTATATTAGTGATGTAATCATTCAATTGACTGCTGCTCCTATAAGTCATGACTTAATGTTTTGTACATGGCTTTTGTTTTCTCAGGCAACATGACAGAATGTCCTGGCCACTTTGGCCACATAGAACTGGCAAAGCCAGTTTTCCACGTTGGCTTTATCACAAAAATAATGAAGGTCCTTCGATGTGTCTGCTTCTTTTGCTCAAAGCTATTAGTGGATTCAGTGAGTATACTCTCCATATCACAGTAAATAATGATAGAAATCCACTATTTTTAGTCACGAAACTATGGTTTCAGCTTTTGCAATTTTGAGGATTAACTTCTTGCGATTGCTGTTACCTCCAGAACAACCCAAAAATCAAAGACATCCTGGTAAAATCTAAAGGGCAGCCCAGGAAGCGTTTGACACATGTGTACGAGCTGTGCAAAGGAAAAAACATCTGTGAAGGAGGGGAGGAGATGGACAACAAATTCGGAATGGAACAGCAGGAGACTGAGGAGGACATTACCAAGGAGAAGGTATTTGGTTGGAGACTTTTTGGCCTTTTTCAGCTCTCAACATTCACAGCGCTGCTCAACATATGTCTTTCTCACACTCTTCCTCTCCATCCCCACTGTTTGACCTCTGCAGGGCCACGGTGGCTGTGGACGCTACCAGCCACGTATCAGACGCTCTGGCTTGGAGCTGTATGCCGAGTGGAAGCACGTTAACGAGGATTCACAGGAGAAGAAAATCCTGCTGAGTCCAGAACGTGTGCATGAGATCTTTAAACGCATCTCGGACGAAGAGGACATCATCTTGGGCATGGACCCCAAGTTCGCCCGACCAGAATGGATGATTATAACTGTGTTGCCTGTGCCTCCGCTGGCTGTCAGGCCTGCTGTAGTCATGCAGGGCTCTGCTCGCAACCAGGTGAAGTAATAGGATCCCAGACTGAGCGTTTTGTTGTGTTAGCCTGCATATTTTGTTTCTGCATGTTTGTATGCTGTGTCAAATCTACACCTGAAAATAACAACAAATCATTAATTGTTTTCTGTTTTATAGGATGACTTGACCCACAAGCTAGCCGACATCGTCAAAATCAATAACCAGCTGAGAAGAAACGAGCAGAGCGGTGCGGCAGCTCACGTCATAGCTGAGGATGTCAAACTGCTTCAGTTTCACGTGGCCACCATGGTGGACAACGAATTGCCAGGCCTGCCAAGGGTGTGTATGCACTTCCACTGTACCTTAAATATACAGCAAGATTTCTACCCAGCAGGTCATTTAGTGGAGCGTAGTTTGAAGTACATTAATGAGCCCAGTCTCTATTACTTTCACAGTTTTCTGTTTTTACACAGTGTTTTTATGGTGCTTAAATTTCCACGTTTCCTTTCACAGGCAATGCAAAAGTCTGGCCGTCCTCTCAAATCCATAAAACAGCGTCTAAAGGGGAAGGAGGGCCGAGTCCGAGGCAACCTCATGGGAAAGCGTGTGGACTTCTCCGCCCGTACTGTCATCACCCCAGACCCCAACCTGCAGATCGACCAAGTGGGCGTGCCACGGTCCATCGCAGCCAACATGACCTTCCCAGAAATTGTCACACCTTTTAACATCGACAGGTAAGCTGATCAAATTTTACCTAATGTGTAAAAACCTGTATTTCAGAGCCATTTGTTAAAGGTGTGCAGCATCATCTGATTCATTCTGATGACCACCCTAGATTACAAGAGCTGGTACGAAGAGGCAACAGCCAGTACCCAGGAGCCAAATACATCATCCGTGACAATGGAGACAGAATTGACCTGCGATTTCACCCCAAACCAAGTGACCTTCATCTGCAGATTGGCTACAAGGCAAGATTAGAATCATTGTCTACTGTTAAGATTATCTTTTCTTATGTGATGATTTCAAATGCATGTTTATCCTGACTAAATCTGACCCTTTTCTCTGTTTAGGTGGAAAGACACATGTGTGATGGTGACATCGTCATCTTCAACCGGCAGCCTACACTGCATAAAATGTCCATGATGGGGCACAGGGTCCGGATTCTGCCGTGGTCCACATTTCGACTCAACCTCAGGTACCAAATGAGGACAAGACCTTACTGGCTTTTATGAATGTGTTTCCTTTAGAAGCTTGCGGTAACTTTCCATAGAAACAGTTTATCCATTAAACTTATTTTAGGAAATTGTGAATGCATTTCAAATCACTTATGTTACTTTATCATTAGATGGTATGAATTTGGTCTTAATTCAGATTCCTGGCAGCAGTCCTAACACCCCATCCTCTTGTCTCCTTCCAGTGTAACCACCCCATACAACGCTGACTTTGATGGGGATGAGATGAACCTCCACCTGCCTCAGTCCCTCGAGACGAGGGCAGAGATCCAGGAGCTGGCCATGGTGCCGCGTATGATCGTCACGCCTCAGTCCAACAGGCCCGTCATGGGTATTGTGCAGGACACCCTCACGGCTGTCCGCAAGTTCACCAAGAGAGACGTCTTCTTAGAGAGAGTAAGGGGATTGTTACAGGCTCACCACCAGCTGCTTTTTCTTGTCTGAAAGAGTCCTAACAGTGCGCTCCTCCACCACAGGGCGAAGTGATGAACCTCCTCATGTTCCTCTCCACTTGGGACGGGAAAGTGCCTCAGCCAGCCATCCTCAAGCCCCGTCCTCTGTGGACGGGCAAGCAGATCTTCAGCCTAATCATTCCTGGACACATTAATGTGATCCGCACACACAGCACCCACCCCGACGATGAAGACAGCGGCCCTTACAAACACATCTCACCTGGGGACACCAAGGTACAAAAGCCTGATTAATGACGCGTAGATTAAAGAATGGAAAATAACGACAGTGCAAGTGACCACGCTTTCCACTTACTCACATAGGTCATAGTGGAGAACGGTGAGTTGATCATGGGCATCCTCTGTAAGAAATCTCTGGGAACCTCCGCCGACTCTCTCGTCCACATCTCCTACCTGGAGATGGGTCATGACATCACCAGACTCTTCTACTCCAACATTCAGACTGTGGTCAACAACTGGCTGCTCATCGAGGGTAAGAAAACAGTGAAGTGCACGTAGCTTTATTGCTGTATTTTAGTGGTACTGAATGAATTTTTTTGTGTGTTTGTACAATCAAGTTTTGTGTTTGTAATATTTTGGATTTGTTAATTTTCTTCAGGTCATTCCATTGGTATTGGTGACTCCATTGCTGATGCCAAGACCTACCTTGACATCCAGAATACCATCAAGAAAGCCAAACAGGATGTGATAGAAGTAAGCACAAAGTATTTGTGGAGTCACTAAACTCACAGAATAACTCAAATTTGCTTATTTCAACATACTTCAACCCGTCTTCAGCAGAAATTGCAAATAGAAATGTTAAACTTTTCCTCTGCCCCAGGTCATTGAGAAAGCCCACAACAATGAGCTGGAGCCGACTCCTGGTAACACTCTGAGGCAGACCTTTGAGAACCAGGTGAATCGTATCCTGAACGATGCTCGAGACAAAACTGGATCCTCTGCCCAGAAGTCTCTGTCTGAGTACAACAACTTCAAGTCCATGGTGGTGGCTGGTTCCAAGGGATCAAAGATTAACATCTCACAGGTAAATAATCCACCTAACTATTATGTTACAGTAGAGTAATATTCACATTATCTTTGAGATCTTTTTACCACTAATCTTCCCTCCTTATTCAGGTTATTGCTGTGGTGGGGCAACAGAACGTGGAGGGTAAGCGAATCCCCTTTGGGTTCAAACACCGCACACTGCCTCACTTCATTAAGGATGACTACGGTCCTGAGAGCAGAGGCTTTGTGGAGAACTCCTACCTGGCTGGCCTGACACCAACCGAGTTCTTCTTCCACGCCATGGGAGGCAGAGAGGGTCTGATCGACACAGCTGTCAAGACTGCTGAGACTGGTAAGGGCGAGAGAATGGTCAATAAAGAAGACCCAAAATCCATTTGAGTGGACTGTCCAACAAAAAGAAAGTCTTTTGGTTTCTAATATGGTGAATCTGTCCTACCCCAACAGGTTACATCCAGCGTCGTCTGATCAAGTCCATGGAGTCTGTGATGGTGAAGTACGATGGCACGGTGCGTAACTCCATCAACCAGGTGGTTCAGCTGCGTTATGGTGAGGACGGCCTGGCGGGAGAGAACGTGGAGTTCCAAAACGTGGCGACGCTCAGACCCTCACACAAGGCCTTTGAGAAGAAGTAAGTCACACACATTAGCACTTTAATATTGATTAATAGTCTACAATCAGTGGCCTAACTGTGGTCTAATCTGTGTAGGTTCAAGTTTGATTACACCAATGAGCGAGCGCTGAGGCGAATGCTGCAGGAAGACGTCGTCAAAGACGTGCTGACCAATGCTCACGTGCAGAGTGCCTTGGAGAGAGAGTTTGACAAGATGAAGGAAGACAGGGAGGTCCTCCGAGCCATCTTCCCCACCGGGGACAGTAAGGTGAGCGTGAGCGCATTTGCAGGTCCTCCTCTGCTCTTTAACATTCTCTCGGTCTGCCACGTAAAATCCAAAATATCACATGCTGCAATGTTTCTCCTCGCCTGCAGGTGGTGCTGCCGTGCAACCTGGCCAGAATGATCTGGAACGCTCAGAAGATCTTCCGCATCAACACTCGAACCCCAACAGACCTCAACCCTCTGAGGGTTGTCGACGGTAAGCTCAAACACAACAAACCTCGTTAACGAAAGAGCAAAATATCACCAGTCACTGTTAATCCTTCCTGTGCTTGGATCCCCAGGCGTTCAGGACCTGAGTAAGAAGCTGGTGATTGTGAATGGCGACGACCCGCTGAGCAAACAGGCGCAGCAGAACGCCACGCTGCTCTTCAACATCCACCTGCGTTCCACGCTCTGCTCCAAACGCATGACGGAGGAGTTCCGCCTCTCCACCGAGGCTTTCGACTGGCTGCTGGGAGAGATTGAGACCAAATTCAACCAGTCCATTGTAAGTTTAGTATTAATTTAAGAGTTGTTTAAGAGCTGTTTGCTGCTAGACTGTTAAAACACTGAACTTGGAACATGAGATATTTTTTACATTAATGCCAAGTTTCCCTCTCTTCTCAGGCCCACCCAGGTGAGATGGTTGGCGCTCTGGCTGCTCAGTCGCTGGGAGAGCCGGCCACTCAGATGACCCTCAACACTTTCCACTACGCCGGTGTGTCAGCCAAGAACGTAACACTCGGTGTGCCTCGTCTGAAGGAGTTGATCAACATCTCCAAGAGGCCCAAAACGCCCTCGCTGACCGTCTTCCTGCTGGGTCAGGCAGCACGTGACGCTGAGAGGGCCAAGGACATCCTCTGTCGGCTGGAGCACACCACGCTGAGAAAGGTGAGAGACAGCCATTGGTCAGTTTCTCCTAATGTAATAATGATTTGAATCCACATCCATTCCTTCCATATCAACAACTGAAAACAAGCTTTTCTTTTCATATAGGTGACAGCCAACACCGCCATCTACTACGACCCAAACCCCCAGAACACGGTGGTGGCCGAGGACCAGGAGTGGGTGAACGTCTACTATGAGATGCCCGACTTCGACGTGACGCGCATTTCACCGTGGCTGCTGCGCATCGAGCTCGACCGCAAGCACATGACTGATCGCAAGCTGACTATGGAGCAGATTGCAGAGAAGATCAACGCAGGTGGGTTGTGTTTGCGTTAACAGAACAGCGCTTTAGCAGAGTCGAGGTGGTTTTCCCCTAATGACGCTTTTGTTCTCCGCCAGGTTTTGGAGACGACCTGAACTGTATTTTCAATGACGACAACGCCGAGAAGCTCGTCCTGCGAATCAGAATCATGAATAGCGACGAGAACAAGTTCCAAGAGGTGAGTGGTGATGTCATATTCAGTCGCGGTTTCTCACTGCAGGCACTTTCTGTATTGATCAGAGATAACTGCTTTTTCTAGGATGAGGAGGTGGTGGACAAGATGGATGATGATGTGTTCTTGAGGTGCATCGAGTCCAACATGCTGACAGACATGACCCTTCAAGGCATTGAGCAGATCAGCAAGGTAACGGAGTGAACACACACACACACACACACACACACACACACACACACACACACACACGGGATCAGTGCTGCTCTTGTACAAACTTGCCGTCAGTTGCAAAAGCGCGTAGCTGCCTGTGGCTCCGAGTCAAACGTCGCGCTCTTCTCCTCCAGGTGTACATGCACTTGCCCCAAACTGACAATAAGAAGAAGATCATCATCACAGAGGACGGCGAGTTCAAGGCCCTGCAGGAGTGGATCCTCGAGACGGACGGCGTGAGCCTCATGAGGGTGCTCAGCGAGAAGGACGTCGACCCCGTCAGAACCACCTCCAACGACATCGTGGAGATCTTCACGGTATGAAAGAATGAGAATGGGTTTCTAATCACCGCAGATTTTTAAAGATGTTAATTATTGCGTTTTGATATTATTGCTCACCCTCTTCTGCTCCGTCTCCCTCGCGTAGGTGTTGGGAATCGAGGCCGTGCGAAAGGCTCTGGAGAGGGAGTTGTACCACGTCATCTCCTTCGACGGTTCCTACGTCAACTACCGTCACTTGGCTTTGCTGTGCGACACCATGACATGCCGTGGTCACCTGATGGCCATCACACGTCACGGCATCAACCGTCAAGACACAGGACCGCTCATGAAGTGTTCCTTTGAGGAGACGGTAAGAGGACGGACAGGAAACTGAAGAATTAGAGTTGAAGTCGTCGGAAGAAACCACTTTATCCTTCATAGCCACTTGCTTTTTTCCTCACCTCACTCTGTCTTGCATTTCCTCGTCCAGGTGGACGTGTTGATGGAGGCCTCGTCCCACGGTGAGAGCGACCCCATGAAGGGTGTGTCGGAGAACATCATGCTCGGTCAGCTCGCCCCGGCCGGCACAGGGTGCTTTGACCTGCTGCTGGATGCTGAGAAGTGCAAATACGGCATGGAGATCCCCACAAACATACCCGGCATCAGCGTGGCTGGACGTAAGTGGGGAAACGTCGGTTGGATGTAAAGCAGAACTGATTGTGCAGTAGATACAGCGTGAGCTATGATATTTATGGTCTGTGTCTGTCCCGTTTGCAGCCACTGGCATGTTCTTCGGCACCGTTCCGAGTCCCATGAGTGGTATGTCACCTGCCATGACCCCGTGGAACACAGGAGCGACACCAGCCTACGGCGCCTGGTCCCCCAGTGTTGGTGAGTGTCTGCCCAGGCTGCTTTGGCTCTTCTTCCTTTCTTTTTTGGTTTCATTCTCTCTAAATTTTGCCTCATTTTTTTCCCCTCTAGGGAGCGGCATGACCCCTGGAGCAGCAGGTTTCTCTCCCAGCGCAGCATCAGATGCAAGTGGCTTCTCTCCAGGCTACTCGCCGGCCTGGTCTCCCACCCCCGGGTCTCCAGGCTCGCCAGGACCTGCCAGTCCGTACATCCCATCTCCAGGTTAGACACTGCAGAAATCTGTCTTTTAAGATACAGTTTGTTTAATATTTTAAAATGTAAAAATTTTGACTGATGTTTTATGGACCAAATGATCAGTAACTGGTAAAATAATAATAAGTGGTAGTGCTGAATTCTGGTAGAAATGTTGGACACAGTTCGGGTCAGCTTGGCTCAGGATCGTTGAGGCACTCGTTTTCCCATCCTTCAAATGTTTTGTTTTCCTCTTTAGGTGGAGCCATGTCACCCAACTACTCCCCCACCTCCCCGGCCTACGAGCCTCGCTCGCCTGGAGGCTACACCCCACAGAGCCCCGGCTACTCCCCAACATCACCCTCCTATTCTCCCACCTCTCCCTCTTACTCCCCCACCAGCCCCAACTACAGCCCGACATCTCCCTCCTACTCGCCCACCTCACCCAGTTACTCCCCAACTTCCCCCTCCTATTCTCCCACATCTCCATCTTATTCCCCAACATCTCCCTCTTACTCCCCCACCTCCCCATCCTACTCCCCCACATCGCCCTCCTACTCCCCCACCTCACCAAGCTACAGCCCGACGTCACCGAGCTACAGCCCGACGTCGCCCAGCTACTCTCCCACCTCACCTTCTTACTCACCCACCTCTCCCTCTTATTCTCCCACGTCTCCATCTTACTCCCCCACCTCTCCATCCTACTCCCCCACCTCTCCTTCTTACTCGCCGACCAGCCCGAGCTATAGCCCCACATCGCCGAACTACACTCCCACCTCGCCCAGTTACTCCCCCACCTCTCCCTCCTACTCCCCTACATCGCCCTCTTACTCTCCAACCTCCCCCAACTACACCCCGACCAGCCCAAACTACTCCCCCACCTCCCCTTCATACTCCCCCACCTCTCCGTCCTACTCGCCCTCCAGTCCACGTTACACCCCGCAGTCGCCCACCTACACCCCGAGCTCCCCCTCATACAGCCCCAGCTCCCCCTCTTACTCCCCCACCTCCCCCAAATACACCCCGACTTCACCCTCCTACAGCCCCAGCTCCCCGGAATACACTCCCACCTCTCCCAAATACTCCCCCACCTCGCCGAAGTACTCCCCAACATCGCCGAAGTACTCGCCAACTTCTCCCACATACTCCCCGACGACTCCCAAATACAGCCCCACCTCTCCTACCTACTCCCCCACCTCCCCCACTTACACCCCAACCAGCCCGAAATACTCCCCCACCTCTCCTACTTACTCCCCAACCTCCCCCAAGTACTCACCCACGTCTCCTACCTACTCGCCAACTAGCCCTAAAGGCTCCACGTACAGCCCCACCTCCCCTGGATACAGCCCCACCTCACCCACCTACAGCCCGGCCATCAGCCCTGACGACAGCGATGAAGAGAACAACTGATGAGCCGCGGATGAGAAGGGGAGGCAGCTGAAGAAACCCCGTCACCTCATGGTGGACACCCGAAGGACAGCACCTTTAACCAGCTGGAGGTGGCGGTGCTTCTAGCCACAGGGGTCCCAACTGTGATAGTTTTTCTTTGGGGAAATCTCTCCTTTGGGGACCTCTGTGATGCTCCAGTCCTGACCATCTGAAAGCCCCCTTTACCACATGAAATTGCTAAAACTATTAAGTGAAGAGACTTGAACTGCTTTGCCTGAAGGAAAAAAAAAAGGCTGCCTTTTGAGATAGTTTTTTAATTTTCACACGGGGTGTTGGAGCAAAACTGCAAATCCCAAGAGGGAATTAAACAGAGAGGAAGATGTGGTGAACACATAACGGGGAGAAAATGTCCCTTTTTAACTTTATAGTGTACTGCATCCAGTCTCTCTCTCATTCTCTAAATGTTGGGTGTATAGTTGTGGAAAGCGTACTTATTGCCAAAAGCCTTTTGAGAAGTGGATTGTATTCATCACTAAAGCATAAGCTCTAAAGGAAAGCAAGGAGATAAGGTTTAGACTTTGTTTACTGCATATTTCACCGAGGTGTATCTTGTTAGACCTTTCGCTGCTTTTGTAAAACTACAGTTGCTGCCAGTTCTGAGGCATTTTGTGGATCCGAGATGGAGCTTTAGGTGTTTGTTGTATTAAAACAGTCAGTTTGTCTCAAGGAGAAAGCGGGATGATCAGCAGAAATACGCGATAAGAGAGAGAAACTGGCTTGCAGGGTTAAGAAATTTCACCCTGAACATCGTTGACTACATAGATGTATGTACCCACGGCCCTCCCCTCTTCCTCCTTCACACCCCAAAGACGAAACCTGAAAGATGTCATGAAAACACCCACCAGCATCCTCTTGTCCTCTACCATTTTGGAGACTTGTGCACCAGAAGGAAAAACAAAACGCTTTTCCAGATAATATTCTTCCTGTGACGCTGAGAATTTAAAGATTTATATGAGAAAAAAAAAAGTCATAGAATGATGATTCTGTCTTTAATTTTGATTCTTGGAGGAAATGGGGCACACGTGGACGAGGCGTACTAGTTTGGCGTTGCTGCTTTTGTCATTGTTTGCATGAGTAGCACATGTTAATACATTTTAATCGAGCTTTAGGTTGAAATTGTTTTCAGATCCCTCCCACTTCTTGCTAATGTTCGTCCCATTTCTGATAGCTGACGTGTACACAGGATTATTTGGACTATTCAGTTTATTTAAGAAAGAAAGTGAACTACTATTCTGTGTGAATATGAATAGAGGAAAATTAAGTTGTTTTTTTTTTTCGGCTTTTCTCTTGTTTGCTTTTGGTGACTATGTAAACCTGTTTGCAGGAGGCTCATGTTCATATACTGTGGATGAAGGGGCAGAGGACGGAGGGGAGTGCTTTTATTCCCGCCCCTGTTCTCCCCAACAGTCCGAGTCTTTGCCGCGACGGCGACTGCTCTTTTGGCTAACAGTTGTTCGATGTGTCGCATGCCGTCAGCAGGTCGCGACGTTGCCTCAGTTAAAGGTAGAAGGGCAAAAAGTCGAGTGTTTTCGCTTCTCGGGACGCCAGAGGGCAACATTTGTCCTCCTGTTGGCTTTTTTCCTCACAACGTGGAACAGTTTATTTTCTCCTCAGCAGAGATTGTCCAAAGAAACAGCACTTTTGGGCCTCTCTTTAAAAAAAAACCCTTACCCACTACATTAGTGTGATCTTCTTTTTGAATATGGGTGCTCTCTCACATGACTCGACCTAGTTTGTCTGTTAGGGAACCGCCTGATGACAGTGGAAACATTTTTTCCCTTTTCCTCCCTGTTCCATTCGATCATTCGACACGGTTTCTGAATTTGTTGGACTAGCTGGGTCTCCTCCCTCGTCCCCTCTTCATCCACAAGTGATCCTCATTTCTGAAATCAGTGTTTCCTTTTTTTTTTTTTTCTACCAGTGTATGTACCTGTGATGAGGGGAATCATGGGGAGGGGAGGGGGGACGCGTTGGGTCTGACTGGGAGTCTTGAGGAGATTAAAACACAACCAGTAATCTTTTGGGTTCTGTTTTAAATGATTTGTCAGATTTTGTGAAACGTTGCTTCCAAGATGGTCTTGAATTGAAAGGACTGCATCTTCTGGCCTTTGAGATAAAGCAGGTTTGGTAATTGCACTTAGTAAATATTGTGGTGGACCTAAGCCCCAGACATTGTGATATTTTGTCCACTATGCTTGCATCTAATCCTGTTGTCTTAACTGTGTGCTGTCCAGTCAATTCAGAGCATCAGGACTCCCGGGCTGTATGAATGTGTGTATGAGTGTGTGTCGGAGGGCGAGACAGGGTTTCAAACTGAGGAACGACTTCACGTGTCTGGGCAAAGGAAGGTTTAACTTGAAATTGCCACTGTATAGAAATCAATTCATTATCTCGTTCTCTGTATCTTTGTTCTGTTTGTTTTTTGACTTGGAAAAAAAGAATAAAAGTTTTACTACATGTCTGTCTCTCTCTGCTTTTGACTCACATACCACCACAGCTGGAAAGTTGGCTGACTGAACCTGCTAATGACAGTTTTGTGTAACAAGAAAGGCCACATTTTTGTATTCAGGGAAAGGAAAAGTTTAGTTGTATGGAGACATCCCAGTCCACTAAAGCTTTATTTAGGTCAATTCATAAGTACACTTACTAAGGTTCTCACTTTTGAGGCACTTATACTTGAGTGTTACCACTTTATGCCACTCTGCCTCATTTCAGGGGGAAATGAGAGTTTTTGATCCACTTTAATTTGAAAAACTTGACTAACTTGACTTTGCCAATTTTATATGCTTGTACGTAGCTGTCATACCATAATACACTATAATAGATGTCAGTTAAAATGTCAAACTGTGTGTAAAATAAGTGAAATTAACTCCTCAATGGCCAGCTACAACATTGAAATACTATATGTGTAAAACATTTACTATAACACTAATCTTCTCCATAATGGCTTCTTCTGCTTTTGATGCTTTAAAGTACATTTTGCTGATAATACTTAGATACTTTCAGAAATGAGTTTCAGTACAAGACTTCTACCTATAATGAAGTGTTTTTGCATCGGGGCGTCCTCCAGGGGGCGCTCTCATCTGGCTGTGGACTCCGCTCGCCAGCAGACAGGAAGTTAACTGAACTTAATCAGGCCAATCAACAAACTGGCAAACAGTAACAGCAGGTTCCCGTCACTGAACCTCAGAGAAATATGGTACAAATTGACCATGGCAGGTTAGTTTGTCTGTCTGTCGAGTCGCCTGTTCTGAGAGATAATTTCACTCGCCTCACTAACTGACGTTAAACACCTTTTAAATTTAAGCTAGCACACGATAAACAACTTTTAAAAGTGTATGCAAACCTGTGACCGTGTAGCATTTAACAGGTGTTTTAAACCGTGTGTGCTGACGTACACGGCTAACGTGTTTGAACACTGTCTTATCACTAATATAATATTTGTTTGTGGCAATCCTAAAGGTTATAATAAACTAAAGGCCGTGGCTTTTAATGATTAGCATTCTAGCATGAGTAGCATACTTGGCCTGAAAGGCTATGCACAGCTGGAGCTACCGTGTATTTCAAATATAAAAAGCCTTAAAAATATTATTAGAATTAGTTTTTGAGATTGTGTGCAGGCTGTATAGATCATTCATTATTCTGTCTATGGTTTGTTCCTCCCTCTCTGCAACAGGTAGCACACCACCTCTGCGTTTCCCTCCATGGCCACCAGATGGGGAGAGGGCTCTCCCACGGGGGTCTGCCACAGACAGAAAAGTTTGGACCTCGCCTTGAGGCCACTTAGAGCTTAACAAAATAGGTAAGGCTGTTTCACAGGCTCTTCCTGTTCTTTACCTTTAATTATCTAAAGGTTGGAAACTCCTCTTATTTCACACTGTGTGACAGTGTCGTGTACATTATGCTTGTTCCAGCTCCTCATTGAAGCTATGTGCAGTTTACACTGAGGGAAGAACTAAAACCAATAATCCAAAGCTGCACCATCAGATATTGTAGATGTCCAGGGCTAATGTTCTACCTGACACATGTGCTATCTTTGGGGTCTCTACTGGAATATATAACATTGTTTTGTGCGTTTGAACAATGTTTATCTGTTCATCATGAGCTGGTAATGAGTGACTCATCAGAGGGTTAAACAAAGCTTCCATCAGAGAGTCAGTGATCACTCTTTTTTAAGTAACATGACCTGTCACAACAGCTCTCTGAAACTCTGTGAAAGTTCAACCTACTCAGTGCTTTTGTGGAGACTTTTTTCAGTTTGCTTAAAAGTTTGTTTAAGTCTTAATTAATTAACTTAAAGGTCCACTGTGTAGGAAACTCAATTAAAAGAACATTTAAGAAAAGAAACTGAAGCCTCGAGACAGTGTTCAAGTTAGTAAGAGTCAAAATATAAATGCAACTTAATGGTAACAAATGAGGTTGTTTCTTTAGAGGCAAAGCAAATAAAGTATTTGGTGTAGATCATGTAAAGTACACGTGGTGTTCGCTCACTTTTTAGTCCTCTTCTGTAAGTGGACCATTGGACCTCGCAGTCTTCACCTGTGGAAATGATGAATCACAGGTTTCGCTCTGACAGCACAGCATCATGTCATCTGATGATCTGAGGCTTCCTACACACACAGCGTGGGCGTGTTTGACCAGAGTCCATCTATGACTGCTTACTGTTTGTGTCGGCTGCTGTGGTGATATTTACCAACTGTGGAGACCTTGGCGTTGAGTCATTAATGACTGGGTAGTTATTAGAAGGGCAGTATTGAAGTAGCCAGAAAGCCAGAGGTGGAAGAAGTGTTTACGTGTTTTGCTTTAGTAAAAATAACATTAAAGTTAGTAAAAACACTCTGTCATACTCTGTGCTCTAGAAGCCCTGCATTCAAAATTGTGCTGAAGTAAAAGTGCAGAAATATTAGCTGTAAAATAAACTTTAAATATGAAAAGTAGAAGTACTGGCTCTGCATTAAAATGTCCTGTATGACGGAAACATGATTCTACATGAAATCAAAGGATCATGAGCAGTATTTTACTATTGCAGCTGCTACAGGTGAAGCCAGTTTGAACTATTTCACACAGTTAGCTAATTTTTCCAGTGGTTCCCAGCATAGGGGTCCGGTTCCTCCAAAAGGTCGCCGGATAAATCTGAGGGGTCGTGGCATGATTAATGATTAATCTTTGGTCTTTTTGAGACAATGGATAAGCCTTAAGTGCAGGTATCAGATGCATATAATGGAGTAAAAAGTGCAATATTTCTCTCTGCAGTAGAAGTTTAAAGTATTATTAAATAGAAATACTGAAGTAAAATGCAAAACAGTACTCAACAGCACTTGAGTAAATGTGTTTGGTCTGTAAAGTAGACCTAATTTGAATTCTCCCTCCGCTTCAAGTCCTGATTCAGTCAGTTTCCGCACTTTTCTGTCGTGGTTGAGTCAGGGGGCCGGGCTAAGGCTGCCGGAGACAGAGGCAGGAAATGTCTTGTGTGTGTGTGTGTGTGTGTGTGTGTGTGTGTGTGTGTGTGTGTGTGTGTGTGTGTGTGTGTGTGTGTGTGTGTGTGTGTGTGTGTGTGTGTGTGTGTGAGAAGGAGAGAGAGAAAGAATTTGTGTGTATTTAGGGACGTGTTCCTCCTTGCATGACTGGTTTCTTCTCCCCTCTCTGCTCAGACGTGTTGTGTCCCACCGCCAGCTCTCTCTCTAAGGTAAGTCTTTACTTTTTTCTCTGCACATTTTGCTGCACAGTCAGAGCGTCTGATTTGTCCTCTCTGCTTATTTTCCTCTCACGGTCTTTTATCCTGAGACATTTTTTCTTCCCGAGCTATTCCGTCCCTGTTTGCTCATCACATTCCTCCTCCTGAAATCAGCTGAGGAATCTCACAGCGGGACAGTGAATGTTTAGTCTCTGACTTTCAGTGGAGTCTCTCTGACCTCCATCTCTCCATTCAAACTCTGCTTATTCTCAGTTCCACTTTTCTTCTGTCAGCGGGGAAAAAACCACACCTTTAATTTCCTCTCTCAGTCTGTCTCACTTCTGACACACCACCCTGGTTTTATTAAGAGCTGTTTCCAAACTTCCTTAAAGTCTAAGGCGGGGTATCGAAGAGGTGACAGCCTCAGCTCTTGTGACTTAGTCTAGAAAAGTGTTCAAAACAGGTGAAAACTCATTTTCCTACAGCTGTAAAAGTGTGATTTATCATTCACACTGCACTCCGTCTCCTTTCTCTCTCCTCTTTGTCTCTGGTCCTCTCAGTTTCTCCCTGTCTGCTTCAATGTCTTGATTTCAATCTCTTAATCTCATAAATGTACAGTGCACCCAGCCATACGACCACACACACACACACACACACACAGACACACACACGCACACACACACTGCGCACACTCACGTCGCTCTCAGATCACTCCACACCTGCTGATCTGTCTGCCTGCATATTGTCTGCTCTCATATTTCTGTCTGGTTATCAATGCATGAATGACTGATTGAGTCAGTGACCCCTGCAGCCTATCTGTGACCTTGTGTCTCCATCTAAACCCCTCCGCCCACGTCTCCTCCACCCAACCATGCACCGCTGACCGCTGCAGTGCCGAGGCCAAAAGGGCAGATTTCCACCTCTCAACGTCCTCTCTCTGGGAACATTCTCAATACTCATTATAATTTATTCCTCGCTTGTTTTCTTTTGTTGTTTCCCCTGATGTAAACGCCCAAATTACATTACAGAGATTAATGAGATTAATTGTTATTTTCAATCCTTAGTGCCCCCAGCACATTCAGTAAATAATAGCTCAGCGGCACAGAATAACAACAGAGGAAAAAGAGCAGATCTCTCATTTAAGAGGCTGTGCAGCCATACTTTCCATTGATTGGCTGATCGGCAAATCATTGTAGAGTCATTGCTGACTGCCGAGAGGTCCGGGTCAGTTGTGTGGATTAGTTTGTTTACGTTTGTTTCACCATGAAATCTGATTTTTGCTGCTGTTCCACGTGCAAACAGCGCTAATAATAGATATATTTGTAAAAATGATGTATGATGTTAAAACAACGTGACATGTCAGAATTATCACCTGAATGTGCAGCTCCGCTCCCCTTTATGGAGCATCATAATGAGTCTCATCTCATTGTTTAGCTGTCCGGCTGCAGCTTTACCATCTTGGTTCACTCTCTCTGCTCTTAAAGTGTCATTTTAGGCCCCAGAAGGCAGCCGAACGCGACCCGCTCAGCACCAAACAGCAGACAGTGCATGACTAGCTGGTGAAGCCAGGCGCTGCTGCTACTCACCATTAGCTGTGCATATGACAGAATTTCTAGCTCTGTGATTGGATGACTTTTTACCGGAATGCACCCTGGGAGTTGTAGTTAACTTATCGCAGTGTTCTCTTTGACTTTTTATTGAATAACCGCATATTTTCTTCATATATAATATAATTTTGCAGTTTTACACTGATGATCCAACCAGGAGTTTTACTTCTTGAGTCAGGGTGCCTGAAATCTTCCCCCTCCCCACTTCACAACTCTGTTGAGAAATGTGTTGTGACTCATATTTGCTTGTTCTTTCAGAGTTCATGGTGAATGAGGAAGGCTGGTGATGTGGGGCTGATAGACAAAGGGGAAGGGGTGTTACTTCTCACTGCCCACCGCTGAGCATGTTAGAGCCTGTAATTCCTAGCTTCATACTTGCTTGTGAAAACACATTGGGGGGAGTTTTTCCTCGTCCACTCAGACGTGCTGTCTTTGTGGCCCTTTGGGCAGCAGGGAGGTGTTCTGTGGAGAGGGTAAGAGGAGGAGGAGGATGAGCTCGAGTCAGGAGAAGGGAAGAGTAGAAAGATGGACGAGCCAGCTGTTTGCTCTCCCAGTAATTATCCACTTGGTGTTTAGCTTTAGCCAGGAACCAGGAACCCGACTCTGCTCCCCCCCACACGGCGTCCTATCCGCACGCCGCAGGTAGGCTTTCATCACACCGGCTCCGGTTACCTCCCACATATAAGCTAACCAGGCCAGGTGAGCGCAAGCACTCCTCCTCACCAGACCTCTCGATCCCCTCTCACACACACACACTCTTACACACATACACACACACACTCACTGTAGTGGACACGCAGAATGGAGTCGGAGTCAGACAGCATGCCGGAGGTACCGGAGGAGAGCATACAGTTAAGTGGATCGGGCCTTTTTCTCTGCCTCCTTATTTACTCTTGAAGCGGCTGTAACTTTAGCCCGGGGCCCCTGCATGCGCTGCCTCAGGCCCTTTCTCTTCTTCCTCGCTCCCCTACCTCCTCAACCATTTTCTGCCATCATCTGCTGCATCAGCGCCGTCTCCGTTTGGCTCCGTTACGTGATCGCAGTTGACTAAGCGGATGCAGAGCTGATATCAGTGATCAGGAGGGACGAGTGATTAAGTCGTTAAACTGCTTTACAAACTGAAAACCCAAAAATAACAGGAAGGGGTGGAGCTGCGCTGACATACTTTTTGACTGACCACAATGTAGACGAATAGTTTTAGCGTTTTCTGCTCTCCTTTGAGCGATTTTTAGCCGATACCATAGGAGCGCTGGCGGCAGCGTCTCTGTTGGACTAGTGTCCTCAGTTGACTCTCGTTCACACTAATTGTTTGTTTTCCTGTCCTCCTTCATCAGCTTGCTCCCCGACACCTGTCTCATAGCTGAATTAGAGCATAAACTGACCTATGTAACGATAGTTTTCTCAGAAAGTGCAGTAAACGCTCCACTCGAAACACTCATGTGGATGTGAAATGCTGCTTTCGAGTGTCTCAGTGAAGCTGCAGGGCTTATCAGAACAGAGGAAAGCTCGACCTCAGCGAGGGTTTGATGAGGTTTCACATGTTTGTGCGTTATCGTCCAGGAAGAGCCTGTTGATTATCTGTAGAGGCACGAAAATGCAAATATGAAACCTCATCATGTTGCATCAGACGTCTCAGAGTGAAAACCAGGAGTCAATTAATGGACTCGTCAGTCGAGATGGAAATTGACTGTGAGGCAGCAGTCACACAAAATGAAATCTGAACTCAAGGGCCACTTACTCACTTCCTCCTTACATGTGTGTATCTGCTGACTTTATCTGTTTGATGTCGTTATAAGCTGAATATTCTTTACTTTTGTCCTGCTGGTCAGACAAGATCAAGCTGTGAAAACGCCACCTTTGCTTCTGGGAAGTTATGATGTGACTGACATTTTTCACTGTATTCTTACATTTTACTGCTGAAACATCCTTTTTAGTTTAATACAACAGCCCTGCAATTAATATGACTTCACAAACAGTGAATATATGTAAATGTTGGCTGTTTCTGCCTCGTCACAGTGTTGTGGGACAGTGAGATCAAAGCAGGAGATGTAAAGTAGCAGAGACTCATCTCTCTACTGTCCCCGTTTTGTCTCAGCCACGCAAAATATAGCACAGCAAGACAAGAGAGGACAGGAAGAGGCAGGTGTGGTTCGGTGACACGCTCAGTATATCAACGCTCAAAACCGCTGCTTTTTTTTTTTCTTTTCGCTTTGTGACGGGGTGGGAAAGGTGTACATGAGAGTGACGCAGCCTGGTCCACGCCTGGGACATGATCTGGCGTGCGTATAGCCACGCCTGGTTCTGTGCAGGTGTCAGTGCGGCCCCGCTCGGTGTCGCGTTGCATAAAAGTGATGTAATTGAGCCCGTGGTCGTTAAGCAGCCGCAGGATCCTTTGTTTTGTGTCAGGTCTAAGTGTTATGGCGCTCGTCACGTCAACCACATCCTCTGCTCCGGAGGAGGCGGTCTGTCTGTGTTGAGCTCTGGTCTTTGTGAAAATTTCAGTCTAAACATGGACGCTCTGCCTCTGATTGTGACACGTGGAGTACTTCCTTCATTTGTCAGTACCTTGCGAGCTTGACTTCTGCTCTTACTATTCCTTATTCCAACCAAAACCAAGCATCCATTCCCTCATGGAGACAGTGACACAACTCCTTGTATTTACACTTCCTGTTTCACCCAACCTCTTCCCTTATTTGTGTAACTTGGCCCCAAAGTATGACTCATATTTGTGGTGACTGTTGGAGTCCATTCCCCTCCATTCTGTCCATACCTGTCCTCTCCTTTCGTCTTACGGTCTGTTCCTCCTCTCCTCTCCTCGCAGCATGCTCCCCTTCCAGGCAGCTCCAGGTCAGTTCGGTCCAGAGGTCCGGGAGCCGGGCCTCATCGTGTGGAGGGTAGAGAAGATGAAGGCCGTCCCGCTGGATCCCTCCGAGGTGGGAGCCTTTTACAACGGGGACTCCTACCTGGTGCTGGAGAACCGTGGTCAGCTGGGAGCCGACCTCCACATGTGGATAGGTGAGAGTGGTTAAACAATGTGCATCTTGTCAGGGAGAAAAAGAATTTAGGCCAAACTGAGCCTGAATAAGACAACAGTCGTGTGAAATGTGTTGCAGCACACAGTTATGCAATCCGACTCAAGACCAAAGCGCTCTGTGCGGTCGACAGGCTGCGGCGTGTCCGAGTAGGTGGGACGTTTCAAATGATGGCGTCTCACTGCAGGACAAAATCAGATCATTAAAAAAAGCAAGTTCAACAGATTTCCCCAGAGCGAGAGGAAATAAACCGAGTAAGAGCTGAAGGGGGAAAAGAAGAGCTCCAAATTAGACCCACCATTTTTTTTTCAGTTACTCAAATAGGTCTAGTGTGGATTTTCACGAGAAGATACCCATCTCAGTCCATACTCTCCTTCTTCCTCTTCTCCTTCTTCTTCTTCTCCTTCTTTAAAACAATCCTTAAAGGAGTTAAATAATTCTTTTTTTTTTTTTTGACACTCTTTATTTAGCATTTTCAATTGAAGAGAAATCAAGTTGACAACAAGCTGCCAAGGAAACAAAACGAAAACAAAACGGTTTTATATCAGCATTTTGTTACAGCTTTTTTACAAGCCATCAGCAGTATTTTCCAGATACCAGTCTTTTTGGGAATTAAATAATTCAAATGATAATGATACTTAATAATATAATATTATGTCCCATATTTTTAATAGCGCTAATATTATAGAATTCAATGGTATGGTGCCTCAGTTAGAAGCCAATCAGAGGTCTGTGTGAGTGGCAGGACGGACACGTCACCAACAAAACCTCAGAGAAAACATCCGACATGAACCTGAACATCGCTGCGCTATTTTCTGGAAATTCACAAGTCAAGAGCTTCACCCTGAAGTGAGCAGTCCGGCCCTAAAGAGAAGGGACACTCCTCCTGTTTCTATCTTACTCCAGCACCCATTGTCCAGAGCCTACTACACAGCTCACCCTGGCCCTGCGCAGCGGCTTGAAAAGCTAATAACCCTCCCGCTAACGGCGATGACACACGAGACACGGCGCCGACCTGCTGCATCACCGCGTGAGGCTGGATGGAGAGGGATGGAGGGACGATGGGAGGGAAGAGGGAAACTGGGATGGCTTTTGAGCGGGGGCCCATTAAAAATGCAGCAGGGCTGTTACAGTACTCAAATGTGGCCGTTGTTTCCAGCATGTATCCGGTGCTTAGGTAACACTAAGCTGATTGTCACCGCTCGGAGAGGCTCTCTGTGCTCAAGCACGCGTCCCTCTGAAGCCTCGCTCCCTCCCACTCTTGTTTACAATTGATGACCCCCGTGTCGTCTTTGTGCGCCCGCTGGCCGACACACTGTTTGCCTCTCATCCCTTTGTGCCGTCGCCTCTGTCAGCGCCGCTTTTGTTCCTCATATTGTGACATCTTAACCTTTCTGGCCTCGTTTCCTAATTCTTTCTCCCGTCTCTTTTTCTTCTGCTGCCTTTCGTCTCTCTTTGCCTGCCATCGGCTCAAATGAATGGAAAGAAATCTCAACTCAGGGGCCACCTTACAGCCTTTTGGTTTGCATGGTTTTGTTGATATACAGGCTCAGTTCTGATGTGTTTTAGAGCTCTTTTAGGAGCTGTTGTACACGTTGGCTTAAAAGTTAAGTATCAAAGTTTATTCTTCACCTCAGAAAATCCCAACTCAAGCTTAAATGACTCTATATTTTTAGTGCTTTTGGTCTCCATCCTGTACAAAATGCAAACTTCAGGCTCGTCTGACTTTATTAAAAAGCTTTCATTAAGTACACAGCTTAGTCGTATTCATCACAGATCAAAGTAGAACAAAACACTTTGGTTAGACCTTTTTGTACAATCATCCAAGTGTTTCTGAAGTGGATAATTACTTTAAGACAACAGGTGTCAGTCAGAAATGACCTCCTTTAAACTCACAACCAGAAGATTTATAGAAGAGAGACAGAACAAGGTTATCAACCGAAACGGCTCCTGTGGCGTCAAATCTAAATGTCTTTTAATCCGTTGTCTGATGTAGGTGAGAAGTCGTCCGGGGACGAGCGGGTGGCGTGCGCCATGCTCGCCACGCAGCTGGACAACTTCCTGGGCGGCGACCCCGTTCAGCACAGGCAGGTTCAGGGCTACGAGTCCCCAGAGTTCATGGCTCTCTTCCCCAGAGGGGTCAGCTACAAGGTGAGGAGGGACAGACCCGAACCTGGAAGCTCAGATGGATTAAAAACTGGAATGCCAGTGAAATATGAGAGAAAGTCACATTCCAGTGATGCTTTATTTATTGGTTTGTAACTTATTTTAAAATAATTCCTTAATAGTTTCCTAAAAAGAATGATGTGATTTAGTACCAATTCATGGTAAAATAGGAATTTCCTTGAAAGAAAAGCTCCAGTGTAATTTTCAGTCATTATTTATTGACGTGTATGACGTAAAAGATCATAAAGAATGGAAAGAAACGCAATGCAGATTAACAAAGACAGATGTGAATTGTGCATTCATGTTAGTGGACGTGCAGCTGTGCATTGATGTGGAGGAATTGATTGATTGGATAAGTACCATTGACCAAAAAAAAAGTGTCATTTTAGAGACACGTTTTCGCCCAACAGCTTCTGAGCTTCAAAACTTTGAATTTACACTTAATTCACTCACAATGTCAATTAAAAAACATGCAGAAAAACTGATTGAATTGACTTTTTTCCTCAGACTTTCAGTCATAAATGAGAAAGTGAATGTAAAAATTGCCTTTTGACACATCTCTTGTTTCATATTGCTTCTTTATTGATTAATATTACTTGAATTTGCTGTTGTTGTTATTATTGTGGATAAATGGCTTTTATCATTTTACAGCACTCTGGATATTAAGGCCTCTGTGCCAAAGCCGAGCTCGTTAAAACAAACCATAATGTTCAAGCTGAAATCTCTCTGGCATTTCCAAACAGGACGACTAACATAAAACCTAAAAAGATAAACCAGCATGTCTTTAAATGAGTCCCCACGTGTCTCGCAGGAGGGCGGCGTGGAGTCGGGCTTCAGGAGGTCCCAGGGGTCCGGGCCGGTGCACAGGTTGTACCAGATCAAAGGCAAACGCAACATCCGTGCCAAGGAGGTGGAGCTTTCCTGGAGCAGCTTCAACAAGGGAGACTGCTTCATCCTGGACCTCGGAGAGGTGACGAGCCAAACTCTGAATCCAGTGTCAGAAAAACTGCAGAGCGCACGAGGTGAAAGCGATCAATGGTGACTCCCGCTGTGTCTCTGCCCCTCAGATCATCGTCTCGTGGATCGGGTCGCAGGCCAACATCTTCGAGAAGCAGAAAGTGCGCGAGATCGCCTCGCTGATTCGTGACACGGACAGGCACGGAAAAGCCCGGATTGTGGACACCAGCGAGGGGGAGGAGCCGGAGGAGATGCTCAAGGTGAACGCACACACTCTGTCCATTATCATGTTAAAGGAATAGTTCAACAATTTTGGGAATGCACTTATTCGCTTTAACTGTTAAGAGTTATATCAGAAAATTCGCTCATGTTTGTAAGCTAAATATGAAGCTAACTACATAGACAAGATGTAATGTGTTAGCTAGTTAGCTTTAGAGGTGCTGGTAGACCTCTGTGGACAGAGGCAGGCTAGCTGTTCCCCTTTGTTTCCAGCTTTTATGCTAAGCTAAGCTAACCATCGGCTGCCTGTAGCTTCACAATCAGAGAACAGACGTGGTGAATTAAGCTTCATTTCCAAACTCTCCAGGTCACCACATGCTACCAACAATGAAAATGTAATTTTCTGTAGTCTCTCTGGTGTCTGAGCTTCCTGTTGTGTTGCTGTGCAGGTCCTGGGAAAGATGCCAGAGCTGGCAGAGAGCACGCCAGAGGAGGACAGCAAAGCAGACGCCTCCAACTCCGCCTCCCTCTACAAGGTAGTTCCACCTGCAGAGCTTTAACAACAGCGCTGACGAGTCAAACTAAAGCTAAATGAAAAACTGTGCACGTTTACCCCCCGCAGGTGTCTGACGCCACGGGTTCCATGACGATGACCAAAGTGTCGGAGAAGAGCCCGTTTGGCAAAGAGCTGCTGGTCCGTGACGACTGCTTCATCCTGGACAACGGCGCCAACGGAAAAATCTTCGTCTGGAAAGGTGAGGAAATACTACATGACCCCGAACCGGCAAATCCGTGCCGCCTGAAAGGCAAACCGAGGAAAGTGATAGTTGTTACATGCCGGTGATATTCGGTATCTAATCGGATCAAATTTTAATGAGCATAATGTCAATAAGGCAAACACCATTTACAGCTTCACAATGGGGAAAAGTCTGTGTGCTGAAGGATCTGACAATCCTGCAAACTGCTGGATGCTTTACTAATTAGCATTCCACATTTAATCCTCTTTAAATGTATGTATACAATATAATTTTCTCATGAATACTCACATCCATCCATCCATCCATTTTCTATGCCCCTTATCCCTTTCGGGGTCGCGGGGGGGCCGGAGCCTATCTCGGCTGTCAACGGGCGGGAGGCGGTGTACACCCTGGACCGGTCGCCAGCCGATCGCAGGGCACATACACACAACCATTCACACTCACGCCTAGGGGTAATTTAGAGTCACCAATCAACCTAATGAGCATGTTTTTGGTCTGTGGGAGGAAGCCGGAGTACCCGGAGAGAACCCACGCATGCACGGGAAGAACATGCAAACTTCACACAAAAAGGCCCGACCCGGGAATCGAACCTGCGACCTTCTTGCGTGCAGCCCTGAATACTCACATATTTAGTTGAAATTGCTGTGGTTACTTTCTCTGTGGACACCAGAAGGAGAAGCTCTGACAGCTAACGAGGATCTACAAACAAACCTACACTGATTGGAAATTAGCAATACGCTAATACGCTGTATCTCTTTAACATGGGCAGCGCTAATGTCATCCCTTCACTGACTGTCAGGTAATGGAGCAAATGCTGAGGAGAAGCAGGTGGCGCTACAGATGGCGGATAACTTCATCGACCAAATGAAGTACAACAGGATGAAGACGCAGGTACGCAGCACTCATAAAGTAGCTGAGACACACACACACACGGTAAAACCTGCCGTAGCTGTTGAACGATCGTTTGCCTGTGAGGATCATCGGCTTCTGCAACGAGCCATAAGAGCTGACGTGCTTCTCTCTGTAGGTGGAGATCCTGCCGCAGGGGAAGGAGACCATCATCTTCAAGCAGTTCTTCAAGAACTGGAATTAAACATCACAGGGACGTTTGACAAATCCTGAGGGAGCTGCGTCACTGACAAACCGACGGCATGTGTAACAGGATACGTCTCGTTTTTTTATACGCATTTTCTCGTATGTACATATTTGTAAGGTACCGTGCCGACGGCGCGCGCTGTTGCTTGTTTTGGACTTGGTAGAATCAGAGATGTTTTATATAAGCAATTTTCTGCAAGTTTCTTCTGGAGAGATATCTAACGAGCTTTAGGTCAATGAGTTTGGACTTTTTTTTTTCTTTTTTTTTTTTTTACATTTGTTCTACTGTCACAGATTTACCTGCATTTGAAAAAATAAACCTGCTACTTGTAGAGGAAGTGGTTTGGGTTTTTTTTTTTCCTCTCTTGTCAGCAGACGTCGCCAGAGGGCTTCATGACAGCTTTGAAACGTGAGTATTAACACATCAAAACGTGGAATCTAAATTATTCTAGATTAAATTACCCAAAAGTATACAAAGTAGTTAAAATTAGCTCCACCTGGATGATCTGCAGTAGTAAAATCCTCCTTAAAAGTTTTATTTATGATGCTCTGAGTACATTTTGTTGATAGAATGAAGCTTACTTTGAATGCAGGGCTTTCTACATTATTGAGTTGCTACTTCTGCTTCAGTATTTGAGTACTTCTTACACCACTGGCAGTAATTTCAGTCACGCTGTGTGAATACTACATCTGTAACAGTTTGAGCAGTGGGAGTGACAAGGACAAATACTGTGGAGGTTTTTTTAAATCAGACTTTAAGAAATACAAACTTTGAAAACTCAACTTTGAGTAAATAGAAACATTTATTGCATAATTAGGTTGAGTGTGTGGAATAATATCATTTAGGTTGTAACAACATTCACATTGCTGAGTACACATCAGTGTTCTTCAGCATACATGCAGGTACTTTAAAATGTCAGGTATGCGCCTGATAAATATTTAACAGGTTGTCTTTGATTCTCGTCTCAATGTTTGGTCTAAAAACACCTAAAAACAATCAGACTTTTGGCTGCACGTTGTGCATAAAGGCAGAGATGTGCGTAGATGTGAGTGCTGCCTGTCAGGAGTCTCTCTTACAAACCCAGGGTCCATAATCCTCACAGCTGTTAGCGAAGAGACTCCCACCTCCCCTCAGGTCTGCACAGTCCCTGTGATCAGCGTCCCACTGCACCGCCAGCCTGCAACACACACAAACACACACCACTAATGTGCATGTTACCAAAATAAAATTGAATTCCAAAGATCCACAAAAAAGTCAAGAGCATCACCGGGCGACGAAAAATCATTCAGAAGACTGTGCAGCAGATGTTTCTCTGTCTGCTCTCAACATTTCTACATCTAATCCTCATTTGAAAACATTTGTGTGAACTGCGGGCCGGTTCGATCTGGACTTACGGCATGTAGTGCTGGACGTCCGTCCCGTCCCCCCACAGCCACAGACCCTCCTGCTCTGCGTCCGTCAGCCCCACCCACAGGAAGGGGAACTGAGGGAGCTCCCTCATCACACCTTGGATAAAGTCCTGAGGAGGAAGCAACAGCAGCTTTACTTCGTCTGCTTGACTGATGTTGTAAAATAGAAATGAAACCAGCAGTTAATTCAAGTACACCTGCGGCGACGAGTCCATGAAGTGATTGACAGAAAATGAATCATCCATCCATCCATTATCTATACCGCCTATCCCTTTCGGGGTTGCGGGGGGCTGGAGCCTATCCCAGCTACAATGGGCGAGAGGCGGGGTACACCCTGAACCGGTCGCCAGCCGATTGCAGGGCCACATTCAAGGACAAACAAACATTCACACTCACACCTACGGACAATTTAGAGTCATCAATTAACCTAATGAGCATGTTTTTGGTCTGTGGGAGGAAGCCGGAGTACCCGGAGAAAACCCACGCATGCACGGGAAGAACATGCAAACTTCACACAGAAAGGCCCCGCCTGACCCGGGGATCGAACCGGCAACCTTCTTGCTGTGAGGCACCCGCACTACCTGCTGCGGCACCATGCAGCCGAAAATGAATCAGCATCACTGAAATAACTTTTCCTTCATGGCTCCTGCTTCACAAATGTGAGGATTTGCTGCTTTTCTCTTAAATCATTCAGATTATTTGAATTCAATTGAAAGCGTTTCTGACACACTGCTTCCATTTAATCAAAGCGCCTCAAAGTCACCATCTCTGCAGAGTCTTTGATGACAGCCAGGCTGCTGTTGTGCTGCCGGCAGAACTCCACGCTCTCGTTCCACCGCCGATTCTCCTGCAGTCCCACCGAAAAGAAGTAGCAGCGACTGCTCCTCCACAGCCAGCCGTCCGCACACAGGCGGCACCTGGAGTCTGAAGCACAGGGACGCTGATGTGAGGCAAAGTTTGAGGCAGTGTGCAGACCTGGTCGAGGTGAGAAAATGGAAATGACCTTGAGTGACCTCGAGCAGCATCAGGTTCAGCTCACGACGCTCCCTTTGGCACCGCTGCAGCCGCTCCATCAGCTCCTCTGCAGAAGCTTTGGAGGTCTGATCCACTTGTGCTGCTGCTGTCGAGAGATGACACATGTTTTTTTTTTTTTTTTAAACTAACGAACAGGAAGTGGAACCACTGAGGGAATAACCTGATGTGACTTACATGCTTTTGATTGTAGTTGTAGTGCATTTACTCAAGTGTTTTTTTTACAAATTGTTTTTTGCTCAGGTTTCAGTTTGTGGAGGAAGCTGTTGAACTTTCTGCAAACATGTAAAGCTTAAATACATAAAATGTGCTACTTTATACTTAATATTTTCTATTTACACTCACCAAATAAGACCAAACCCAAAAGAAGTCCAATAACCAGGACTGTTGCTGCAAGGGCAGCAGCCACTCGAGCTGTCGGCTGACCAGTCTGAGAGCATCCTGCGTCTGAGGTGGTGAAAAAGAAAGTCAACAATCATGAAACAGTTTTTAAAAAAAGATGATTTTCAGGATCATCCTGCAACACCAGGCGACGTACAGGAGGTGAAACAAAGGAACGTCACGCTTGAAGATCACGAATGTGAACTATGTGTTTTTGTACTATTGGATTTTTGGTCACATGAAACGTTCCTGACGCTCGCTGAAGGTGGTGTTCTTTCTAACTAACCTGCAGGTGTTCGCCTCTCAGCATCACCCTCCTGGTTCCTCATGTCCACGCAGCTGTCCGATGCTCTTTGTCCTTTTGCTTCAGCTGTGTCTCATGTTCGTCCACTCGCATTTACACCCTCCGGGCGCTCGGCTGAATGAAAGGCGACCTCTCCACCCCTTCCTCATATTACAGCCGTCTTCTCAAAAATAAAGTTTAGCAGAGGAAGCTGGCAGGATGTGCAGAGTACCAGCAGCTTGTATGTGCAGTCACTATTTATAACAGCACCAACAGCACAAACCTCCTGTAACGGCTTTGTGTCTGTTTATCTGCTGAGAGCCATCGGGGCAAGGTCTAATTAATCAAATTAGAAAATAAGCAATAAAAGGGAGGGGTATGATCTACTATTATTTATTTAACCATAGTTGCAACAAGTGCATGAGTTCACCTTCTACACACTGTTATCAGCACATATTCATACACACATTTTCTGTTCAGTGAAGACTTTAAATGAGGTCGCTGTGATGAAACTGAAAACTTAATGGAGCAAAGGAACAAGATAAAACAAGAAAATGAAGTTTTATTTTTGCTGAATAAATCATCTCCCAGAATGTTAGAGACCTAAATGCTCAGAATCAGTAAAAACTTGAATTTGCTGTTCATGTAATTTTGACTCAGTGAATGAAAACTTTGATTATGTCATAATTTTGTCTCAGTTTCTCATAATTTGGATTTACTATTTTATCTTATTTATCTCTATTTAAAAGGTAAAACATTGAGGAAAAAAAAAGATAAAAGGTAAAATAAACAAAAACAAGAGGAAAGAAGCAAAAATATAAAATCTAATATGGTATTATTATATAGTGTTTGCACTCTTTGAAGAGGAAATCCTGAATATAAAAGACTGACATAAGAATCACAATTTAAAACATTATAACCTCGTTTTAAATTTGATTTCCTGAGCTGTAGTGTGATGCAAAAGATTTTAACATTCCCAAAAGACCAAGACACAAAATGCTCACCAATACCAATCAAATTTTTTTAAAGCCATGGAGCCATGACATGTTCCCTGTGCTTAATCTTCAGTTTCCTGCTCCTTGAGGGCCCAGAAAACACCGTCTCCCAGCAGCGTTTTGAAATGTTGCTCCAGCTGCGATAAAAAAACACAGGAAAATACAGAAAGCTATCACCTGACACGCAGCTTTATTTCTAAAACACAAAACTGAGCCATTCGTTGTGTCCGTGCGGTGACCGCCGTACCTGCCGAAACACACTATCCCTTGTGGTGTTATTACCACAGAGGAGGGATTCGGCCGAAGAGCACAGCATGGACAGGCTGACTTCCCTTTTCTCCGGCGCTGAGGAACAAACAGAGAGTGTGTGAAGAGGAAGCCAGACCAAGGGTCACGCTGCACGATTTGCATGTGGAAGAACAAAAAATGTGCGCTAAGGTCAGATGCCGTTAGCAGATGATAAAAAGGAGGTTTTCGGGCCACTTCCAAGCAAACATCCACCCAAAAGCTGGATTTAGCGTTCGGTGCAGGTCTGAGGGATGGAACAGGCTCCTGCAGCATCCGTCACGGCTGCACAAGAGTCACTTTTACTTTGTAAATGCAGAGCATCTTAAAAAATATTCAAGACCTTTGTAATGAAATCTAACCTTTTTTTAAAAAAAGAAATGCCCAGATTTGAAGCTGAAAGTAAAAAAACTCAATAAATGTATGTTATGCTTTGGAAAATGTAACAGCAAAGGAAATCACAGACAGGCTAAAGCATGCAAAACCACCAGTGTGGACCTTTAGGTCTGAGAGTCTCACCTGTAGAACATGACAGATCCGCTGCTGCACTCGACATCCCATCCACCTCTGTTCGCACCTCAAAGTCGTACCTGGTCCCCGACGCCAAGTTGAGGAACGTGTGGCTGGTTTCGTTCGTCGTAACAGACCAGCTGTGGCCCCAGAAGCTGGAGCTGATCCTGACGGAGTAGCTGACCGCCGCAGCGTTGGCGGGGGCCCTCCACTGGAGCGTGATACGGTCTTTATCAGAGGAGCTGACTGTGACGTCAGTAGGCCGCAATGGCACTGAAGAAAAGGGAAGAGAAGGAAGATGAGGCAGTGATTTCTGAGATTATCCTGCAGTCGGAGATTTCATCATCAGGGCATATAGAAGTTTCCTCGTTAGGGCCGAGAGACTGGTGCTGAAACTGCTACTCAAAATTTTAATTCAATCAGTTTTGAACGAGAAGCAGCTGCGCTCCCTTAGAGATAGGGTGAGGAGTCAGCTGAGGTGGCTCGGGCATCTCTATCGGATGCCCCCTGGACGCCTCCCTAGGGAGGTGTTCCAGGCATGTCCCACCGGGAGGAGGCCCCGGGGAAGACCCAGGACACGCTGGGGTGACTATGTCTCTCGGCTGGCCTGGCAACGCCTCGGGATCCCCCCGGAAGAGCTGGAGGAAGTGTCCAGGGAGAGGGAAGTCTGGGCGTCCCTGCTCAGACTGCTCCCCCCGCAACCCGGCCCCGGATAAGCGGAAGAGAAAGGATGGATGGATGGATGGCAGCTGCGATCCATCTTTAACACGGCATGATGGAAAAGGTTTGTTTGGCTGCTCTGTAAACAGATACGCCGCCTTTGTCTCTTATTTCTGACAGAGCAGCCGATAAAGGAGCGTTTGCTGGAGGTATCAGATCACGCTCGCATGTGTCCGATCATCCAGGATTATGACTTCAGACACACGAACGAGGGAAATGCAACAGAGGCCGAAGTGACTCACAGGTGAACTTGGAGCTCTGCACCGGCGGGCCGCGGAGGCATCCGTTAACCATGTAGACGATCACTGTGTAATTGGCCCCAGTCTTCAGTCCGCCAAAGTGCTTCTTAGGCTCGACCACTTTTTGTCTTTCTCCTACAGTGCTGCCGTCCAGCTGGAGCGTGGCGGTGAAAAATGAAGAATTGCCGTCAGGTTTAGGGTTACCATTGGAGCTCCAGGTGGCAGTGAGGGAGTCCTGCGTTGTGACCAAAGTCAGGTTTGAAATGGGTCCAGGAGCTGTGCGGGAGACACAAGTTCACATCAATGGCATTCAGTTTTCGCTCTGATTGTGCCAATCGTGGATTTCTCTAATAACCAACGACCAGCAGCCAGCTGTTCGCCCAGAGTTACCAGTGTAGTTGACGATGGTCACGCTCTCTCCCTCCAGAGTGCCGTTGGCCAGCGCCGTCACGCTGACGGTGATCCTGGTGCCCATCGACAGCCGCGTTACACTCACTTCTGTTTGGTTCACCACTTCATCAAATAACACTCTGCAAAGACAGTACAACTTTTTGTAGTTTGGAATTCCTGTTCAGAGTTTTACAGTCAAAACGATCAAAGAGCAAATCAGCAGTTTGGTGTTAAGCTTAGAGACATGGACACTGTGTCCTCTAAAAGACAAACAGTCCGCTCTGTCGACAGTTAGTGGAAATGGGACAAACTGTTTTGTCATGATGTATGAATTGTCTGATCTTATAGAAATCTAAAGAAAAAAGACAGTTTATAGCTGAACAAGAGTTTACATCAATGTAAATCTAAACAAATCTTTACAGGTGAATAAATTCTGGACTGTGTGTCCACAGATACACACTCATGACTGTCGTTCACAGCCGTCACCCTGAAGCCTGAGGTGTTTCCCTCGGGTGGCACCCAGCTCAGCAGCAGACTGTTGTTGGTACTCTTCGACACCCTCAGGTCGGACACTTTCCCGGGCTCTGAAAGAGAGAACGGACAGATCATTGGCTCTGATTGGCCTCCGTTGGTTTGAATTTCACATCATGTGAGCAGACTTAGCCACAACAATCCTGTCAGACATTATAACCCTTTTCTTTGTAACATGAACTCACTGGTGTATGCTGTGACGTTGGACTCTTCACTCCACGTGGTCTTATTCTTGACTCCTGATTGGACGGCGAAGGTGTAAGGGTTTCCAGGCGTCAACCCGTCGACCTCTTCGCCCTCTGTGTAACTCTCAACGTGCCTGCCCTGGACCTCAATCAGATAGAAAAACACGTCCCCATCTGGTTTGTTCCAGCTCAGGGAGACGGATGTTTCCGTCACCTCGGTGACGCTGAGGTTTTCGACTTTGTTAGGTACTGAAAAAAAAAGGAGACATAATCGAGGGATTACTGCAGCTCATATCAGTCTGTGCTTTAAATCATCAAACATGGTGCGAGCAGGAAAAGCCAATCAGATACAAGCATTTAACCTCCATCTGTGTTATACAGTATGATTTTAATGCAGTCAGACTCACTGGTGTAGAACACGACCTCCTGCGAGGCGAGGTCTCTCTCACACTTTACAGGGACCACCTGGACTGAGTAGTTGGCGCCCGCCGTCAGGTTGACGAGGTCATAGGTCAAATCGCTCAGATTGTACGTCAGTTCTTCGCCGCCTTTGACTTCTAAGCGGTAATGGCTGATGTTACCAGGGCCCGGCTGCCACGAGAGGCTGACGCTCCTAGACGTCACATTGGTCACGTGGACTTTGCTTACGAAACGATCTGGAAATTGTTCACGGTCACAAAATATGCTTTTCATCATCCACATGTGACGACCTAACATCTCAGTTCTATGGATGGATTGTTATTAAGTTCAGGAACTTTGTGGAAGAGTTGTCTGGATGTTTTTTTTTTAGCTTCTTTTTGTCTCAAACTTTTATTCTGATATTTGTTTTTGGACGTCTAAGTAAGTCAGTTTAGATCAATGTGCTGTAACCCCTTTTGATTCTCACAGGTGCTCTGCATTACAAAGAGGTTTTAAACGGGTCGTACCTTCATAGCATATAAAAGGCAGGGGGTCCGAACAGTTCTTTTCCACCCAGGCCCCCCAGCTGAGCATGACCACGCAGGAGTCTTCAATGTACCTTTCATCAGTGTCGTCCAGCGACAGCACACATGCTGGTTCTGCTGACGGCAGCATGGACGTCATGGGCACGGCCGTGGTGGGCACTGGGATGTCCGTCAGTCCACTGGAACTTGTCACGTCTTCGGTGCTCAAGTTGCTGAATCCGGTGACATCTGTCACGTCTTCGGCTGTAATTCCTCCCAGTCCGCTGAAGCTCGTCGCGTTTGGTGTTCCGAATTCTGTGAACGTGGCGGTGCTCGTCGTTGCGGGGCAGCTGCAGGAGCAGCTGCCTCTTATGGGGAAGGAGGATTTGAGCACGGGCCAGCCGGGGTACCAGTTCTGAAAGGTGAGGGGATCCCCGTTGGCCCACTGGGACCAGAACATACTGGAGTTGCTGGAGGAGTTGAGGTTCTTGCGGAGGCCGACCCAGTGCTCAGAGGTGAGATCTTTGGCGATGGTTCGGATGTTTTCAGGAGTCAGCGTGACCAGGTCTTTGAAACACACCTGACAGGACAGGAAAGACTGCAGTCAATCACGCAATCCGGCTGCACGTTTCAGCCTCTTATTTTCCATCAAACTGAGGCTCGTGTTGTACCTGGCAGTGTTTCCTGGCCTCGTCCCAGGTGAGGTTTCTCGACTGAGTGAAGTACTCCTGCTCTGCAGCGCTGGACGTCATCATCAGAGCTGAGGAGAAACACAGAGGTTGGTCGATGCATGGCCTGAGCCACAATTAAACATTTCATTTTAAGATTCAGTGATTCTTTGTCCAACCAAGTGACCAAAAACCTGAATTTACTGTGATTTTAAAATGGGAAAACAGCAAATGCTCACATTTGAGAGGCAGGATGAGACACTGTTTGGTGGTTTTGCTTGGAAATAGATTGACACAATATATGGAGGATCTAAAAAACTGCAAATTCCACTAATCAATTCAGCATTTTGGCTATAAAATTGGCAAGCTGTCACTATTTTCTTTAATACTCTCAACATCTGACCAACTACAGAACACACTGAACTCACATATTCTCACAAACAGGAACAGTGAACAATTGTTTCATCTTCAGTCATATTTCAAGTAATTTGTTGTCAATGGGCAATTTTAAAAGCAAAGTTTCATGCATGAAAGTTGCATAAATTGGCTGTAATTGACCTCAGATCCTCACTTAGGGACACCTGCTGAAGTTGACTACGGGCCCATGAACTCTCACTCTTAAGGATGAGTCAATCGACAGAACAAGTCATTTATCAAGCAAAAATATCAATTCTCAACTTCTTTAAGAGGAATTTCTCACTGTAAACTGAATATTTTTAAATAGTAATGTATTGGTATTCTGATACAATTTAAGGATTAACAACTAATGCACAAATAACTGGCAGATTAACAGTTAATCACCAGGTGCATCTTAAACTCTTTTAGTGAGTATTAACACTGCACAGATTACAGATGAAAACATACTCACCCCAAGAAATTAAAATACACACGTCACCCTTGAGCAAGAACTTTCCCATTTTGAGATTTCTGTGGATCCTCGATTGAGCTGCTTCATGAAATTTCTCCGGACGACAGCTGCTATAAAATTATATTTTACACAAGGAGCAAGCGAACAAAATATACTTTTAAATCTAACTAAACTGAGTTAAATACTGTCTGACTACTCACCCAGGCTACAGACGCATCCTGTGACCTGAACTCTCCCCACAAAAACACCCATTCAGAGCAACAGGTCATAAAATTCACATTTCACTGGCGATACAAGGCCCTATTGAGCTCAGGCCAGAATGCCTTCACATGCTACTGGTTTTGCATCCATCTCCTAAACATGCAAAGTACTAATATGAAAACAGGGCAGTGATGAAGGCAGAGACAGAAAACATCCACACGTGTCGTAAAACAGAATAAAAGAGCAATAGGAATTTATTTTTGCTTAAAGCTCCGAGTAACAAAATTCAAATTAGTACAAAAAAAAAGGCATGAAAAAACAATGACAATGAATAATGCTGAAAGATAAACCTCTTATACAAAACTAAGCTCTGAAAATAAACTATAAAGAGACAGAAACAGAACAAAAAAATGCCTTGAAGTATACTTTTGTGTGGCAGTGTAAAACAAAAAAGTGGTCGCACTGACAGCCGTCACCGGTCACATCCAAATGAAGTGCTGGGGAAATTATGAACCGTGTGGTTAGTTGGGACATCCTGACTGATAACATTTCATCAGTTTACAGTTTGAAAACTGAACAGAATGGCATACACCTCATAATCATCTCACAGGCCTGCGTTAGCTCGTGTCCCTGTGAGCGCCGCTGCTCACCAACACTTTCTGTTGAATGTAAAAAGTCCAAAATACCAAAATGAGATTAGCTTTTCGGGGTGATCCAGCCAGCCCCTCATCTACCAAATCTACTGATGATTTTCACAAAATTCATGACAATGTGTGCTCCCTGCAAGCCGAATCATGACCCCACTAACAGCATATGCATCCTTGGAGAGAGGGGGGGTACAATCTATTAACAGCTTCCCATGATGTGATAACATAATAATACATTGTATAGTAAAAAACAACGGATTACAAAAAGAAAGAAAGAAAAGCCCCACTGATGAAGTTAGATGCAGTCACGCCTGTGCGGTCATCTGGCCTATATTTTTCTATCTGCTTGCATAGCATATCTAATCAGAGCTGGAATGAAACATCTGGCTGTTGGACCTTCCTCACAGGGAAAGGAGAGTCTGACTGATGGAAATTAATTTGCATGGGCTGTGGTACAGTAATACAGCAACATTGACAGAAGCAAAAAATCCATTCAAGTTTATGAGCGTGACTTTTCAAACGAATGGCAGTGTCTCGTACTGATGGCTTCCTGTTTTTAAGCCAAATAAAAACAAAATTAATACTTGGACAAAAGATACAAAACAGGACTCCCATACATTTTAACAACGGTGCTAATAAAAGTCATAATCCCTGCCAACATTAACACTGTCTAAATACAGTCCCTCCCAACTTTAGGTCCAAACCTGATATCCTGTTTCATGGAAATACACAAAGTTAAAAAGTTAAAAATCATCAACCCATTTCATGGGACCTTTAAAAGGACCAGTGTGTAGGATTTACTGCGATCTAGCTGCGAGGACGCAGACTGAATCAAACTAACAGCCCTCGCCTCGCCCTCCCCTACAACAGCGGGCCAAAACCGTGAAAGGTGTTCTCTAGAGTCGGTGTTTGTTTCATCGGCTGTGTGCAGCTGTAGAGACAGCGATGCGACACGGTGGACACAAAGGAAGAGGACCCACTCCCTCTGCAGATAAAAAGTGTGTGTATATAAATCCTACACACTGAACCTTTAAAGACCTACAGTATGAACTGCCCTCCTCTGTAACCTTTATTCATTTGCATCAGTCAAAAAAACAACAAAGTGACTGTACAGTACTTATAATGAATGGTCTGGCAGTACAGTTATCAGCTCTGGTGGAGAGAGGCAGGAGGAGATATGGGGCTCCAATGTTGAATAAAAAAACCTGAAATAAAGCCAGTGGGCTTGGAGCGACAAAGACATGCTGTTTGCTCTCATGATCAAAGCAGTGCGCTTCCTAGTCGCTGTCACTCCTCTCTCCTCTTTGCAGGAGTCTCTTTCCGCTGGAAGGCACGGCAAACTCCTGCTTCACCTTGCTCTTGGTTTTGCTGTGGAAAGAAAGCAGAACAAACCCGCCGAGCGTCCGGAAATTAGGCCAGGTGTGATGAGCACTGCTTAACTGAAATGCCACAATACTGAAACTTAGAAAGCACTGGGGTGCAAACATCCACCAGGGCAGTGAAATCCTAGAAAAGTATTTTTACTTTGCTACTATCGTGGTGTACTTTGAAACAGTAGATGCAGTGACATGCTGCAACAGTGATCTCAGAAGCTAAATTGAACACAACTTGGTAGGTAATTAGTTTGCTTAAGTTGATGTTAAACACAGCGACCTCTAGTGGCAAGTGATCTACACAAGCCACAGCTCAAGATAAAACCCAGTCAGCGACCACAAAACATGTTGGCAGCAGTGCGGGTTTAAACTTTAAACTCCATGTTGAGACATCCTTAAAAAGACTGCTTGAAGTTTAGTCCACTGAAACGGATTCAGGCTGTTTTCAAGCAGAGTTGCTGGATGCACTTCTTACCTTTCTTTGTCCAGCAACTCCAGACCATCATTGATCTTCTTAAGCATTTCAAAACGCTCGCGACCGCGAACCTGCAGCAGAAACCAAAGGTCGATTAACCCAAAAGCATTAGAAAATACTGTAGAGACATCCAGTCTGCATCTTTACTTACATTCAGAACAAAAACATCCTTGTCTTCCTCCTCTGCACTGGAGGCCGACTTGGACTTCTTCACAGAAGTCGTGTCAGGACCCGGGGTGCTCTCTAAAGAAACAAACGAGAGGTTGGCGAGGACACAGCAAGCAGGGATGGAGGCTGAAATCGAATGTAATGCGACAAAAACCTACTTCGTTTTTTGGTTTGTTTGGTGCCGTTCTGCATTTTGTTGTTATTTTCCTCCTCGGTCTTGCGGTCCCTGCCTGGACATGCACAGACGCGCACCTCAAAGCACCTCCGACCCAGAACTGCTCCCCTGGGAAGGTGAACGCATTAAGAGTTCAAGATGTTTTCCTAGGTTGCACAAGCTAACGGGAAATACACCCCCTTGTCCTCCATATATGTCTTTATTCTATACCCTGACGATTCATCACGACTCCCACTGCCCCACCACTTCTAAGAAAAGAGAAACAAGACTTACTCTGGAGTCTCGAGGGTCAGGATAGTGAGGATGGGTCTTCGGTTCATCCCGCCCATGCATGAGCTGTTACACATGAAGCTCAGCAGGATGGTGGTCATCTCTGAGCCCAGCTGAAACAGGAAGGCGTAACTATTTTCATTCACTGCTGGTTAAAGAGTATACAATCAGGAGGAGAACACCAGGAACTCATTTCTATGAAGTCTTAATAGACTCTTGATTACTTCATGTAGATTTAATTTTCAGGCTAACATCACGGTGACAGACGCTTACTTGTGCATATACTAAGAGAGGAAATGCTTGAAAGTCACACTTGAGGAAATGTGAATGGGTAAAAGTCACTGCTGTGGAAAGGGTAGACATGTTTAGGGCAGTACCTGTGGGGGCTCGTAGGGGACAGTCACACTCTGCCTTTTTGTGTGCATGTCCTCAAAGTACTGGGCTCGCTGGCTGCCCTCCACCCTAATCAGGTGGCTGCGATGGTCTGCTGCTGCTTGGAAAAGGAGATTAGAAAAAAAAAGTGTCAACCACTTCAGAAAACTGCTCCGCTCATCACCAGACAAACATTCGTCCAATACGATTTTTCTTTGAAACACCGTCCTTACCGTCCTCATTCTGGTGATGAGGACATCTGCGAACCACCTCGGCCACGTGCTCGGTCTTCTTGTAAACGGCTGTGGCCCTGATGATGGCACCCGCAGGAGGCTCCTTGCTTACAAGCACTTCCACCGGGCTGGTCTTCGCCAACTGGCAGTACAGCTTGTTAAGAAGCTCCGAAAACTGAGAGAAAGCACACGGAGAAAGCCACGTACAGTATTACCTGTGGAGCTGCCGCGCTGCGAGAACATATGTGTGGACTCAAGTGCCAAGAACTGGTCTGAGGTCTGTCTCTGAAAAAAATAAGTGTACCATTATTAAAGCTAAAAGTCAAAGACTATTCTTACAAATAAGTTCACCTACTCTTTCTTCTTCAAAGACCAAAAACTACACTAAGTTCTCCAAACAAGGAAGGCCAGATTTATCAAATTAAAAAAACGACAGATTACCTTGCCTTTGTCCATTTTTAACCCTTTCTGCGCTGGAGGAAGAGGGTTCAGGAACATGTCCCGTCATGTCAGAGCTGTGCTCTTCAAGCAGACCTCACCTCTCCCACAGACCACAGCACGAGTCGCAGGGGGCGGGAGTATCGGGGCAGACATTCCTAACCTCAACTTAACTGGCCAACTGCAGCACGCTGCTGGGTGAGTCACCGTGGAAACATTAATACCATTGGCTCCTCAAACGTAGTGACTGACTCTAGACCATAAAATTTAGCGAATCGTCACAATGAATAAGATTCCACATGAATGCCACCGTGAGAGATAAGAAAGAATGGATTTTAACGCGATGCCAAGGTAAGGTATTTTTTTAAACATGTCTTCAAGACGTTTTCAATGTTTTACACGCTAGAAATAATTTTGTGGTTGATAAAAACTTATGAGACTCGTGGGTGAGCTTACTGTAGTGGAACTTTTGTATTTTCAAACCTCAAATTATGAAAAGGCTGTGTAGTTAACGAGCAAATTCAGACAATAATATGCAACAGGAGCAGAGTTCCTCCATTAAAAAAATGACACCATGGAAAGGAGAAACTCTTGAACAGGGAATGGCGCATCAGGACTGAGCAGCTGTGGAAATCCCTTTTGTTTTCTGGCGAGGGGCTCGAACAGAAAACTTCTGCTCCTGCTTAGTTGCAGGATAATCTGTTCAAAGTTCAGTTGAACTTTAACATTTATAGACTAGCATTTAAATTAGGTGTAATTCTATTAAATTAGACACCACGTATAAATACAAGACAAATTATCTGATACATACGTTGTTGGAAATGATGTACACATTTATCAGTCAGTTTAACATACAAAAAGCCAACAAAGAAGCAGAATTTCTTAATTTACTTACAGTGGAAGTGACAGACTTGGCCGTGCCAGACTTCTGAAAGCGAAGCTGGAAGCCGTACTCCCCCGGGTAGTCAGTTGTAACTGGGACGGTGGATGCCGGAGGAGTGACGCTATCTTGAGCGGACATCTCCGGGGGCAGCTCAAACAGATTCTCGTTGAAGCCGTCAGTCAGCGCTTGTTCGTTCATAAGCTGTAAAGGGGGAGAAACAAGAGAGTCTAATATCCACGTAAAAAGCTTTCTCATGCAGCAACTCAAAGCAGTTTTTGAACAAGGGCGTGGGTCGGCATGCTTACCAGCATATCCATAGGTCCATGGTTCATGGTATAGTCCACATCATTCACAGACAGAGGCTCGTGTGGAATGGTGGAGATGGAGGGAGTTACTCTGCAAAAAACAACCACATACAGGTTAACTTTTCCCCGCGGTGTAAATAACGTGCTGCCCACTGTTAAAGCACAACTTACACGGTCTCCCACAGCTCTCTGAAGGAGTCCTGGCTCAGCGGCAGGGACTGGCTCAATGGCAGGCTGTCGAAACCTTGCTCTTCCATCATTAATTTCCCTCCTTTCACCGCTGAGAGAAAATGAGGAAGAGCCAAGATTGCAGGAGCGCTGAGGGGATCAACAGGAAGTAAGAATTTGAGTTAGACACATGAGGTAACGCAACATCTGGATTTCTCTATCAAACTCAACATTTGACGAGTTACTCAAGTAGTGTATATTACAATTTTTGACAACAATTAATTATATTATTAATTCGTTTGTCGACATTTAAATCGTAGATTAAATGTTTAGTCTATAAAACGGCAAAATGTTGAAATATAAGATCAGAATTCCAAAGAGCCCAAAGCGATGTGTTTTGTCTGACTGTACGCCATCCAAAAACGTTTCATTTAATTAAGTTAACTACGCTGAACGTAAGTAGGCCTTTGGCTCTCTAAGTTGCTGACTAACGTTCAGGCCGCATAAGTAAAATACTCCTAAAAAACACACACAAATGGTCCTGGAGACATCAATATTTTACAGGTATAAGATTTGAAACTCAATTAAAACAACGCCAAATGACTTCACCAACAGCCCTCCAAACAAACAGCATGAAAAACCTGCTAACGTTAGCTTCGGTCGATTTTCGACACAGGGCCTACACAAATTGAATGAAGCCAGCTTCGTCAGGCAATCGCGTCGGTATTTTCCTAATAATTCGATGACTACAACTTTACTGTGCGCCAAAATGTAAATGGAAGCTAATAACTATCTACTATCTACAATGATTTGACTCGCAATTACTGCGCATAACCATTTTCGTGTTGGCTAGCGAGCTTAGAGTTAGCATAACAAGCTAATTTCGTTAGCCCTACGTTCCGGAATCCGACCGACAAGCTAAACGGCCCTAAAACTTTCTTTATCGGACAAGTAAGTGGCGCCCGGCTCTGTTGCATTAACGAATGACACACATTTGACCACAGAACTACCTTGTATGTCCCGCTGCTGTTGTTGGAAAGCGATGCGTCACTGATGCGTGTCTAGGAGAAGAGCTAGAACAGCCTAAAAAGTCAAAATATTTTGGGGTAAAGCGGAGCACGTTGTGCGGGGATTCCCAAAGAAAGGAGGGGGAGGGCCAACTTTTAATACTGAGCAGCCGCCTGCCCAATCACAAAGCGTCCTGCTCTCCTGACGCGATAAACGCAACATCGCGAAATGCAACTGCTGCGTTCCAAGACTGTCGGAAATATTATAACTCAAAAACGATCGTACTGAACAAAGCGTCAGCTGCATGCGACTTGGCTGTATATTTGTGCAATTATCCACAACACGGTTAAGAGTTGTTTATCAATTGTTGCTCAGTCTACAGATGAATTTTTTTTTGTTTTTTTGAAGAATAAATAACAGTATTTTGTGGATTACTGACATAGTTTATTATTTTTATTAATGAGCTCCCCAAATGTCAAGTTTGGGGATAGGAAGAGGTCAACAAATTACACAGAACCTAAATTTGAAACAAATAATTGCCCAACATTTATAGTGCATTATTTACCATGATATGTTGTCATTCTTGACGTATGAAGGGCAGTGGAGCTTTAATCTAGGTGTTTCGTTTGGACTTTATAAAACACCTTTTATTGTCAATTGTTTTAGACTTGGTCATTGTTGGGTTCAGACTAAACTATAAAATAATAAACTTTAAATTTACTTAAGTTGATTGCCCTTTACTTACCAGGTAAAAAAGGTTCAGAGACTGGTGCTGATGTGGGCCAGGGCAGCTGGCTGCATTACTGTGTGTTATAATGGGTTTTACAAATAATGCTGACTTGGCACACACAAAACCTTCAGTAACATATGATGCACTATAGAAAACTACAGGCTTCTGCTTAGCACCTGAAGGCAACATGATGACATGAGGAACTGTGGACTAACTTTTAGGTCACACTGATGTAACAGAGGGTGATTTCAGCATAATTGCACATACTGTGATTAATGACTGCTGCAGTCTGATGAAACAAAGATAATTCTTTTCTAATTTTTCTCGTTAAGCACTTTGAGCTGCAGTTCCTGTATGGAAGGTGCTGTACAGTTGGTGACTGGCCAGTATATTTTATCATGGTTTAGTGATGAAGTTTTATCAGTGATAGAAAATAAATATCAGTGACAACAGTGATCTGTGTTGAAGTTTACCTTTGAGGGGCGAACCCACACTTTCCCCATGCTTCGTTTTCTCTCCAGGGAGGTCAGAGGTCATCCATCAAGCAGCGTCCCTGGAGCAGGCAGGGTCTTCCTTGAGGACTGTCACGGATACTGTAGACTGTGCTTAAAAGTGGAGTTTAAACCTGTTGATTTCACACTTTCACACTGTTAAATGATTTCATAATCTGCTCTCATAGGCTGGATGACATTGCCTCTCATCACCCTTGAAATGCCCCTTTGCTGATTAGATAAACTTCTACACCACTGGGGGCCAGAGCTGCAGAGAAACTCGGAGCAGGACCTCACTCAGGTGCTTGCAGCTGCGTCGGACCACTTGTGCCACGCTGCTGTGTCCACTGAGCATTGATTCTCATCTCTCTATGGGTACATGGCGGCTGTTGTTGCCGCTGTGGGGCTGTTTGACCTTTGAGAGAATGCGCTAATGGTGCCAGCAAGACCACCATGAACTTGATCCCAGCAGCACTGCATATAGGCACAATAGTGAGGTCTGACAGAACAGGACCAGGACACAGAGCGAAAGGAGAAAGGGCGTGATTAATGCTGATGTTACAGCAGAATGTTAAACTAATCTTATGCTGTGTTTATGTTGTGGTTCTGCATGTTTTATCACTTCATCAAAGGACCAAATATTTGATTTGTTCGTTAGAGATTCGCAGCGTTACCTTTGAAGACCAGTCTGTCATTATCGGAAATACACATTTTCTCTTTCTTGCATACAATAACCCTCATCATTGACATTTGTATTTGAGGTTTTAACATATAATAATAATAATAATAATAATTTTTTTTTCACACTCGGTTTGGTGCAAATGTTGTTCCCTGTCGCACATACCAACCCTACACTGCAACACCTGCCATCCACCAGGCCACTCAGTTTACTCTGGCATGATTTTGAACCAACTGACCCCACCACACATACAGCCACACACACACACACACACACGGAGCAACAGTATTTACATGGGCTGTTTCTCTACATCACTAGGGTGAGTAACAGAGGGCAGTCACACGGTGTGTGTGTGTAAATGTGTGTGGTGGTGTGACTTTTTGTTTCAGATAACAGCAAAACGCACACTGGCTGGCATCTCCAGTTTGGGGACAACACAGGTGACATTTTACACCGTGAAATAGTGCTGAACATGTGTTTTTGGTTGAAAACATTGACAGCATGGAGCAACACTGTGTTGTTTAAGCTTATTCTTTTGCAATCCGCCGTCTGTCCTTCTAGCCTCTCAGTATTCTTGGCTCTCTCTGTATGAATTCATGTGATACTCTTTGGAAATGTAATGCTGTCATTTCTGTCCTGGTTGCGCACATGAAGACTATGTTAGTAGGGGCTCTACGCCACTTTTCTGATGGCATAAAGTTTCTCTACATTTAGTCAGGGTCACACACACACACACACACACACGACTGTGTTTGCCCCCCCTGGCTTTGGATGAGGGGTGTCAAGTTCTTCCTCTCTCTTTCTCAATGTGCATAGGAAGGCAGGAAATGGAAAAAGCACAGGCGGCGAGTTCCAAGGAGAGGGTGGCGTGAGGTGGGGGTGTGTCAACGGGGGGTGGGCTTGAATCATTTGATTGAGAGATCTAGAGCAGATATTTTTCCACTGAGCTCTTTGGCAGACCTCTGCTTTTCCCGCCCAGTGTAACCCTCCCACAACACACCCCCAAATCCCCGCCTCGGACACACCGTCACTCCATCGCCACACTTCCCCCAACCACACCGCTAACTCATTTGGCACAGCCCAAATTTAGGGTCCACCTGTTGCCTGCTGGGGGAGGATTAAGCTTTGTTGTATGCAACAGTGAGGGGAGGGTTTGTGGAACAGGCCGAGTTATGGTGTGTGACCCCTTTGGCATGTCATCTGAAATGGAAAGGGATTTATAGCTGTTGGGAAGACAGACAATGGCAGCCAGGCCGTCAAAGGCAAGCCCCTCTTTGCTGCCCATGAGAAATGCTGAGTCATAGCTGGTGGCGTGATGGACCCTGGCTCAGGTTCGTCTGAGGTCCAACACCTATGCAGCCATGTAACCTCCATTATTTCACCTTCTATAGATGATGAGTCAGATTTGTAAGTTGCACCTTGACAGCAAATAAAAGAGTAAGACACACCACATTCTTGCATGTGAGGTTTTCTTTCTTGCCGCTCCATAAGTGGGTTTATAATCCTTTAAAATGCCAGCTGACGTTATGTAACGCATCCATAAAAGTGGGCCCCAAGTTCAAATTTGGCCCCCAGCAAACCTCCAACTCATAAACTCCTCCAGAGATTGATAAATATTGCTGATTTAAAGAGGACTTTTACAGTGTCTTCACAGATCTGTCACTTTGCATTGTCTTCAGGTGCACCATGGTAAAAACTAGACCCCCCCAGTCTGTAAGAACACCCCAGTTTTCTATTGCACTGTAGGCTCATCTTACTTCACACACTACCTCCCTCTTCGCCATCAGCCAATAGCAGTTAAGGTTAAAGGAGCTTCCTTCTTGCGCCTCGACCTCTGCCGCAAGACCTCAAGATCAGCCAGAGGCCCAGTGGGCTGATCTTCAGGGCTGGAGTAGCCTCACCCCACCTCCACCCCCCTGTAGATACGAGAGAGGCGTGCACGTGGGTGTGCGGGCGTCCCTCTATCCCAGCTGGACGGACACAACACACAGTTCAAAGGAGAGAGGACACCCTGCAGGATAGGCTGATCACCTCGCGCTTCTCTTTTTTGGATTTAACGTTTCCGTGCGCGTTTCGGTGCTGAAGAGCGACGGGTTGAAGTTGGGGCTTGTTGTCCTTTTGGGGGAGTTTCCCGTGTCTGCGTTTGGCACCAGACGCATCTGTCATCTACTGCCGCAGGGTGCCTGGACCTGCCAAAATCATGCCGGCCGGGTTTCAGCAGCTCGGAGGGGAGGTAATTTTTGTTCTTAAGAGCTTTTCACACTTTATAAGTGTGGCTGGGTTTTGTTTTTTACTCACAGAAGTGATGCGATGAATTACAGGCTGCAGGAACAGCCGCGCGCACGTCACTGTCCGTGCGTATTTTTATTTGGAGAGATTTTAAGCGCGGGTTTAGTCCTCTGCCAGAGACAGTGCATGCGTTGCTGTGCTGAACTACAGTTTGCCTCGTATGATCCAACAAATAGGCACAAATTCATTGATTGGGCGGCAAAAAGTAATCTAGAATTAAAATGATATAAGATTCTTCTCATTTTTTCCTGCTCTAAAGCATGTTATCCAGACTTTGTATATTCCTTAAAAACATGTAAAGCAATGATTTATATTGTCCATTACTTAACTTTAATTTTACTCCTTAACTAAAATAATGAGAGCAATAATAAGCAACACTGGCCTTTGCAGCAACCAGTAATTACATTAAATGTGTCTGCTTCAGCGAGGAGGAAAAGTGAAACGAGCCCATGAACTGAACGAGCTTTGGCCCTTATTTAGTCCTGAGCAGTGACCTTCACCAGCTAAATATCTGAGCTCACAGGTCAGGGCTTAGTGCTGTGGGCTTGTTACAGGCCACCCGGTTTGACTGGTTCCTTTTCACCACCCTCACAAGCAAAGCCTGTGTTGTTAGAGAAACCTTTTCCAGGTCCTCCTCTGATTCCTGACAGTTTCGTATGCCCATAATCTTGAAGCAAGAGAGAGTGGACTGGTTTCTGTGATGCAATGTGAGCAACTCATGAAGCCGCTTCAGCAACACAAAGCAGGCGACAGACTGTGTGAACACTGTCTGGAACATGTGGGTTGATGTTCCAGGGATGTGGGAACTTCAGAAGAAGTTTTGGCCGAATTGTAAAAAATCCTTTAAGCATGAAAATCTCAACAAAGAAAAAAGCAAACACACTAAGAGTTCTCCCCTTCAGTGCTAAACAATCCGTGGCCTTCTATGTCTTACAGCTACTAAAAGCAGGTCCAGATTCATGCACAATAACTGCAAAGTAAATTAGCTACTGAGCATTCAACTACGTATGAGGAAAGGTTTTAATGAAAAGGAGTCAACATGATGTGTAATAGAGCATAACTGGCTGCTTTTACCTTTTCTGCTGCAAGGACATGCATGCACGCACACACACCGACACCCACACACTTTTGTTTTGGTTCATGAATACTAAACAGCACTTATCTAGAGACTCAACACAGCAAGGTCAAAACACAGTGTTACACGCTTACTGCATGCAACACAAACTCGAACAGCTGAACATACGAATGCAGACTCTGATGAGTGATCATACAGTACAAAAGAGCAGAACTTGACACAATATATAGGACAATGACGTTTGCCCAAATATAAAGGAGTCAATGTACAGAACAAATTTCTTACCCTTTCTTTAAGAAGTTTTTTACAGTCATTATTTCTTGTAAATTATGAGAAAATACACATTTTCCAGATGTGCGAACTCATTTCCCCACATTATAAAAACAATTCTGTCCAAACTGAGGATGAAACTTTACTTTAAAATGTCCATTTAAAGTCACATCATATTGTTTTTTTAAGGAAGCCACGTTCGCTGTGCTTTCGCCTGTTTCTCCAGCAGGTCGTCCAAAAGCGGCTAAAATCACGATGAAAATCACCACAAACTTCTGTCACAGAGTTTTGTCTTTAGCATCGAGCTGCTAGGTAACTAATCTGCCAATTGCAGTGTGAAAAGGGTCTTTCGGACGTAAACACGCTTTGCCTGAGGGGAGGACTTCATCTCCCCAAGGTCGTCTCGTCTGTCACCGTGGAGACAGGTGCCTGCGGTGGCCTGATGGGAAACTCCAAGTTAAAGTTCAGGCAACAAGAGGAAAGTAGCCTGTGAAGTCATGAACAGTCAGGATCGCAGATAGCACACAATTCTGGACCCTGTACATAGGCTTTCTTTATGGACCCCTCCCCAAATCCACAGTGAGTGATTCCAGGATCTTTGTGGGCGCCCCTTTCCCCCCCAGTGCTACGCCCCTGACAGTTGGTGTTAGTAGAGTGGTGCCTCAGTGTGACTCACTGTTCTGTAAATACAGTTTTAATATGTAGTTCACCCCCATGTGTGTGTGTGTGTGTGTGTGTGTGTGTGTGTGTGTGTGTGTGTGTGTGTGTTTCTTTGTGTGTAATTCTACTCCAGACAGTGACCGGGACCTTTGTTCTCTCCGTCTTCACTGCTGTCCTGGGATCTCTGCAGTTTGGGTACAACATCGGCGTCATCAATGCGCCACAGAAGGTAAAAAAAAAAAACCCGGCGCAGAGCCATTAAACTGCTGCCAATCAGCATTAAAGAAAGGAAGCTTTTTAACGGAAATGCTGATGGAAGACAGTGACATTTAAGCGGTCGAGTCAGCTCATATTTTCCCCGAGTTTACAAGGCGCTGTGTTTGACGCCACAACATCCCTTCGTGCTGCCACAAACGGTGATGATGGTGTTTAGAAAATAAACCTGAAACAATCCCAGGCACGATGCTGTGACGTCACTGGATGCAGAGGAGTCAGCTGAGCTCCTCATACGCTGTAACGGGAATACGAGGATATTTCTGTCTGGTTTATAAGGCAGCGGGGGTTTAAGATGAGCTTTCTGTCACATCCGGAAAGCCGCTCGGTGCTGCGCGCCTCGTGAGGCCTTCAAATACAAACACTGTACGTACAGTATTTTTAGATTGAGGCACATGATTTTTTTAAAACCCAGCTTGCTCCGGCCATAAAGCTGCTCGTGTTACAGCCACATCTGGTGTTCCAGCATGAGCGCACGCTTGGGTACTGCATGTGAGAAATGTATGTCGCTCTTGTACTGAGTGATTTATGACCTATACCAATATCACGTTGTGCTCTTTGATCAGAACTTGGGATACGCAAGTCCGAAGAGAAACGCATTGCAGAGCAACTCAATGCGTGCACTTAATTCCACATATTGTTGTTTGGCTTGTCGTAACACCTTCAGTCAGTCAGGCAGATGAACAGACACAGAGTGAGTCAGGTGAGTTGTTCCTGACAGGCATCTCCTCATGAACGTTGACCCTGCGAACGGGACACAGCTGACATAGTTTCACAGAGACACTGAAACCAGAATAGAAGCTGAGCTGCTGTGTTTGTTTTTATGTGTGCGGGTGACATTTTGTTTGCCATTACAATGGAGTCGTGTTAGAAAGAGGCTGCCAAGTGTTTTAATATACAGGATAAGTTGCTCCTCTGTCCAGGAAATACTCTTTCATAAAGGTTATAAAGCCTCAACTTCTACTTTCTTACCTGTATATTATCCTTTAATTTCTGCACTGTGCATCCTCCATGTGGAGTTCTTCTTGTTGTTTTTCCTTGTTGATAACCTCTTAACATTTATGCAAATGCATTTCCATCTTAGGAACCACCACACTGTTCACAAGTGTCAACAGGGCTGGATGAACATTTGAACGTGGACATTTGAAAACGACTTTTTCATTACCCCAGTTTGAGAAATATATGCAACAAGCTGACCCATAGTAAAAATTTGACCAGATATTCCACAGATTCAACTTCCCATATCAGCACTTGACAGACTTAAAAAAATCTGTGCTACTAGCACAATTTGGCTACAACCTTAATACCTAAACTTGGCTTATTCATATCTATTTTCACCTGTTCATGTTCATGCAAGATACCCACCCACTCATACTGTCTGTTTCTTAACGTGTCTCACGCGTCCTCTGCGCCCTGTGCAGATGATTGAGGGGGACTATAACGCCACATGGGTGCACCGGTATGGACAGCCCATCCCTGTGGGAACCCTCACCTCCCTCTGGTCGCTGTCTGTGGCCATCTTCTCCATCGGTGGCATGCTGTCCTCCTTCTGCGTGGGCTTCGTCTCCGAGTGGCTGGGCAGGTAGGGAAGCTCTGATTGAGGTGTTTTTACGAGAATTTTGAACACATTATATATGCTGCAGACTACATCTGATTTACTGCATGTGCACACTTGCTGCCCGTGTTAAATTGACTCATTTTTCTTCCTCACAGATCAGCATGATTTACTCAATGTATTTCAGTGGCCAACTTTATGAGTAATGATAATCAGCGTCTCCTTTCAAGGGGCAAGCTCTGGTCAGGATGTTCCTTGTCGACCCAGTTTCCCTCTGTAACCTGAGTTGGGATGCAAACTGGACTGCAGCCCACAGCTTCCACTGACTGAAAGTGGATCTTAACAGAGCTGGCAGCAGTGGGTCAGGAGGGGTGTGCGGAAGAGTGGGGGTCTGGGGCGTTCAGCTTGGGTGCAATAAGGACAAGGTCTTGCTAAAAAAACCCCTTATTGTTCACTTGGATTTTTGACCTTCGCTGTGCAGATCGATGTACTGTATGTCAGCAGAAGACTGTTTTCCCATTCAGCTGCTGAAGGAGGAAGGTTTCTCTGTTCTTAACCTTAAAATGAACACCTCTTGAACTGATTAAGACGATTTTATGTCCTCACAGCTAGTCTGGAAGCCAGCTGTGGGTCAAAATGCAAGTTAAACAAGTGTGATATGGAAATGTCAAACCTCCAGTGCACAAACACTGAGACTGGATATATTCTGTTATATGTATGTGTTGTATTCAGCAGTTAAGTTTTGTAAGGTTATATTGAGAATAACCACTAATTTCAGTCAGGGATTGAGCATTGAATGAAAGCCCTGAATGTTTTTGTGTGACACTGCCCCCTAGAGGCTAAAATATCACAGGCTTTTTATGTGTGGTGCACATCAAAGCTTCTCTGGACAAAACAGTGTTTCAGAAATCTGTGAACTGTAGAGTATTATGGTTCCAAACAGCAATGAGCAATAAATTCTGTCAAATACTCAGACTAGTCAATCGTGTTTGAGTCCATGTTAAACTTCTGCACGATGAATGAAGACTTGTGGGAGTAGGTAACATTTGAGAATGAGTTACTACAAAGATGCTTGTCTGTGTCTGTGTGTGTTTAATTCCAGGAGGAAAGCCATGCTCATAAACAACTTGTTTGCCTTCATCGGTGGAAGTCTGATGGGGTTGTCCAAGCTCTGCCGCTCCTTCGAAATGATGATCCTCGGACGCTTTGTCATCGGCGCCTACTGTGGTGAGCTCTCCACTCTTCATTTTCTTCTTGTCTTGCGGTCGGTCATCTCTGTCTCTTATCCAGCTTGTCCTCTGTGCAGGATTAGCATCAGGCCTGACACCGATGTACGTGGGTGAGATAGCTCCTACGAGTCTGCGAGGGGCGCTGGGGACGCTGCACCAGCTCGCCATAGTCACTGGTATTCTCATAGCTCAGGTACAACAGCACAGACTCTGAAACCTTTCTGTGTGAGGTAGCAAAGCCTGAATTTGATGTTTAATATTGATATTTTGTAAGAGTGCTTTCTTGTTTTCTCTCCCTGTGCAGATCCTGGGTCTGGAGGCGTTGCTGGGCAGTGAGGACTTGTGGCCTGTGCTGCTGGGTTTAACTGTTGTGCCGACCGTACTTCAGATGTCGTTTCTACCCTTCTGCCCCGAGAGCCCCCGCTTCCTTTACATCGTCCGCTGCCAGGAGCACCAGGCCAAGAGAGGTTAGATGCTTGAGATACTCCTGGGTCACCTGACGCAACATTAATGGCTGAATGCACAAACAAATGGATATATAAGATCTAAAGTTTGCCACATATACAGCCTCTGTGGCCGAAGCTCGACTGTAACACACACACTTCTCCGCTCTCACTCCTTACACGCCTCCTTTGTCCAGGCCTGAGGAGGTTGACGGGCAGGCTGGAGGTGGGTGACATGCTGGCAGAGATGAAGGAGGAGAAGAGGAAGATGGACATGGAGAGGAAGGTGTCCATCCTGGAGCTCTTTCGCTCGCCACTCTACCGCCAGCCCATCATCATTTCCATCCTGCTGCAGCTCTCCCAGCAGCTGTCTGGGATCAATGCAGTGAGTCTGGGGGGCTCTTAAAATGAAACTTATTCTTCCCAAAAAGGAGCATCTTTAACAGTGTAATATTGACAATTTAATCTGTTTATCACTCTGGCCAGATTTTCTACTACTCCACCAGTATCTTCATAAAGGCAGGAGTCCAGAGTCCTGTCTATGCCACCATAGGAGCAGGTGTGGTGAACTGTGCCTTCACTGTGGTCTCGGTCAGTAAGCAAACATGCCTTCCTCTTGTATTTCTGTTAGGCATATCCTCCCTTCTTGTAAAAGAATGTAAGTCTGTCTTTTTTAATTTAGTACCAGAAAAATTAGAGTACCAAACTGTGTTTGTACTGCTGTTTAACATTGTTATCAAAGAGCAAATAAGATAACATGACAGGCCGGTCGTGTCTTTTGCTTCTGCCCACCTCTCAAACAGGTCACATTTGGTTTGGTGGGTCAGCGTGTTTCAATGTCATTAAATGGGTCAAAAAGCATGATTTTCAGCCATGCTAGCTGTTTGGCTGTTGGGATGGCAATTGGTTGATTGCTGTGTTTTGTGGATGAGCCTCACTGACTTTGGTGATGCTGCTTTTCCTCTAGTCTTGTCATTTAGTCTCCACAACAACTGGATGGATTCCTGTTAAATTTAGTAGAAACATTCATGTCCTCCTCAAGATGAATTGCAATAACATCATCAGCTCAGAGTTGTTCAAAACTCTGGTTCATGAAATGCCCCCAAAGGTAATGACAGTCAGATCATCCCAAGTAGCAAATGTTAGCATGCTAAGATGCTAAACTAAGCTGGCGAACATGGTAAACATTATACGTGCTAACCATCAGCATGTTAGCATTGTCAGTCTTTGCACACCGAAGCATTTGGCTTAAAGCACCGCTGTGGTCAGCCTCACGGAGCTGATCTCCGTTTCCACATTTTCTTTTCATCACCAGCTCTTCCTGATAGAGAGGATGGGCCGACGGACGCTCCACATGCTAGGCCTTGGTGGGATGTGCATCTGTGCCGTCATCATGACCACGGCCCTCGCTTTATTGGTCAGTCTCTCAAAGATGCAAGCTTCCCAAATTATTTCTCTTCAAACCTCTGAACCTTTTTTTTTTTTATTTTACTTCATCTGATAGGAAAGTGTTCCATCGATGAGCTACATCAGCATGCTGGCCATCTTTGGCTTCGTAGCCTTCTTTGAGATTGGTCCGGGTCCCATTCCCTGGTTCTTTGTCGCTGAGCTGTTCTCTCAGGGTCCAAGGCCGGCTGCCATGGCTGTGGCCGGCTTTTCCAACTGGAGCGCCAACTTCATCATCGGCATGTGCTTCCAATATGTTGCAGTGAGTATTTTCTTTTAACTTCAGTTAACAGTTGATGTTGCGGATGTCCTAGAAGTACCAGGTCTGCTCCTCCTCATGTTATTTAATCTGATCCCATCCTTCCTCAGGACCTTTGCGGGCCATACGTCTTCCTGATCTTTGCTGCACTTCTCCTCTTCTTCCTCATCTTCACATTCTTCCGCGTGCCAGAGACGCGGGGCAAGACCTTTGACCAGATCGCAGCCAACTTCCACCAGCACTCAGCAGGAATGATGGATATGGACATGGACATGGACATGGACCTGGACAAGCCCAGCACAGAGCTGGACTACTTGGGGGAGGGAAGAATGAACTGAGGAGTCGCTGCCTGGAATTGGGATGAACTGCGAATGTGGACCTGACTCCAAACTTTTATTTTCTGACATGCATATTGAGGTCAAGTGTGTTCATAGATTGTGGTGCCAAAGGTGTGTTTTGGAATTGTCCTTTGCTGGTACCACTGCAATATGGAGGTTAACGGTTATGATTGGAGCCTTAACAAAGGCTCCAAACCTATGGATTAAGAGCTGACTACTGGTTTCAAGGATTAAGATGCACATAAGAACAAAGTGTTTGGACTGTTGAGGCATGGACTGGTAGGATTTTATTCCATGGTGATGCACTCTGTTGCAGTATCGACAGACGGAGGTGGAGACTTTGGTATTCCTGCACTTTATCTACAAAGACATCCAAAGTTTTCAAAGTTTGGAGGTAAAAAAGAACATGGAGTTCAGTATGCAGCCTACTTGTGCTAAAGCTGGAAACACACAGTAACTGGCAGATGTCAGTGGGAGACTAGCATTCAGTTTTACCGTTATAACTTCATGTACAGGATCATAGTGTGGAAGTTGTAAGAAATCCAACATGATGAAGTTGTAGTGGGTTTAACTGGTTTGAAGTGAGGTTTGAATTCTAAAACCCTTTCACAGCATACAGTAACTTGGGCAGGGTATTAAAGGTACACTTTTTTTTTGATACAGACTGAAATTAATGAGAAAGTAATGAAAGCTGGCAGTAACTGCTTGGTCAGACTTCTCCAGTTTGGCCAATTTTTGCTGCTTGGGTTCAGACATTTAACATTTCAGATATCTGACTTACAATTAGTCATTTGGCAGATGCTTTTATCCAAAGCACATATACATATGGCATGAGATTTTCATAGATCACATTCTTTTGTTCATTTAAGAATCTTGCAAAAACTACATTTTTATTCAAGTATCAAGAAAATTATGATTTTCACATCAGTACCAACACTTGGGTATTGAATCAGTGTAGAAAAATGTCAAGCAATGGCCAGTAAGTTGTTCATGGTGTCCCACTAATTAACCCAGACATAAAACCTCATAGTCTTCATCGCTTTCAGTCACGTTGTGTGTTCCCATCTTAAGCTCGGGCAAAGTGCTCAGCGCAAATCATTAAGTGCTTTTCTGATCTCGAGGAAACTCATTGCACAACCTGCAGAAATGCTACTTTTAAAGAAACAATCGTCGTGTACATATAGTGTGTGTGGTTGTTGATGTTAAAGGTATGAGGGTCTAAGTTTCAATTCTTTATGCACTCCAGTCGGTGTTTGGTTTTGTAAACAGAAGCCTGATGCACTAAACTAGAGCAAGACGTGCAATCAAAAGGGCTGCTTGTTAAGAGTAGATCTTATATATTTTTTTTTAAATTACACATGCAACATGTTTGTGCATTTTTCTTGGCATCTGTCATGTGTGCTGTGTGCTGTCTGTTCTTTAATGGTGTGTATTATTACTTTCTGTGGATTCATATTGAGGTTGTTCAGAGAGGACCTGTAATTTGTATCATGAACATTGATGCTGTGGTCATATTGTGACTAAAAGGATGCAAGTACTGTAAATAATGCTACTGAAAACTGCAAAGCCCCCCTTTAATTTATTGACTAGTGCTGGAAATTGTGTTTAATATTAAGCAAACCAATTTGAAAAACGAATGCAAATATAGTCAAAAGCAGCATCTTCTAATTTTGCCCCGAGTCAAACATGAAGAAGTGAGGAATCCTGAATCCTGAGATTTGCAAACATGATTTTATTAATCAGCATTTTAAGTACTGACATTGCACATAATCCCCTCCAAAGAAAAGCACACACACAAATAAGTAAAAAAAAAAAAAAAAAATAAACTAGTTTTTTTTTTTTTTTCATCAATTTATCCTCAAGTGAGGAGATGAAGGGAGCAGTATGTTTTTAAGGACTGGCTGAGGTGGTAACAGAACTAAACTGACTCCCATAATGCACCACCAACCTCACACCTGCTTGGTTTTCCCCTCTTCAACCAAATTAAAAAGAAAAGAAGAAGAAAAAGTTAAATAAAAATCAAGGCTGAACTACTTGATGTGCCCCTTCTAGGCAATTAAAGATTTTTTTAAAGGGGGTTGGAATAACTGGGATACCAAGCAGACTGTCCATTCTTTGACAAAAGATTTTTTTTCTTTTTAAAGATGTACTTTCACCTTCTAAATGTGCACCCACCACCCACCTGCATCCCCTTCGTCCCTCTCCAAACTTCAGTGTCTAGACAGGACAACACAAGACAAAATGAGAGGGAGGGGGCATGAGGGATGACAGCGAGGCTGGGTGGAGGGTTGGAGGATGGGGGAGTGCAGGGAGGGGAGAGCAGTGCATGTGTTCTGAAACAGGTCCAGTCCACCAACCCTAGGACCTACAAAAACAAAGACATGGACAATAAAAATAAAAAAATAAACACGCGAGACAGATTGACAGAAAGACAAAGACATTAAACACAAATCTAACCCTGAAAGACGAACTCGATTAATCTGCCGCATAATCGATTTAATGCCATCATTCCACCTTAAAACAGCCCGTTCATGTCTCAGCTTGCACTGTGTCAGACAGCCGATGTGGCACCTGTGGCAAAAGAAGTGCAACTCTACACCCCCTCGTCTCCCACCCCCCACAACCAGACCTGACCACTTCAGCGTGGGGTCCCACCTCTTGCCAGGGGTCGTGTGACTGTCCTCTCGCTGGCGTCACTCTGTTGGTGCTGGGTCTGTTGTGGCAGCTGCCTCCTGCGGGAAAGGACACATTTAAGATATTTGCACCAAAACCACGAACAGCAGAGATCGTGTGAAAGACTTTGCAGGAAAGGCAGTTTACCTCAAGTGATTTCGGCATTTTAGGAGACGTTTTGGGGGAGGCCTTCGGTGATTTTGATGTGGATTTAAGGTCGGCTGGTTTTGAGGTTTGAGGGGGGGTACCGGGATCTGATGCAGACTTCTCTGTATCGTTCTGCAACGTGTGCAAGCAACAAAAATTCTTAGACAGTCTTTGTGTTCAGTTATAATCGAGAAAAGGCTCGTATGTCATCCATGGATAACTTTATGACACTCACTTTTGAGGTAGAGGACTCTGAGGTCCTTTGCCGGCGGCGTCTAGACTGGCGGCGCTGTTTCTGGTTATCTGTCGTTTCTCCGTTGGTCTGGGGGCCCTCGGAGGCCTCTGTCTGCGTCACCTGGCCCTGCTCCTGGCTCTCTTTTGGAGCAGCCTGCTCGCCATCGGCAGCCTGATCGGGAGGTGGGCGGGGACGGAACGGCCTGTGCGTCCGAGGACAGAGGAAATATCAAAATCAGATTTGTGCATTTCAGAAGGCAGAAAGCATGAAAACACAAAAAAGTGGGCAATGTTGTCGGGTCACCTTCGGTATGAACGCCAGAATCTGCGCTGTGGCGGTCGCTGCATTTGGCCCCCATCTTCGACGTCATTCTTCTCCTCCCCAGCCTCACCCTGACGGAGATCAAGCAGACAAAACGAGAGCAGATCAACAAATTCAAGCTTCTTTCCACTGATTTCAAGAGCTTCTTACAACACTTAAACCTGTTCAAAGCTTCAGTCTTCCCCAGCTTTAAAATCCCAAATTAACACCATTCCCACAGTTAGCAGGAGCGTTTTGCTGCAGCTTTACCTTCATCAATCAATCCAATCCCTCTTCTCCCTCCCATTCTCTTTTACTCCATCTCAGGTAAATCAAAGTAGAGAAAGATTTCAAACATGAATGACTGCTCTCCCTGCAGCAACATCCCTCCGTTTCATCTTACGTCTTGTGCGTCCGGCCGAGGTCTTCGTGGCCTGCGCCGGCGCTGCTGAGGTCTCGTTCCACCGATCTCCCCTGATCCATCGCCCTCGACAGAGGGGTCTTGGCCATCAGCTGGTTTGCTCTGGTCACCAGGCCGAGCGCTGCGAGGGAAGAACCGCCGACGGAAGCGGCGTTTGTTGGGTGCGTAGCGGCTGCCTTTGACTGGAACACCGCCTGGACCGGTTACATTGGCCGCCTCTGAGCCCTGTGGGAAACAGGAAACGTAAAATCAGCTTGAACTGTTGTCACACTTTTGAATAGACTCCCTGATTCTTACCTTTGCTGCTTCAATCACGTCAAACTCTACGACCTCCCCGTCTCCCACACTGCGGAGGAATTTTCTAGGGTTGTTCTTCTTGATAGCAGTCTGAGGAGACAGATCGGACATCAGATAACATTTCCATCAAGCTGTGAAAGCATCAATTCAAGAAAACGCTCATTGTCTTACCTGATGAACAAACACATCTTCTTTGGTATCATTCCTGTGAGAATGAAAATCTAATTAGTAATGAAAAAACCTGAAGATGCACCAAAACTGTAGTGATAGAAGTAAAGGAACCGGTACCTGTTTATGAAGCCATATCCGTTGCGCACATTGAACCATTTGACTGTGCCCTGGACCAATGTGGCTACAACAACAGGTAGCACGTGATTAAATGTACATCCCAGTTAAACAGCCATTACAGCGCACATAATATACTGTGATCTTGTTTGTAGCAATGGCAGCCTGGCCTTCCAGCGAGAAATGGGCGCTCTGCGTGTCAATCATTGACAGTGAGACTTTGACACCGGGTCCAGCACTGGGTCAGAGGGAGGGCCGCTGAACCTGCACGTCTCTTATCTGAAGAAAGGTCTCAAAAACATGACAGAGCAAGCCTTAACCTCCCCTCAGAGAACAAGCGCTTAGCGGTTTCCAGTAAAAAAAAAAAAAAAAAAAAAAAAAAATCACCTGAGCGCGTTTCGCTTCGGCTCATTAAGCGAATCAAGCGCACCTGTGAGGGCGCGCGCGCACCCCCGTTTGGAGCGCGCGGCGGGTGATAAAGAGGGAAATTAGGTCATCTGTCCTCACTGTTAACAGACACTTTAACCATTAAATAATGGCCTTTCATTATGTTTTAGTTCACGCAAAACAATAAGAAAGCCGCGAGGAAGAAACATGCGCGGAAACGTCCCGGCCTGTATTTTGATTGATTATGAATTAAACTAATTATTCTGGCAGAAAAAAAAAAAAAGCTCTTAGGCTGACATTTAGTTTCACACTAGAGGTTTGACTTCACTGGTATAAATATTTGCTCGCCAAAAAACCCGTGTGTTAAAGTGCTGACACGTGTTGCTCCTAAAACACGAACAGTGATTGACTGGCAGTCATTAGATTTTCCTGAAGCCTCGATGGAGCTGACAAAGTTTCACACATGGATTTTTTTTTAATACTGGCGTGACACCGGTGCAAATAAAACTCAACAAACAATAAAAGGTGTATTTCGCTCAAAAGCTCCCTATTTGATCGTTTTACAGATTCCTGAAGGAGCAAACCCACACTTTTTTCTCGGATTCACCTTCTTTCTACACCCACCTATGACTTTCCTCTCAGGCTGCGGCTTGTCCTCCGCAGGTGCCGGCGGTGGAGCGCTCTGCGCCTCGGCGTCTGTCATGCTCGCTGTCGGATTACTACACTTTCTCTCCGGCGTCCCCTCCCGCCTGCTCTTCCCGAAACTTTTCTTCTTCTTCTTCTTCTTCTTCTTTGAGGTGTCGCGCCAGCTGGCATCCTTGGCGTTGCATTACTGCCTCCTTCTGGTTAGATCTTGTTAGATCATTTCTTTTTTTCAATCTCTTCTTTCGCCAGTCTGCCTGATCATTTTCCAAGGATACTTGAATGTACTGGAATTTACACAAATGAGCTATTTCCCCCCTTGACTAACTATTTTTAAGCAGTCCCAGATCTATTACACACACAGGTCTGATATAGGCCTGATATATGTCAAAATATACTTAAAGTGTCACAAATAAAAGTACTTTGTTCGTGTTTCTGCTAAACTATCATGATACATTATTAAAAATGGAGGTGGTAATTCATAAATAATATTTTGGTCTTTGATTGCAGAAGTATTCCATAATATTCCTCCTTATGACAGATCTGTAAATTATTACTTTCTGTTGGATGCTGGTGTCTCACCCTCATAAGAAGGTCATGACGGGCAACACTGCTTGTCTTTTCAGTGCTTTGCCGTGGAGATACCAACAAATGATAGTGTTGAGAGCACGTCGGCATGTTCAGAGTACATTTCCTTTAACCTGAATGGATTCATCAGACAAGTGCTGTTTTGGCCAGTAAGGGGAAGGAAACACACGATCCAACATGATGCTTTAGTGTGATGATGGCGACTTTAATTTGGGTGGGAATCAGTCGGGAGAGGGGGATCATTTTCATTTTAATATTATAAATAATGCACTAACTTATCATTTGTGTGCAAAAAATGTACAAAGCAATCTATTCATTGTAGTAATTCTGTGTTACGTAGCAGACAGGCAATACTGATCAGGATCTAATTCCCTTGTTTCGTCCCATCTGTGCTTTTCTCTCACTCTGCACTGAGGAAACGCTTTTTCGTAAAATGAATCTTCCATTTTGGATTTAATTGCTGGATGAGCTGTCTAAAAAGGCCATTTTATGGTTACTTTGACCTGTAAATGAATACCGCCTTTAACTTTTGAGGGCTGTCATTATGCTCTGAAGGCTCGCTTGCTGTGGGTTTGGTTGTCCTACGTGAAGTTCAGTAAAGTTTCATTTGACACAGGATTAAGAAGGCAATAACTGAATGTTCATTTTGGGCTTATGGTAACTATGCCTTTAACTACAGCTCTCAGCACATAGGTCATAGGACTCCAGTTTCACAGCACTAAATTTAACCCAGCAGCTCTCAGACCTGCCAAGTTCAGAAACCATTCGCTGTGCACAGAAGCCATGGGTCTGTGGACTGAGAAGAAGGCTCTAATTAGAAATGCAATTATTAGTAGCAGAGGGAATTACAGCCAGCAGAGGAGCACTCTGACAGGGTGACAGCGCTGACGCTGTGGATTAGGAAAGACAGGGTAAATTATAGAAGAGACGCTTCAAACAAACAGATGTTTTGAAAAGCTTTGTTTAGAAAATGGAAAATCCTGCACACACCCTGATCTGTGCCTTCTAATTTCAGTACACAGCATGTGGGTGAGAAATGTTTCACTTTCGTGAACAAATAAAGGAGTCTGTAACTGTGGAACATAGCAGAAAACTCAGCTTGCCACTTTTCATTTCGGGAAACAAACTAATATAAATAACATGACAATATTAAAGTGTTTAACACTTTTAACAGGTTTAAAAAAGATTATATGTCATGGCATATGATGATGACTGTGCAGTTTAAATCTTAGCCAATCGATTTAGACTATTGCACTTATTATTGTCATTATAGAAGCCTGTAAATATATTTGTAAAGTGCGTGCGTGCATCAACGTATGCATGTATCCTGGTGTATATGGTCGCCAGTCAGAGCTCCATCGGAAGTAAATAAGTCCAGAAGAGCAGAGATGTCCACGCTGGACGAGAATGAAAAACCACGCATGCGTAGAACGTGCCAATTTGCCGTGGATCGTTTCATGAGCATTCGGATGAGAGCGGCATCAAGTCGCTTGAAGTTAGCCACAAGACGACCGGAAAAATTGCAACATTACTTTCAAAATAATGGACACGAACGTTAACGCTATGTCTAATTTCTGCTCATCACAGCTCTCTTGATATCAGCTATATGTTTGTTTGTTTTGTTTTGTTTTGTTTTTTGCATTTTACAGTGTCCCCACTTGTCCACAAGAGTGTCCTGGCAAGTGTGTTTTTCAACTGTATAGTACACATTTTGGTCATGATGTGTTCGAGATGTTTGTTTATGTCAAAGTTTTTGTGTTAATGTTGAATGAATATGTAACTTCCAATAACTTCCATCTCCCTGATAACTGTACGAAATCCATTCTCTGATGAAAACCATGAAATGCAGCTGGAGGTTGTAAAAGTTAATAAGTGGACCTTGTTTTCTGTTTGTTTTGTGAAATTACAGTTTTATAATAATGAAATGATATTAATAGGTGAGGAGCTGTCATGACTAAAATAACGGTACCACCTGTCACTGCGAGGCGATTTATTCTGACAGTTCCAACAGGAAGTGGGGTGTTTACATTTTCTTTTTCTTTTATCTTCTGTCATTGGTGAGGAGCTGGATGAGGGAGAGTCAGAGAAGGTGGAGTGTAGGCTACAGACAGCACAGACATAGAGTGGTCCAGGGCTTCGATTCTTCTCGGCCCGGCGGCTGACGTTCACGGCTGTGTACCTCTGTGCGAGGTCAACCGCAAACTGGGAGAGGCGAGCGGAAACGGCCATTGGACGGGAATGAAAGAGGAATAAAAGAGATAGCTAAAGAAAAAGGGAGCGACGTCGCACACGAGCCACTGAGGAGGAGACAGACCCCGGCCAGACGACCCGTTAGCACGGACGCAGGGAACAACGAGGGGGAGGAAGTAACGGGAGAAAGGCTGATAAAAACCACAGGACAGGGGAGACGTTATCACTAGGGTAAGTTCCTTATCAAAACACCCAATAGACGGGGCGTGTTTGCGCCTGAGCAGATGAGTTATCCCATGCACATGTCTGTCTGAATTGCTGTATTGTGATATATTTCCTTTAAACGCCCCTATGAAGTCGCAACAGCGGTCTGTCAAACCGGAGGGCCACGGGCAGAACTAGCTAACTTATCCCAACCGAACGGGAGCTGTGTTCTGTCATGTGAGCTAAAATGGAGGAAAGAAAACTGCTCGCCTTTTTCACTGTTTTAACTTTGCAAACCCTTGCAGGCTTGTCTAAATGTGACATTTAGAGCGACTTCTGTGGTGCTTCGCCACGCTTGGCTCTGTCGCAGCCCCCAACTCATCACACAACACGTTTAAACTAACTGATGGAGTCTCCTCCGCCCGCCTGTGCCCGCCGTGAAGTTAGCCATCACGAGTATTAGCTTAGTCATTACTGTCCGCGAGCGAGCCAAAATTCAATCAATGTCCCTATCAGTGGGCGTGTTATCGGCCAGGACAGGGATTCAGCAGCCAGGGTTTTTCACAGGGAGGCCGACAGGGTGGTATAAGCGCCTCAAATGTTGTCTTTTTGTCGTATGAACATGAATCCCTTTATCAGAAGGGCCTCGGCCTGGGTTCCGTTAGCACCGCGCATGGATACGGGGACAGCCGTTATTACACGTTACCGACGGCGGGCCGCGGTACGTTCTGCACGCACTAGGCCGCAGTCAGCCCTCTCTGTTCAACACTGCGGACAAACTGTACCGCACACAGCCCCCGGGTGTGACTTACAGCTTCATGTCGCTACTACATCTCACGTTTTTTGTTCAGTTTACAACCCGAGAGGTAGTTAAATAAGTCACGGCCAGAGACGCCAGCTTGAAATTTGATTTATGGGCCATTAGCGCGGATTAACTGCCCTGGTTTGACGTTTTACCCGGTGAACAGCCGCCCTAATGGGGCTGTAAAGCCCATAACTGCGGGTTTTAAGTGTTTTCCCTCATTTTTGTTTTGTTTATTTCTTTGAATATTGTGCAGTAGTTGCTAAACTTTTTGTAGTTAACTCGGTTGCATTGTACTCGTGGCAGGCTGCACCACCGGACACCACGGCTACCGTTACTTTAAAAAAAAAGTTTGGCTAGCAAATGGCCCATAGTTTACCTGAAGCATTAACGACTATAGCTTCAGCTAGGTGTTCAACTCCAATTCTGACCTTTAATTCGTGAACATTTGGTAAGAACTTTCCTCAGTGTGACTGGGCTTGGTTTGTCTCGCAGGTGCCAAGTTTCTGTAGCTTAATTTAGCCCTGTCTGCTCTGCGTCTTCGCCCTGCCCTGCGCTCCTCTGCGTTGAATTAAAGCGGCCTTTCCTCCACACCCACACGTTTTAATTGGTGCCACCGGCCAGTAAATACTCCCATCAGCCCAGCAAACACCAATGGATAGTGTAAGGAAATAATAAAACCGAATACTACAAGTGTGGCTGTTATATCAATATTTAATCTAAATCAGTGGTTTGCGATAAGGTGTCAGTGAAGCAGTCATAAAAGTTGATATGATGAGATTTGTAGTCTTGTTTATACAGCCTTCTACCAGATTAACACAGGATTTCCTTTAGGAAAAAGTTCTTGCATTGCGAGAGCTGCAACTAATGATTATTTTCATTGTCAGTTAATCTGTAGATCATTTTCTAGGTTAATCGATTAGTAGTTTGGTCTCTAAAGTGTCAGAAAAGGGTGAAAAATGTCCGTCAGTGTTCATCAAATGTCTTATAGATATTCAGTTTAAGGTCCGAGAGGAGTGAAGAAACCAGGAAATAATCACATTTAAGAGCTTTTTTTCTAACTTTTTTTGTCCTAAAAATGGACTCAAACTGATTAATTGATCATCAAAATAGTTGGAATTTCATTTAATAGTTTACTTCTAATCAGTTCATTGTCGCAGCTCTAGTTTAGATGGCTTTTGAGGGATCGCCCCAAAATTAAGGTACCTTATCCACTCTGGTATCAACAAATGTCATCTGGTACATTCATTCATGACTATGAATGTCTGTGTTGGCCTCCGCAGCAGGCATGGCAGATGCAGAGCTCGACTTCCAGACAGGTGATGCCGGGGCATCCGCCACCTACCCCATGCAGTGCTCGGCCCTGCGCAAAAATGGCTTCGTTGTGCTGAAAGGTCGACCCTGCAAGATCGTCGAGATGTCCACCTCCAAGACCGGCAAGCACGGCCACGCCAAGGTCAGTCAGCCCTGAAGTGCTGCTGTCCAAATTTAAGCAGCAAAGGGAATTATTGCAGGACTCAGACAAATAGGTAAAATGCACAAAAAAAAAACAAAAAACTCCACCCATGAGGAAGAGTACAGACAGAGGGTGAGTGTCTGTGAATTATCACTGTGCTGTCTGTTCATTTATCTCTGAAATCAACGCAAGGTCACACTCATTAATATTTATGCACATTAATGGACACTTCCACTCTGTACGAGAACAATTATGTGTCCCTGTTGGGTTACACTTTGCACTTCTACAAAAATATTCAGTATTTGGAAAAGTATATGTATTATAAATGATGTGCTACACTTAGCATACTTATTAACATCCAGCTACTCATTTTAAAGAATAGTAAGTAACCCAAAGACTTGTTTACACATTGAACACTGAATATTTTACAGATACTGTTTCATTATATGTACTTAAAGTCTGTTTGTGGATCCACTGCGGTCAGAAAGCTGGTTGTTCATCCCGTCTGTCTGTGTGTTTGGTGCAGGTCCACTTGGTTGGTATCGACATCTTCTCTGGTAAGAAGTATGAAGATATCTGTCCTTCCACCCACAACATGGACGTCCCCAACATCAAGAGAATGGATTACCAGGTGAGATCTTTCAGAGGTCTTGGCTGCTGTTACACTAGCTTGTAATCTAGTATACATTTAAAACACTGTCTGTTTGATATGTAGAAATTATCAGATAATTACAACAGATGTTTTACTTGCTTTTTAAAATGTGGCGGAAAACTGGGGCTGCCTCCTCTCGGTGCGTGAGTAATTTTGAGTTGATGAGTGATTTGGGGGGATTGTGGAGAGAATGAGTGGAGTGAATAGTCGCGTCTCAGGTATCACAGTAATATTCACAAATATGCTTTGGTCTTTTATAAGAACAAGATTTTCAGAGATAATTGTACATGGCCTTCAGGGGAAAATTAGCAGTTGGATGATTATTTGAAAAAGACCCATGATTATTACTCAACTAAGAGTTTCTTTGTGAGAACAGCTTTGCACACACACAAAGACAAACTGGTGCTCATGTCAGTAAACGACTGCTGGAAGCACACATTCAACCTGGTGCACTGGAGCACATGAGGGAACGTCATATATATGGTCTTATTTGTGTTAAATTTATGAAATAGTCATGAAGTTCAAAGCTTGAATCAAATTGAGAGGGCTTGAGAGTCGTTCAAGAGCTAATGTATGTTCTTGGAAAACACGCTCGTTCACCGTCATGAGACACTGGAATAGAACTGAGCCCCTGTTAATGAGCAGAGTGATGACTGCTTTTCCAGTCACAGTGCCACTTATGAAACCATCTATTTAGCTTTGAAGCCAAAGAAATATTAAGTAGCTGATTTGTATTATAAATGTACATTTTTAGCACTAAACCACAGCTCATAAAGTGTACTGAGGTGTCAGCTGCCACTGTCTAAAATAAATTTCCCACCTCTCAGACCTGCTGTAAATCTACACTGACTGAGCAGATCATAGCAACAAAACTTCTGTTTATTTGCCTCCCTTTTCCTGTCTTAACTAAAAACCTGATTGACTGTTAAAGAGGCTTTGAATGCAAACACATCTAATCAAACCTGTTGGATTAACACGGTCCAATGCCCAAAGTATGCCAGCTTGAAAAGCAAACAGTGTACAAGCGAGACACACAGTCTCAGTGCTCCCGTACACTGTATCAGGAAGTTCATGTATGCATTCATTCATTCAGATTCAAGGAAACATCAGAAATAGGAAAAAGAAATCAACCGCGTGCATCAAAATACTGTAAGCTTACTCTTCTCTGTTGTGGCCCCTCTCCCAGCTGATTGGCATCCAAGATGGCTACCTGTCCCTGCTCCAGGACAGCGGGGAGGTGAGAGAGGACCTGAAGATTCCTGAGGGAGACCTGGGCAAAGAGATAGAGAGCAAGCACGAAGCCGGAGAGGAGATCCTGGTCAGTACTGCCACGCCACTGAACACCAATTAATGCGTCATAAATGTCAAAAATTGTGAAAGGAGAAATGTAAAAAAAAGGTTCCTGAGCTTGAGGTGACACATTTGACAATAACTTTCTGTCCACCGACTAATCAGTGAACTCATAGTTTCAGCCCTAATGGTGATTACAGAGGGACATGAAGCCGCTCAAGCTTCTCTTGTCCAAAGGATAAACTCGGACTTTTTCTCAGCTTCATTTTGAAATCAAAGCCACAGTATCGTGTTACCATCGATGTATTTTCATGCACACTTTGAAAAGGTTGATGGAAACGGTTTAATTTAAAGCATTTCCTCTATTTTTTTTTTCACCATTTGAGGTTTAGCTGGTTTGCACCCTCGTCTTCTGCAGTGATTAATGGTTTTCCGACTGGAGGATTGGCACCGCCTCCTGCTTTATCTCCATATACCAACTCCTAATAATCATGTAACAGTGGTGTATGGCAAACAAGCTTCATTCGCATTTTCTGTTGCTGATTTTCTCAAATTAAATTTGCAATACGTTTGGATGGAAACCCGGCTTAGTGATGCAGGTGGTCTTAGATCAAGACAAGGGTGTCAAACTGACATTAGCATTAGCCACTCATTTTCATTTTCAGTAAATTTCAACCGCTTTGCACGTTTAGTGGAGTAATTACTGGAGGAAAAAAACGCTTTCTCCTCACAGAAAACGCCCCTTTAAAACTCTGCTTCTCTTAAAAATGCTTCTGCTCCAGGTCAACTTTTCTTTTAGGTTAAGAAAGTGACATTTTGCTGTCAGGTGTTGTGGCAAATCAGAACGCAACCCGTCCTCCTAAAAGTGTCTCATGATAACATGTTGTACAGTTAGGGTGCAGCTTGCTGAATGTGAAATAAAGGGCCAATTAGTTTGAACGCTGAAACCGATCTTAACCCGACTCCTCTGTGCTCTTTCAGATCACCGTTCTAAATGCCATGGAGGAAGAAGCCGCAATTGGCATCAAAGCCTTGGGTAAATAAGCCACTGCAGGTAAATACAGAGCTACCGCTGTATCTACTACTGCCTGACCCAAGCCTGCCTCAAGAGGAGTGTGTGTGTGTGTGTGTGCGCGTTCGCCATCAGCATGTGCCATGCCAGTGCAAGAGCGTGTGATGTCATGTACACGTACAATTTATTGTTCACCAGTGGACCAAGGGGAAGGCAACTCTAGTCAGCGAGATCCGAGGCTGTTGCCAGGGTTCGGTGTTTAGATGTTAACTTTGGTATTATAGCAAAGGAAAAAAAAAAGCAAAAAAAAGCGGTATTTTAAAATGTTCTTCACAGTTATGCATATCCACGATACTGGAAATATTCATGTTTTTCCACATTATTGCATTGCGTAAGGATTTTTTTGTGTATATATTTGTTCAAACTGGACATTCGAGCAATCAGCTGAAACTGAAAGATTTCTAATTGACGAAATGTAATGAATTCAATGAGCGTATTCAAAATTTGAAGCCTGTATGAGGCGTGCCACTGTGGATTTGCCTGCCCCTTAATGTACTTTATGTTCCATGTTAACACTACTACGAGCATGTGTATCATTTTTACGTAGCACTCTCAGATATAAATGAAAGCTTACTGTTCATATGTATTTTTAAGCGATTTTTTTTTTCTTTTCTGTGGGTTTTACTTAATTCCACAGCCTGATCTAGCCAGTGTCTTCCTGTGTCCACTGCTTCTTTAAGAAACAACCTGTAGCATTGTTTTTATTGTGGGTTCAAGCTGTTTTATGCACTTTCTTTCTTGCACTTTCTCACCTGCAAACTGTGGCCTGAAATGTCCACAAAAAAAAAAATCTGTTTCCTCAGTGTTTCCTCTGCAGAGGCTAGTGAAAACGCCGTCTTGTTAAAATACATTTCTCATGTTTTTTTCTTTTTTTTCCTCTAGCATCTTCCTTCTCTGACTTTTCTTTCCTCTATCTTCTCATTCCTCCCCCATGTAATTCTGTTTCAGGGGCAAACGAGATGCACTGGACCTGGGGAAAAGGAGGGGATGTTGCCTCGTCAATGCTATTCTCCCTCTCTTTTCTTTCTTCTTGTCTTTGTTTTTCATACTCTCTCCCCCTCACTCTGTTTTCTGACCCTCCTTTGGGCTCAGTTAGAAAAGAACTCTTAATAATTGGAAATGTCAAACGGTAAACAAACATTCTCCATGTATGTGCACACATAATAAAGCCACATCTGAGACCAGACGTACAGGTGTAAAAAGATGAAAAGGTCATAGAGGAGGGTCCGCTAAGGACTGAGGTCTGCAAATATTCAGTAGCTACCTACCGTCAGGGGAAAGAAAGGTGGTGATAATGTCACAGCTGTTTTGTTTTTTTTATATGTTCCCCTGTTTTATGAAGGGCTTCAACTCTAGATCTGCATTGTTCTGTTGACGTTTATTTTATCACCTGGAACTTGTCTATTAAACAAAGGTTACCAACATGGCACACCGAGGTCCGGCTTCTTTTTGTCGTGAGGATTTACAAGTTTCAAAAGGAAACAAAACCCTGCTTCAAGAACACACAAATTCTTCAGCCAAACATCAATTCAACTTCACCCAGTCCTTGAAAGCCCCTTTCAGAGCGGGTCTTCACACAGAGCTGTTGGGAGAAGCGAGTGGAGCATTATTCGGTGTACTCTCCATTCAGGAGGCAGCTCAGCTGTGGCAGTTTCCTTAGTTTGTGTTCATACAGCAAGTCCAAACTGTGCAGAATGTCTCCATGGGAAAAAAAAAAAATAAAGACACAAACTGTTGGATGTGGCCTTTGCTTATCCATTTATTTAGTAACATAAAAACTTTGAAAACAGCAGAGACTTATACTTCATTTATGCTAAACTCTTCCATAATTCAGTTTAATGGGTCCAATGTGATCTACCAGGAGTCAGCAACACACTCAAAGAGTCAGTCACATCAGTGTGTTTCAGCTGTGGTAGTGTTCACCGGCGTGTGTGTTCGTCAGCAGAAACATGGTGATTTGATCCACGTATGCTAAATTCAACTACTACGTGATACTGAATATTGACCTTTCCTTTAGCAAAGTCACCACAGAGTCAGTAAACCATCCACTGATGTCATAATTCTGAATGTTAGTAGGCAAAGAAGCAGCTCTGGTTCATGCACTGTTGCTTTATACATGATATTAACATTATAGTACCCATAAGCACCTCCAGAATGGCTTTACAGTGTAGGTAAAATAATAATATATTTTACAAATGAACAGCATTTGAAGTTATGTGAACAGTCAGAGGCATGAGGACTGCTGATCACTTGTTAACAATGTCAAAACAAAGCTACGAAGCAAGATACTATACAGGAAATGAAAGCAATCATATGGCAAAATCCAGCCTGATGGCATTATTCTGAAAAAAGTCTATCACGTCCAAAAGGTTCTCCACAATCTTGAGCGAGGCTGTGAAATCTCAGCAACGGTGAAGGTGGCTGCGAATTACTTGCCGTGGTGGTAGAACCTCTGCCCGCTCTGGCTGTGGGGGAGGAAGCTGTGGCGAGGAGCACCCTGGGGAGAGCTCTGGAATGGGGACTGATGACAGAAACGTGGAACAACTCAATGAAACCACAAGTGCCAGCGTTTGTTTTAGAGCACAGCATGAAAAGAAACATCACATAAGAGACTTTGATATCAAGAGGGAGTATTTATAATCTCATAATCTGATTGGATGCACTTTGACAGGTCAGATGTAAACAGGTAATTTTAATTTTTAGAACAGTATGCAACACTTTGAAGGAAGCACTCTCGCAGTTTTCAGCATCACTGCCCTCTGGATGGGAAAACTGTGGCTCAAGCTGCCGATCATGTGTACACAACCTGACAGTGGCGTGGCAACCGCAGCAGCAGCCCTGTGAGGCCGGAGAGCTCGTTACACAGCACAACACAAAACTACTTGACGAGGGAAAAATGTGAGGGAGCAGGGCCATTCTGCCTTAAGTGAGAGGCCTCAGGGGGGCGCCACAGGAAAGGCTATGATGCGCCACTCTTCCTTACACTTGAGTGCCAACCGTCAATAAATGAGCAGGGTTGATGAAAAGACTGGTGTGTGTGTGTGTGTGGGAGGGGGAAATCACCTTTGCAGTGGGAATCTGGACTGCCATCGATGGTGTGGGCAGAAGTCCTGGAGCAGAAGGATGCATGGCTGGTGGGTGCATGGGCCTTAAAGCACCCTGTGCAACGAGACACAGGAGGAATAAAAAAAGTAATCGGATGAGGAAGTAAAGACTTACAGGGCAGCATTTTTAAACTCCATCCCCTCTATGTATCAAGAAACTGTTCATGTTTCATTTTCTGGTGATAATGACAGTTGGTACATTTCTGTGTAGGTTTATGGGTCTTCAGTGAGACTGTTCTAAAGCATCTGCGTTTCAAATGTTCTTACAGCATCAGTAAAGCCTGACTGTTGGTTGGCATGTTCCAGCTGCTTCTGGAGGGGAATTCCTGCTCCAGGAATGTATCCTGCATGAGATACGGAGAGCATCGCTTGTAATCAAACGGCAATTTACATCTGATACAGAACCTACTTGGCACTTATTTGACCGAACCAGCAGTGTGAACACAAGGAGGATGGAAACAGAAGAACTGACCAGGCTGGGAGGTGAAGTGACTGTGGACGGGATAGCCGGGCTGCTGGTGGGGGAGGTACTGCATGGCCTGAAATGCAGATGCACCTATGGGAGAATGAAGGCAACTTTAATCTTAATGCAAACACTACATCCCACTTCCCTGGTTCAGATTATTGAGCAGAGTGCGCCTAATGTGAGCCTGATTCAGATACTGTGTATGTAGGGTATTCAATCCAGACTGTACATCCTGAAGGGAAATCTGCTCACTGCTTCTTTAACAGTCCTTTACCTCTGATCTGAGAGCTGCTCGCGAAACTGACAGGTACAGATGGTCCAGGGGCGTAGGTGGAGGGATGCTGGGCCTGAGCCACCCCGTAGGGCTCGTGGACCCCCTGGCCCCCGCTGAACTGTCCGTGCTCTGCTGAGCCTGAGCTGAACCCCGGCGTCTGATAGTGACGTGCCTAAAAGAGGAGAAAAAGCAGGGGCAGAAGGTGTAAGTCTGGGAATATCAGAAAAACCAGAGACCAATATGACATATACCACTTTGAAACAGCCCTTTACTCACTGGAATCACAGCAGCTGGGAACAGCTGTTTGCTACGTTCTCCAAGCAGTGCGCCAGGCCGACTGTGGCTCACTGGACTGCCTTAGAGATGCAAAGAACAGGATCAGTCCACCGATACAATCAATATTCAACAGAGAATTACAATTCTACAGATAAACCAGATGCGATACATAACACTTGAAAGCTGCCTTACCTTGAATACTGAGGAGGTGCTGCCCTGCATGCATGGGCAGGCTGGACTGGTAGCTGGCTGATGTCAATGTTGTGATATCACTAGAAAGGACAGGAGGCCCAGAAATGCAACTAAATACCAAACATACTTCAATACAGCCCTGGGCTTTGTGACAAAATACCACAATGAAATGAATTAGAAAACATCAGCAGCAGCATCCTTACTACCTCTGCTCCTTTCTGCGTCTCTTTTCCTCTTCATGAAGCACTTTCTTGAGCTGTAGGAAGAGCTGGTGTTTCTCTTCTTGGAGACCCTGAAGTTTTTCCCCCATCTTCATGACCTGAAGTTCAGAGTTGGACATCATAAGATAAGAAAACATATCACCATAAACAGCACAGATTGCAGTAAAAATGCCAAACTACGCAATTTGGGTTTTTTTCTTTTCCAACCTGTTCTTTGGTTTCCTCCAAAGACATCCTCTCCTCTATTTCTTTTGTCCTCTTCCTTTCTTCCTCCTCCTTCATCTTCTGCTCCATCATTTTGTCCACCTCTTCTTCCTCTGAAAAATAATGATTCAGTCCACCGAGTCCAATTTTTATAAACACCATTTAAGGTGATTTTAAGAAATAAAAAGTTGTTTGCTGCTTGATTTTGGGGTTTAGTGACATGCCACATTGAATATTTTGGGGTGTGGAGTTGTCTGCAGCATTGCACATAGAAAGCTGCATAATGAGGAGAATAATGAGTAGATGCTGTGTATATTCTACAGTGGGGGAACAGATTCGGAGTCCTTATCATGGAAAAACCAGTCGGCATGTTTGACAACAAACGAAATGCCAGATGCCAACTAGCTTGTACACTTCTACCTCTTCAGGTGTGACAGTCGGCTAAACAAGTGTGAGAACAGACACACGCAGCGGCGGCGCACCTTGTCTCTTGCGCTCCCTCTCCCTCATGATGTGCTTGTGGAGGGCTCTGGCCATCGCGTTGGACAGCTTGGGTCTCTCCAGCAGGGCGGGCATGGTGACAGGCAGTGGAGGGGCCAGCTGGTGTGGATAAAATTTGTAACACTCGTGAAAGGTTACAAGAAACACCAGAAGTGCAGTGACCGGCAATATTTGTCTAACCTATATCTCACTTGCAGCATAACCAGTAGTAACACCAATGGCGAAACGGTTAAAGGCCTAGCTGCGGCTAGGCTAACAGCTAGGTTAGCATTGTTAGCTTTGACTGCTGTTAACCGACAGAGTATTTTTGCATGATACATCAACGGATGCCGTATAGCTTAAGATGAAAATGTATGTCCTTAAACATGCAATCCGGCGGCAACAGTTTTATTTTTAAACATGCAGCAGACGTTAAGTGTTGTTAGCTAGCTGCTAAGCACTAAGGTTGCGCATTTTTAGGCATCTTTTTTAGTTAACGTTACTTTACTGTGGCGGGCTGACAGAGGAGGAAAAGTCTTACTTTTGTTGCTTTGTGGGTCGTTTAATAAGAACCGAACCGTCTTACGGTTTTCAATTACAGCAGACGTGACTGTGTCTGAAGCAGTTAAGCAATACAAAATCAAAACTTTTGTCCTGAATATAAACAGACGGAGAGGTTTTCAGCCCGGGTGATAATGCTGAACTTCCGGTGCCACAGACGACGTCATTTTTTTTTTTCCTCCTCCGATATGCATTATGGGAACCGTAGTTTCTCCTGTATTTAGGAAAAGCGCTCTGATTGTCCAGTCTGAGTAAAGATAAACCTCCAAATCCCCAGTTTTTACTAAGACAGTGTATGGACATTATTTGAAAATGGACATTTTCAGACACAGCAAACAGAAGCACATCTCATTCTGAAAATGTCCCTCCATTTACATATCTTCACAGTCTCTTTCAGTCTAATCAAGGTTATCAGTTTAATGGCTAACTATACTCACATGTGGAACAGGTCAATCAAACATCCTTATTTTTTCAAAGCAGAAAAATTATGTCAAAGATTAATTAAAGAAACTGCATATCAGTATCGTTTAGTTGGCTCTTGTACATTTTGTTTCCCCTACACAGCATATGATTTTATCTTGTACCCGACTTCTTGACTTCAATTGTTGCTCCCTTTCTTCCCATTCTGTAAATTGTTTTTTGGAATACTCAAACTAAGTTGACTGGAAAGAGTAGAACTTATGTTTGGTCAAACTGGCCTCTCACAAAAGAAACAAAAAATGCAAGTGGCCTTGCACAGCCTTGAAAGACACACTTTATTTGAGTAGCAACAGCAGCTGATATGATAAGGCAACCCATGCAAATACAGGAACAAAAGCTGAACTATATCACCGATTCACAATGTTGTAGGTTGTACAGATTGTAACATCCTCCAAGACAATTGTGTGATTCTGGGTGACATAAAATGGACTGAACTTCTGCAGTGACTGGAGTATGTTGGGTCTATGTGGTCAGTTTGAAGTTCATAACACTACTTTGCACTAAGGATGCACCTTTCAAAAGGGAAAACAGAGAAAGAGAGAGAGAGAGAGAGAGAGAGAGAGAGAGAGAGAGAGAGACTATAGTGCATATATTTATTTGTAACCATATAACAAATAAGACTTCAGATATTCAATAAAGACAAGACACGCAGATAGCTTTTCATCACATTTTATCATGTATGGTCATGAGTGGAGAGAAAGAGCCAGTAATGCAGCTGTATACAGAGTTCATATCTTTTTTTTTTAAAAAAAAGGAGACAAACTTAAAAAAAAAGAGAAAATTGCACTCAGCTTTACAATACCTTCAGAAATTAAGCCATCTAAAATTAACAATAACAACAACAATAATCATAGTAGCAGTCAACATAATAGTCTTATCACCGAAAGCAGAGGATGATTGTTAAGTCTGAATTCTATTATACTCCTTGCTAAGGTCAGGTTCATTCACGGACTTCAGTACCTGGTGATTTTTAAAAATCACCTAGCCACTTTAGCATCTTCTAGGAAAAGAACTGCTGCAAAACAGTTATCCTTTACTCTGCCAGAGACAGAAAATAACCTGCCGTCGACGGGTAGATACGACGAACTTCCCTTCACCTTAACTCTTACACTCTTTATCCTCCTGAAAGCCGACAAAAGCAGAAAACTATCTTCATTGTCAAGAAGAGGTGACCTGAACTTACATACTATGCCTTTCTTCCTTTAACTCTGGGGTAACTGTAATTACGGCCTAGCTCTAACATTATTTTGTTATTCAGTGTTTTCAGTAAAGTATGTTCAATCATGACACTAGAAAAATAACTGGCCACGAGACCACTTAATCAAAATCGCTACTGAAGAGAAAAGTGGAGGCAAATACAATTCAGACTGCAGAATAATAAAGACATAAATGGATGGGAGAGGGGTAATGTATGGGGGGTGAAAGTGCATTTGACATATTTACTCTTGGAACTCTAGGCTGCTGAGCTGGATTTAATATTTAGATGAATGAATGGTGGAGGTCTCAGAAAGATGGGTAGTGGTTGGAGGGGGTTGGTAGTGGGATCAGATTTCCCTTTGGCTGCTCCCATACACACTCTCATCACTGTAGGCAATGTAGAGGAAAAAGTCCTCTTCATGATGCTCCTGAGAAAGAAAGAAAAAAGGATGTTAATATGGCATTAACATGTATAGAGCGGCTCATTTTAGTGTAACGCTGATAAAGACGGTCTGAGAGCAGGTCAGCGAAGTAGAAAATGAGTACCTGGTACAACAGTCCCATGGTAGCTGAGGTGGGTGGAATGACGTTGTTTACAAAGAAGAAGAGAGCGTCCTCAGCTCGCAAATGGATTCTTTTCCGAATGAGGAAGTAAAACTGGCCCACTGATAAAAGAGAGTATACATGAATGACACAATTTTAGATGCTGCTGTAAGATATTAGGTGTCTTTTGATACTGCCCAGGAATTTAGCAAATAATACAAAGTTTACCTGTCAGGTCGGAGGGGACAAGGTATTTCTTCTTGTCCAGATCTCCTATTCTGGCTTTGGGGGCTTTCTCCACAATTACCTGAAAAAAAAAAAGAAAACAAGAATTATCGCAGATGTTCTAATTAATTAATTAAATCTACGTTTTCCAGTGAACAAAGGCTGCATGTATCGAGAGGTGCTTAATAGAGGGTTTCACCTTTCTCAGAAAAGGGATGTGAAAATGCACTAACTTGTCAGTCAAGCAACGACTGAAATACATTTAAGACAAAGGATTTGTTTCATTTGTGTGTATTCTTATTTTGAAAAACTACCTCAGAATTTTGTAGTCAGTTCATTAAAAAAAAGAAACCAGTATATCTATATATTTACAATTCAGACCTAGGATTTAGTACAGAGGACTGGAGGGAGCACAAAAATGAAACTACTTTTTAAGTTTCTTCCTTTCAGTCTAAAAATAGAATTACAAATACAATCTGCCCACACACCCAATGTAGAGCTTAAACAATGGACAAAAAATTACCCTCTGACAATTTTGTTACTACTAATTGTATTTTATTTTTAACAAAATAATAATAATAATAAAATGTAGTGGTTCATCTTTGGGTTTGGACTACTGATCAGACAAACAACTGAAAATGTCATCTTGGGGGTCTGATTCATTAAGAAATTACTGTCAGACTTCTCTGTAATGTTAATAACTAGATAGTGGCAGCAGTACATTAAGTTTATCACAATGTATGTCTGAGAAGAGCTGTAACATGAAAGGCAGTGAAACTAGATTGCTATCCTAAAGACAAATCAAGCTCATCATGTTTAACACAAAGCCTGGATTAGATCAGTTTACTGACCATTTTGATCCAATCAGTCTTATCGGGTCTTGTTTGAGGGGCAAAAGGCCAAACGCTGTGAAAAATACAATTTATCGAAGAGCCAGAACGACGTAAACAAGTCTCCTATGTGTCGACACAACGAAACTATTTTAAGGTGCGCTGCTATTAGCGTTTCAACATACAGCCTAAAACTACACCCAGCCTCCCGTTCGCACCATAATCTGTCTGTCACTGATATGACCACCACGGTGGTTAATAACCAGAGAGGCGTTATATTATTTTCTAGTAAATGATCTGTCTTCTTGAATAAGCAATATTTTTTTAAATAAACACACACCCGGAAGGATTACACGAAGATGTCGCTAGCTGGCCTGTACAATGCGGCCGGAATCCTTTATCGTTAACCTCTAACGTTAGCTTTGTTAGCTAGCTGGTGAGCTGTTTACGAACGTGGCAGTCAGCTACGGAGAACATTCAGGATATTTAAGTGGAGCTACAACTGAACCACATAATCATAGCTAGGTTAAAGGTGCGTACACCAAGTGTCACTAACAATTGGCTAAACAGCACCAGCATTACAACTGGTTGAGCTTGGCGTCCGCAATCCATGTTAGCTAGCCGTCAAAATCGCTAGCAACACAGATCGAGCTACCAAGCTAACGTTAGATACTTACTGGTACCCTGTCCGGATACTTCTTTCTTATTTTCTCGCCCTCGGACCGCCTTTTCTCAAAAGGGTGCTCCTCTTTGTACTGAAACTTCATCGTTAAAAGAGATGACAGACAACAAGTCGGTCACTCCGGGGTTGTACGATAGCGGTTTGCTCACGGAACGGGCTCAAGTCGCTGACACACACGACAAAAACAAACGATGCTAACTAGCTTTTAGCTCGCCACAGCTGTTTTCCTAGTGCGACTGCGGCGGAGTGATACAATAACAATATGACGTAGCGGGGAGTCTTGTTCGCTGGGACAATTTACGCTGTCCCAGATCACGTTAACTTTAATCGCAAAGCGCAAATCAGTTGTTATTCAAGTAAAACACCTTAATTTAAAAGACTCATTTGATGTAGTTTGAAATCCAGGATGCAATTTTCTGTGGAACTATTTTATTTTGAACAACCGCTGCGCCTGAAGACGTAAAGCAGGGTCGTGAAGTGGCAGCTGTCCTTGTCATATGACCGAGGCCCAGCGGTTAGCAGCCAGAGTGAAGAAACTCCAAAATGTGCCTTATTAAACTGTAATTAAGACTGTTTGGGTTAGCTCTGCGCTAAATATGGGCCCAAATGCGCCCAGCAGATCCTCAGCAAAATAGGGAATATTGTAAGTTGCTGTGTATTCACTCATTCACCGAGCGCAGTGCTCAATAATGACTGATTTGGCTTGACGTTTCGCAATTTCCACTGTTGCCCCAACATTGGATAATAAGAAGTGGTCAGTGAGATCATTACTAGCCTTGCTGAAATGTCACTGAGCAAGAATCCCATGCATCATCAGCAGCACTGTTCCTCATCTGAACCTGACATCCCAAAGGGTCATACCCCACTATTAACACAGACTGCAGCACCGAAAAACCAGTTTGGGTAGGATGGAATTTCCATGGTAGAAATTCCCAGTCTTAGCAATACAATGCACGCCATTTAATGAGCTCCAGGATAAATGTCCCCCTATAACTCATACAGCTAATCAAAGGAGGTTAATTTTGCAGCAGCTCTCCAACTGTTTTTATACTGTTTAATGGTGTGTGATGATGGTGAATACTGGTTTCAGGAATCACTACCGGCTGACGAAATACATTTCTTAATTTTACCTCTAAAACACTTGTCTATTCAGAGATTAGAAAAAAAAAACATGCAGCTGAAAATAAAATGTATATTTTATCTGACGTGGAATAGGCCTATAGGACATTTACTGACTAAATCAAGTGTCAGTCAGTTTGCCGTTCATGTGTTTATTTCCTGAAACGCTCGTGGGGAAAGTTGCTAACCTGTCTGTTGCTCAAGTGATCCACAGCTCAGTGAGTCACTGTACTTGTTCATGTGACACCTAAACTCCCCTCTGTGCTTCATAGTCTCACAGTGGTTTGTTCTGTGCAAAGTGTTAATCAGGGTACGATTAAAAAGTCCTTCATTCCTGTGCACACGCCTCTTTAACCACAGAGACAGTCCTGAGAGTGAAACAACCCTTTCTCTTCAAACCTTAGAGCTGATCACTTTTAAGTTAAACTCTTCATTTTTCTTTAAACATTAATCTGGTAAATTTGTGCCCTTTTGAAAGCTTTAAGCATACGTTCATGCTCACCTCATCTCTTCCATGTAAAGGACTTTGAAGGGATTGCAGGTTTCACTTTGCTTAATCGCAGGATGAAATGTGCTGAGTCACTTGTGGACTTGGGTCTTACTATGAGGCTTATTTTGGATCTTATGACAGCACTGCACCATAAATGGCAGATGTCATTTCTTGATGATGGAGTATTATAGACACATTTCCTTTGCTCCCTCCTCAGCGCACTGAGGCCTCGGTAGGCTAACTATGTCCTCCTTGGACTGAGTCATTTTTGCCAAATTTTTCCCCCACAAATTCAAGGTACCGCCTTCTCCCTCCAATGCAACCCATGATATGATCCTCAGCAAGCAATAAGCTGAGTCGTCTTGCAGCAGAGCAAGACGACTCAGCGGCTGCAGCTCAGCCCTGCTTCATCGGAGGCTGGTCAACAGACAAAAAACTTGACTCTTCATCAGTCCCAACTGCCCTTTCTCCTGACTCCAGCTCCTTCCTCCAGTGCTGCAAACCTGGACTGATATCTTGGTGACAGGCGGGACATTGTTCCTTAAATTCACACTTTACAAGCCTCGATCAGTGTTGCAACACTTGTTTTCACGCTACTCTGAAACCGCTTCCATCGCTTCACCTGTGTCACTATGGATAAAAGCATTTGTTGAACAAAAAGTTGTGAGATTCACACCAGGCAATATGCTTAGACTAATGAGTGTGCGCTGCAAGGAAGGTGCAGGAAGAGAAAAAACAAGAGAAACAATCTTCCCTGGAAGTCCCCAGTCCCAGGAAGTGTTAACAAACACAACAGAGGTGAAACTTGAAAGTCTACAGGAGCAAAATCACTCTAAACAATGAGAGATACACGTTTGCTGTTTAAAGCTTTCGGTTTTACTTTCAAACCATCAGGAGGAGGCAGAGGTGTTGGGAAACAACTATATTGTATACTCTGTTCCCGCCACAGTACGACCGTCTACCTCTGCACAAGACTAAACTGAACACTAACATTTAAACACTGACCAACATCTGAGTTCAGAAACTTACCTGTGTGCTCTGACTGAGTGGGCTGAGAAGTCCACAACAAAAATTCAGCTTAAAAAAAAACAGTGATGGCCACTTTGCAGACTGATAAAATCAGCACTGGTGAAAGAAAAGCTAGAAGTACAAAGTTGCCTGAATAAATCAAATTGCTAAATTTGCACAGGTGTCTTTAAAAAGTGCCATTTGTCACAGCAGGTACACACACTCAGTAGCCGGGTCATTAGGCACACCTAGCTAACACTCAGACAGTTATGCAATGAATCCTCCCATTCAGATCCTTGTGATTCAGCTGTTTGGTGGCTGTATTTCGTGGTGCTCTATTGCATTATATACACATGGTGATGCTTCTATTACTTACATAAACATCAGCCTCCAAAATGATCATGCAGTTGAGTCAACACCTCTCATTATAAACTATAAATTTACTGTGAGGCTGTTGTATTAAGGGTGCATTAGCTTTAGCTTGGTGTACCAGCTGAGTGTAAATCAACACACAGACAAACGTGACAAGCTCTCAAGTGCCACATACAACACAGTCCAGCTCTCAAATGAGTGCAAATGTCATCAGCTGCCTTCATTTGTAGGCAGAGAGTATCCATGTAGATACCTTCAGTCACAAAAATCTTTAATTTCCAGTTTGATGCTGAAAAGTATTTTTGGAAAACACCTGACCCACACACACCTACATTTTGTGTCTTCTGAACAAGGCAGAATAAGAAGCAGACCAGTGCAGTTTCCTGTCTCACCACATGATGGCAGCAGATTATTAGCAAAAAAAAAAAAATAAATAAAAAAATCCATTTGAGCTTTTTATCACGCCAGCAAAAGCGATCAGTTGACAAGCTGCAAAATGTTAAGTCAAGACGACTGAATGGACTGCATTAAAAGAAAACAAGCTGGATAATAACTGGTCGATACTGACAAGTGTTTTATTAGTAACACAGACCTGGAGACAGAGCCAATAAGAAGCCGCTGTGAGCCTTGACAAGACTGACATTGTTCGGAAGGCATTTAAAGACGGAGGGTCAAATAGTTGAACCCATACAGGAAGCGGAGCGGGTAAAAACTGAAAAGGGAAAGCCGCAAATTTGAATCAAATACAAAACCAACCGCAACAAAAACAGAAGGGGAAAAAAATAAGTGCAATTCCTATTAGATGAAATCAGGATGGCATCAAATGGCAAAGGGGGAGAGTGAAATGTCATGTATGCAGAAGTCATATTATCATATATTATAATAGAGAAACAATCAGATATGGAAAGGCGGCACGGCAGTCCACGTATCGTTACAAGCCATTCTTTTTCTTTTTTTTCTCACAACTTCTCAGTCGTCTTTATCACCGAGTCCCGTGAGGAGCTTTGGGGAAAGAGTGATGGTTATGGCCGGAGAAAAAAAAAAAGAAGAAGAAATATCAGGCTGCTCGGCTATTTGTCCAGAAAAACGCCTGTGGATGGTATGTTGCAAGCAAAGGTCCATCAGTTACACCATTTAAGTGGATCCGTTGTTGTTCGGGGGGGAAAAAAAAACGTACCTCTGGAAATAATGAATCACTGTTGGGGTATGAGGTTGATCTAAAAATGGGCTTTTTTTCTATTTTCCCCATCTCAGTTGCTCCGACAGGTTAAGACAGTAAACTGATGAGTCATCTGCGTAAGTGCAATGTCTGGTGATGATGGAGAAGAAGAAGAAATAATAATGTAGAATTGTCTTTGCTGCTTTGCTGATCCTCCTCTTTCCCCCCTTCCCAACTGTCCAAAAAGTTTAAAAAGGGACTAACGAACTCAGCAAGCATACTCCGACTCACGTGTACAAGCTCATCTTCATACGCACACAGTCAGTATCAGGAGCGATAAGGCAGAGAGGCTCCGTTTGTTTTGGAAAAAAAAAAGAAAGAAAGAATCGAGGAAAAAAAAAACAAAAAAACAAAAAAAACAAAAACAAGGTGGCTCCCCCTCCCTCCTCAGTACTTTCTGGGCTCTGGTGCTCCCGTACTGTTCATCCCATGTTAGGCGCTCACCCCAACCCTCATCTCCTCAGGACGCACCTGAGAGGCTCAGAGAGGGCTGGTGGGTCGTCTGTGTAGGAGGGGAGGGCGGGATGGAAGCCGGCAGAGAGGAAGAGGCTGGTCAACAAGCCCCACCCCCTCTCGATTCAGCCAATCACCAGAGCCGGTGCTGGTGGAGGTTTCGACTGAGGACGGAGCGGACATCAGCAGTGAACCTGTGGAGAGAGAGATGAGCTACTTCACACTGTGTGCTTTGACGATCTGCCGTTAAAGGAATAGTTCAACAAGAAATGCACATATTTGCTTTCTTTGAGAAGACTGATGTCAATATTATTTCTCTGCTCTATGGCTTCCTTGACAAACAGTTCATCTGTCTGGATGCACAGGCGTGGCACCATCTCAGACTACAGTGCGGGTTGCCAGGCAGGGTCACTAAGACAGGTTACGACTCAGGCAAAATGAAACCAAACCAGGCAACCAGTCTGCTGTGCACTTTATAAACAGGACTATTATAATATTAGAAACGACTTTTGTCAACAGCTTTATTAAAATGTTGTCTTATCTATAATAATATCAGTGAGCTGTTATCAGCAGCCCATGTTAACTGAAGCCAAAACTTTGATAAGGGCTACATAAGTAAAATCATGTTATCAGTCATTAAGCTGCATCTCCTACATTACCGCACTCACATTTGAATACAGACAGTACACACAAGAGCTCAAATGTTTGCATTGTCTATTTGCTTTCATGCTGACTTTATTATGCCTTTTACCTTAGTGCATCCAGCATAGGCAGCAAGTTAAGAAGTGCTGTGTCACTAGGGTCGCTGAACCAGGACTTGATGGGTATTGCATTGTCTGGAGGGCAGAAAACAGGCCAGACATTCACATCAGAGAAACGGACATGGTTGTGATTTTTCCGCTACTCTGTTAAAGAGGCCGCTGAGTGTTGGAGGAGCGGCAGACGTAATGTACTGTTGAAGCATTTACAATACGAGCCTTGTAGCGAGAATAAGGCGCTCAGTTATTTTTTCTCTTCCTGCCTCATCACAAGGTATCATTTGATTTGGTACGTTAAAAAAAAAATGAACGGAACACAAACAAGCAGCTGAATATAAATCTTAATCTTTTACCAATCTGAGTATGTTTAAGCTCTACTCCAAATGAACAAAAGACCCCCACAATATTTTAATGGGTCTTCTCGTTGCTTATGTGCAGCATGAGCAATACTGTTTGTGAGATTAAGAAGGAAAAACTGGACTGTTTAATTTTACATTACTGGGGATTGAGAGGGTCAGTCCACATGAGTCAGTGGTTCCCAAACATTTTGCATCATGGCACCTTTTGGAAGTACAATAACATTTCTTTATCGTTCATGAGTTGATCAGAACCGAGCTTCACGCACCAAAGAAAAACCCACATTTCTGGTGGGACTTTTAAACATTATGAAAGTTCAGATTTTTGTTGTCTTTTTTTGGAATGAGGGCAAAAACCAGAATATTTTGTGCATTTAACCTCGTTGACAGCATTGCAAGAAAAACAGAGGTGGAACTAATAATAGTACTGAAGCTTTACTTTTACCAGTACGGCACTCAGCAGCTGATTAGTTACTCATGTGTTGACACTGTGACAAAGCTTGTTCTCTAAAAAACATTTCTCTCCTGGTCACATGCGACCATCCTGTCGAGGCATTGCACCACGTGACACTTGGGAACCACTGACGTTTGTGCAGTTATTTGTATACTGTAATACTGCATTTCAGATATTTCAGATGTATCTCTCCAGTATTTTCTTTGGACACGAGTGTAAAACATAAAAGGGACAGACAGAGAAAGAGCATGACTGATGCACAGGAGGTGCACCCCATGAGCGTTGAGTCTTACCTGGATGGCTACGATAAGCACCAGGCGAATTGTCCAGGATGACAATACTGGACAGGTCATCGTGTACTACAGACAGGTCTTTAATATAACTACCTAGATCCAATGTACAATGCTGGCAAAAGAAATAAAAACACAGAAGTTACTGACAGCAGCAAAAAGGAGAGAGAATGAAGAGACAGTCTTAGTTTTAAAGGGATAGTTCAGGTGCTTCTGCAACAGTAAATGGAGGTTGGCATGCACCCACTTTAGAGAAATATATACTGACACAGAAGCAAAGCAATGTACTCCTGTAGATGGATCAAAAACCCAAACTATCCCAGCAGTACCTGTCTGTAGTATCTGCGTTTCAGGATGTTCCTGTTGTTGTCCAGCTTGTCTGCGACCGCTGAGCCGTAGATCTCCATACTGGCTGTGAAAACCACTAGTTCATACCACTGGCTCACCTGTGTAAACACACACATACACACAAAGTACAGAGGTCCCAATGGAATAAGTGCACACGTTACAGTAAGTCACGAAGCATCATTATACAGAGCAAAGATGGATTTGTGACATCAGGTAGTGTGAGAGCGCAGTAGAACGAGGACAGGCAGGATAAAAGGTGACCTGAGCAATGATGTTTCAGGTTCAGTGCGCTCTACTGTTCCCTTCCGTGTTAATCTGGGATTCAAACACATAAGCGGCGGTGCTGATCACAGACTGACACTCACCACTTCTAAAAAGAAGTCAACGTGTGGCCTTTTATGGACGAAGAATCTGACTGGGTGCTTGTCAATGACGACCTGCATAGAGAGAGAAACATAAGAAGCCCGTTCATGTAAACAGACTGTGTTTAGGCTTGAATACACACATATGTGTTCAAACATGTGCATATGTGTCCGAATGCTCATACTTTGAGGATGAAGTCTGGCGGCGTGCCAGGTCTCACTGTGGGTCTGAGGACCCCGTCATGGTGAGAGTGGATCAGTGTCTCGTCCAGGTCCAGAACCAGAATCTTCCTCTTTACTGCATCTGGAGTTTATGATAAAATACAGACAGTCGTGACTCTTAATTCAGTACATTTACGTGAAACCAGGAACCAGATTAGGTGGTTACTGTAAAATTTACATAACTTCTTACCCTGATTTTAAAAACCTGGTTTCTGTTTTACATGAAGATATCAGGTTATTACAAGAAGCATACTGTAATCCAGCCACTTAAATGCATGTAAACACACACTCGTTGAAACCCATTAGATACGTCTGTGCCATCTTGGACTCACCAAAGCGCTCATATTGCTAGTAGTTAAATTGAACACATTAAACTAAAGGAGCTACCTGGTATAAAATGTGAAAGAATATTAAGTAGGCTTGCTGAAAAGATTCTTGTATTACCACACAAATAAGTTGCTGGTTCATGATCAGGAAAAAGCTTGACTAAGTGGATATTATGGTCTTAGGTAATGCTGGTACATTCCAGATAGTGACACCATAATACTCTTAACATCGAGTATAACAGGCAGCATTCAAGAGAAGGCCGCCCTTCAACGCAGCTTTTTTGGCCGCCAGGACTTGGAGTAGATGTGGATGTCACTTCCTAATAAAGATGTTTCTGCTGACCCTATTCTGTTTAGCAAGAGAGAACAATGTGAGATTTTGAAGATCACGGTTGAAACAGCTGCTTTAATTCTGTCAGCGAAAACAGCGGCTAAATGAACGTAAAGGAATCGCTCATTCACTGGAGACTCGAACCAGGACTTCCAGCTGACGTGAGTGAGAGGCGAGGTGGAGATGAAATGCAATCCTTCCTTCTCTGAGTCAAGAGTTTGCGTTTGAATGAGCTCTCTACGGGCAGAAAGGAAGCTCATTCAGAGCGCACACACCAGTCCAACGGTAGTGTTAAGTGCTGCCTGTAACAGTTAGCATTTCCTCTCCACTTCCACACCACAAACACATCTTGTCATTATTAGAGTCAGGGCAGGAAACCATGTCACCGTGTTGGGTAGATTCTGCCTGCTGTCATAATTCACTTTTTTACTCAGAATGCTTTTTTTGGGACAGTAGTCGGCTTAGAGTCTATAACCAAATGAGGCAGTCTTTTAATTTTAGCATTATGGTTATAGGTCTTGAGAAACACTGTGGTCTGGATGCTGTGACTGCCTCTTTCGTAGTAAAGGCTTGGTCTAATGTCAAAACTATTTACATTGTGCAGTATTGGAAATATTTGACACCACACATTTTACATTAGCTTACTAATGCCACATTTCCACTAGCGCGGCTTGACTCGACTCGACTCTACTCTACCCGGTTGTTTTGTGTTTCCATTAGGGATAGTACCTGGTACCCGATACTATTTTTAGTACCTGCTCTGGCGAGGTTCCAATCGAGTAGAAGCAATACTATATGTGTAACGTCAACAGCCTGTTGGCCACTGATTGGCCGGAGAGTGTCGTGTCTGCGACGTCCAACACCGGAAAAACAATCCCGCCCCCTACATTGTAACGCCGGGCAACAGCAACCGCTGACTTTATTCTCACTCGAGGGAAATGGCTGCTTGTAAAATATTACCGTGGTCCGTTGACGAGGTCGGCTCTGTTTGCGTCGTGTACAAATTGACGTCATGGCAGTTTTGCGCAGCCGTGGTATGACGACCCCGCCTACGTTGAGGAGGTACTATGAAGTACTCAATTGTAATGGAAACTCAACCAAACCAAGTAGAGTAGAGTAGAACCGAGTCGAGTAGAGCTGGAACTGTGTAATGGAAATGCGCCATAAATGTCAAGAACAACATTGCTGTGGTTTTGGAGGTGTCTGCCTTTGCTTTGCTGACAGGTAAACTACTGTCACACTGCACATGTGTGCTGATGTTTGAATGAAAGTCAGGTGTACCATCAGCAAAATTAATCGTATGCTTACTACTTGTTTGGCTTTCAATCGTAATTATGCAAGGCTGTAAGTAACCTTCAGCCAAATTCCTTACATGCAAAACCATTCTTTGCCAGTCACACAACTGAGAAAGGGAACACGGGCCAACTGTGGTTTGCATCGAGCCATCTGATCCCCGCTAAAAAACATATACAGCGATGACCCACAAATGCTGAAAGCATGATTGAGTGTCCTCATATTATTAGAGTTCTGTAAGGTTGTCTGTCCAGAAATCCTGATGATCATGTTCATTTAGTCTGAGGTGAGGAAGGCCCTGAGAAAGCGGTGAAGCTGTGTGTCTGTGCACGAGAGTGTGTGTTGTGTTGCTGATAAGTTTTCTTTTCTGCACAATCACTTCTTCCTTGACAGACTGGTTTAACCTCTACTTCAATTTCAACATTACAAGTATGCTGTGTTAGTGTCTCCACTATCTCGTATCACATCAAAACAAATGTGTCCAACAATGTCTACAATTCCTGACAGTCTTCGGTAAGGGCCCAGAAAACTGAACTGAGCAGCTGATTGGTGAAAACAATCATGTACTCACTGAGTCTGTTTCTGGAGACAGGTGACAGAGGCAAAGTGTCGTATCGCACCGTCTGATACTGGATTATCTGCAAATGAACAAGGCAAACGCAACAGTCAGACAGGCCTTAAGCTATCAGGACAAACCATACACATACTGAGCAATAATGAATTACGCATAGCTTTCAAATGTGTGAGTGATAATCTGTGAGAGAAGGGGGAACTACTTTCCTTCATCTGCATTTCCAAGGAAATGTCATTTTGTGTGATTTCACACAGAAGGCCATTATTCGTGTTTTTGGTATAGTTTAGGGCACAAAGAGTCTTCACATCATTTTATTTGCTGCAACCCAAAATACAATTTGAAAAAAAGCATCACAGTTAAAACATAACGGAGGTACGGATGATTTTTATCAGATGTAACACCAATATATCCGTGAAGATCTGAAACACTTTGAAGTCCTGAAATCCCCAAACTTAGATTTAAGCCTTCAGATCACATATTATCAGGAAATGGTCTCTCTTTTGCTGCTTTACTTCAAAGTTTCGGAAAGAGAACAGCGCAGGACGCCATACTGAAATGCATTCAGCTGTGTCCACCCAATGACTCCTCTCAAACTTCCTTGCTCTGCTCTGGTCAGAGTGACTACAGAGAGGATCCTTTCCAGTGTCGCTCTTGCCCAGGGGCTCTGCACTTTTCTTCACAGGGCTATTTTTATCCCCCCCAGCTGTCGGTGGGTGTCAGCGGCGCATGGGGCACACACAGAAAGGCAGACTTGCAGGGTGACTTTGACTGAGCCTGGGCTGCTCGGTACCTAAGCCTTGGACAGGGCCTCCCTCTGTGTCCCCTCCCACTGCTCCCTGGCAGAGTCTGCTTGGGGGAAGCCTACTTGTGCCAGCAGCTGCTGGGCACCACGGGGGACCTCACCCTCGACTCAGCTCTCTGCACCTCCAAGATAGTCCATCTGGACCCCAGGCCTGCAAGCTCAGACTGAGTCCTTTGGCTCCAGACGACGGCTACATCTAACATTTCAATTAATTTTGCTCTCTTAACCCGACAGCCAAAAAACTCTTCCATTTATAATGATAAGCAACCAGTGATCTGTGCAGCTGTAACCTGGTGGACTTGGTAGATTTCCTAAATTACTTCAAATAAACTATAAACTTGGGCTGCTATCGAATATTGTTTTAATTACTGACCAATTTGTGGATTATTTTCTTGATTTACTGATTAATGATTTGGTTCCAGAACCCTAACTGACATATTAAAAAAGCTTGTTTTGGTCGACCAACAGTACAAAACCCAAAGATATTAAGGTTACTATCACATAAGACTCAAAAAAGCAGCAAACAATTCGGGGCATTTTGCTTAAAAAATTACATTAATGACGAGCTGATTATCAAAACTGTTGCAGATTCATTTTGTGTGTCTTTCATTTTTGCTTGATTAGCTAATTGTTTCAGCACTAAGTACACGCTCGCGCAGGAGATGATGAGCAAAACCACTTGGCAACACTGTTGTCGGCAAGACTAACAAACATCCCTCTCATCATCTGTTGACACATAGTGGCGCGCACTGGATTATGACCTGGTATTAATATTCATAATCCAGTAAAGCTTTTATTGATCCAATTTTTTTAATCGGGTCACTTTAGCATTGTGGTCTTCATGAAGGGAAATACCTTGAGCCCTACCTTATTCACAGACAACACGAATTACCACAGGGATTATAGATTTATAAAAGGGCTCATCATAGTTATGACAAACTGGGGCACTCAAAATTTAGATTAATACTCGTGATTTAAAGCTACAGAGTGGGTTAGGTCTTAACATCCTCACCGGATCACCTGTCATATTTATGTGGTCGCCACCTATAGGATCTCCTACTGTAAGGTACATTTCTGGCTACACAGACGGCCGCTGGATCATGACATTGTTCCAGTGCTTCGCATAAAGTAAACAACTGAGCTTAACTGTGAGTGAAAATGAGAGAAACAGAGGGAGGGAAAGAGAACAGTGCGCTCTCTGTGCTGACATAATCCCTCTCACTTCAGCCACAACATGGACTGGACTACTCACTCTCAGGGCCTGTTGACTGCCAGCAAGTGTTACTGCCACACAATAAACTGCAGACAAACCACAAACAGCAAGACAATTACAACACACGGGCACTCCTCCAAGCTTTGTTGGCTTGATACGGAGCTAGAGTCGAAGTCCACTCGTATTACATCACATATGCACGTCTATTAACAACTTGACAACACCTGTGTGTGTGTCTAAGTTACAAGCAGGTGGCTTCTGTCACGTTAAACGCCATGTTTATTGTGGAGGCATTTGCAAGCAATTGAAGGTGACCTGCGGGCTTGTGCTGGCTGCTCCTCGAATTTAGCGTTGGGATGTGGGAGGTTTCCTCTTCGCACTGTGGCTGAATGAGCCATTCATTCACACTATCTCACCACACAAAAACGAACACCTAGATACATTATTTAAGAGCTCAAACAGTCACTCCATTAATCCATTAATCAACCATCCAAAAGTTAATCTGCAGCAATACTGTTAATCCATTTACTGTTGCAGCCATTAATCAAAGAAAAAATACCAAACATTATGTGGTTTTAGCTTCATAAATGTGAGGCTGTGCTGGTTTTGTTTTACTGATTATCATTCTTAATATCCTATGGTTTCAGGCTGTCAGTCAAACTAAACAAACTATTTTCATACCTACACCTGGGCTCTGGGAAAAAGTCTGCTTTTCTCATTTTCTCATTCATTTACCTCCTGTGTGGCACTTTGCGTACTTCTTCTGTTGCAAATGTGTTTATGCTATTTACTATAGTCTTAAAAAATGAAAATTTAGATACCCCGAGCTATCTTTATGCTGGATGATATAGCAATAAATTGACACTGCTGTTACTGAGCCTAAGTAGGAGGCTGAGGCTACTCAGCCAGAGGGATTCACTCACACATCATTTTCAGATTGTTTGGTTTAACCGTCATGATGGAAGCGCATAATAAGACAGGGCCGTGCAGCACAGGTGAGAAACACAGGTAATCTCGCCCTCTGAGAGCCAACTGAGCATCCCTACAGGTGGACGTGATCTGAAAAATAATGTTTAAGCACATGGGAACCATGGCAACACAAAGATTTTGCTCACTTATCACAGAAACACAACACCATCAAATGCCAAATATTTTCAAACTCCATCTCACCGTTCGTAGGTGCTTCCTGAGGATGTACATGATGAAGCCCCATATTCTCGACGTTACGCCGAGAAAAGTGCGGATGCCGAGTAAACACTGCCGGGTCTTCAGCATGTTGATGAGCACGCAAAGACCCCACAGCAACTCAACTTCAATTCTCAGCTGATAGCACGCTTTTGCCCGAAGTTGTTGGGACAATTACTGAAGGAACTTGCTTGCTAGTGAGAGTCAAAATCCGTCTTTAGCCACAGCCGCCAAACTAGCAATTCAAATTAACAAGAGGCCAAGCAAACGTGTGAGTACCTCGCTCTGCACACTTGTGGCACGACTAACATTTAATAGAGTGCATTTTCATTGTAACTATGAAAGAAAAACGTGGACGTGGTCAAAAGAAAAGCTGCTGAACGACGACTGCTGTGTTGTATGGACCTTAGCACGCAGCTCGTTGACAAGCTAGCTCAGGAGCTAGCTGTGTACCAACTAACGTTAGCTTGCAGCCACCAAGCTACCGCTAGCTCGACAGGGTGACCACCTTGAACCTAGGACAAAAATACCCCAAAAAAGCTGTGGGGCCGCTTGATACCAAGGACCGCTTCAACTCGACTTCACTCTGTGCAGAGTCCGAAGGGAGACAGCTTTACAAAAGTTCCCCAAAAGTCTAACCGGCTCGGTTAAAATCAGTTTGTAGTCCAGTGGAAATCCGGAATGAAACTGCGAGCCGCCATCGCCGCCTTGCCGTCACTTCCGCGAGGAATCCTGTGGTTGCGCGCAGCACGTCCACGTGGAAAGAAAATAAACAGACGTGGACGAGCAAGAGTGCGATCCTGATCAAAGACTGTTAAAATGAAGGAGTTTTCTAATCAGTCGTAGTTCGTTCTGAATATTTTCTGCTACTTTCTTTCTGGGTGGAGTGCGGCTGTATGTACAGGAAAGGCTTTGCTCTTATTTTGACAGCGGCCTGGTTGGTGTCGACAAAATTCATTATGGCACTTAGTCAAAGTTGTAAAACAATACGATATGAACATGTGACTGTTCGTGGGTGAATTCTTTTTAGAAGCACTTTATATAATATTTAGAAATGACAGCTTTTACAGCTGTCACTAGACTTGGGCTAAATGAATTACTTCAAATTACAATCAACCCCCTCTGACAATGCCATGCATACAGCACTAATGATATGAAGAAGATACTTATAATGAAATGGTTTCAAATGGAAATGGTTTCACTGGAAGTCAAGAAATCCAAATTCATCAACATACAGTAAAATGATTATGTAAAACCTAGAAATCATAAATCTAGAATCTATAAATTGGCATGTAATCATATAAATTAATATCATTGCCATTACTTCCAATTATGGTACAGAGAGGTCTGTATTTACTTCATAGTGATTACAATGTTTGGCTGTACTTTAATCATCTTGTCACCCCCTTGCATCTTTTGTCTTTAACTCAAAAGGGTCACTTGGATGATAGTGTTCAAGCAACTCAGTCCAATAGCAAGTATATATGACTGTGATGAAAGCATAAATTTATTCAATAATAATAAAAAACTGAAGAAAGAATTAAGGTGAAAAATAACATTAGACTCTAGACATTAAACTCTTAGATAAAAATCATTTAATAAAGACGATACAGACTTTTTTACGGCAATATTGTGCATTTTTTTTTATATCTTCAAAGCTCCATGAGATGGTGGTAAGGCTTAAAATTGTCACTACTGAAAAGGACTCAAATGTCTCAAATGGCAAAGAGGACATGAAACATGGATCTTCTGTGCCTTCGGTGGGTTTTATATCCTAACCCTACACGTCGAGATCATCATCAGGGTCCTCCTGGTCATAGTCGTCGTTGGCATCAGGCTCATACAGAATTCGTCCTGATCCTGGGCCTGAGTGGAGCAGAGCTGTTTTCCTATGAGCATAAAAAGGGGACAGTGTCTTAGAGTGTTTTTAGGTTTCTGTAAATAAAAAAAGAAAAGAAATAAAACATGGAATGGAAAAAAAATGCTTGACAAACATGACAATTGTCATGTGTCTCACTTCTCTTTGCTGAAGACAAAGGGAAGTGCCAGTTTCTCCTTGGCCTGGCGCTCTGTGTCAGAGAGTCGAAGGTTGAAAGTCAAGTTAGCTGTTGGGTCCGCCTATTGAAGCACAAAAATTACACTTTCAGTCCTGCAATATCTGATCCCTATCTTTATGGCTTTATGTGGTGTGAATGTATTATATGTACATGTATTATAATGCACCTCCTGTTCCTCAGGGTCAGTCTGTTTGGGTCCAAGTTGACTGGGCCTGCTCTGTACTATAACAGAAAGATCCTCTTTCAGGCTAAAAATCTCCTCCTGAGGACAAAAAAAAGTTATCAATACTTTTTCACAGTGTGTGAGCACAAAGCAGTCATGACAAAGGAAACACTGCTTACATCTTGCATAACTTTCCCTGATTTTGAGCGCTTTGATATCTTTGCCACTGCTTCGTCTCCCTTCATCCCAGGTGCTACGGTGATTACAGAAGTAGCCAAATGGCATATGCTTCCCACAGTGCCCTTCTGATGCATGTCTGCGTGGAGCAGGCTGATAATAGCTCTCACAGCTCCCCCTAATGAAAAGACAGAAAAAGACTTTTAAACAGTGGAATTACTGCATGGCTTAAAAGTTACACTCTAAAATAAGTCAGCCAAGATAATTTGTTTGACAATAAGATGGTGCAGCTTTTTTAAAATATTTTATTGTACTCGATTTCTCTCAAAAGGCTGTGAAAGATGGAAGCTTTACAATGACTCTTACAGCCTGGGTGTCACACCTTCATTCATTCAGTAACTCTACAAAAAATACAGACATTAAGAAGACAATTTATCACCTTTTCTAAGTTGCTGAAGAGTCTTGCACACAGCAGGAGGACTGAGATGTCTCAAAATCCATGACAGAGAGTCGATCACTAGGGTAGCTGGTTTGAGGTGTGATGTCTGCTTGACCAGATGTGTCAGTTCCTCCACATGGAACTGGTGAACTGTGAACGCTGGGTTATCAGTCCAGCCAAGCGGGTCTGTATAGGCACTGTGAAAGTGTAGGCTGAAGAGACAAAAACAGATGATCAGTGGTCAGTTTGAACCTTACATTTTGCTTGATAAATGAGATGTACTGTAAACCAGCATCAAAGTATGTGGTTATTAACTTAACTAACTGTTGATGGGCTAACTGTTTCCACAGTAATCTTAGTTACCTCTGAATGTTTGATCCTTTCAATCCATCTTTCAACTCTTCTTCACTGACCTCAAAACCCAGGACATGAACAGCCTCCTCCCTACATGCAGAACAAAGGCAGGTTTTAGTGTGATTGTTTTTTAGCACATACTTAGAAACATTAATTAATGATAGTACATGACCAAGCAGTCACCACAATTTCTTTAAATACCTGTTCAACGCAGCATTGATGAAACTCTTCAGGAGGTGTCGCCCAGAAAAACTAGCAGTATCTGTCAATACAAGTATAAATTCCGTGACATTACCGGGTGCTATTGCATCGCTTCACGCAGATAACTGCTCGTTTTCAATTTAGACTTAAAATCTAAAACATTTAAAGCATGTACCTTGTATTATTAGAAAGCCTCCACCATCAGTGCCTTGCAGTAATTCAGTCAACATGGTACTCAGTAAACTGTAGGAGGTCCAGGTAGCTTCAGCAGGTTAGCATGCTTCTGACTTACAACCTATTTAAACGTGAGTACCATAATAAAAACTCGGACAACTCAGTAAATCAACGACAGAAGAACGACATCCCTCGAAGTTCAGAATGGCGAGCACCTACAGTCGCTTCAACTTAACTTTCATAGAAAATAAAGCTTTCTCTGCCCAATTCATGTGCTGTATTTTCGCTAAGTAGCATGTTTGGACTGTACGCACTCAAAAACGGCATATCCCACAGTTCAACCTGACGTCAACCATAGGTGGGAAATGTAGTTCAGCAGCATTTACGAACTGTGCTTGTAGCGGGAGGAATGACTCCACAATAAACTACATTACCCAGTACACCGCGGAGGAAGCACTGCGCTGGCAGCCTCAAGAGGTTTCTGCCGCGCACGGAGAAGACCGTGCGGAATAAAGTCAAAACTCCAGTCGTTTTTTGTGCGTACAGCGAAGAAACGAAAAAAACTCAATCGGAGAAGTTCCCATTATGGACCTACAGCCAGTAGTACTCGCGTTGATCTGAGGAGTTTTTACAGTGCTGACACAATTCAATACCGAGGGTTATATAAATGCAGTGACGAAGAAAAAGAAGCTATAAGAACAGGACGTTAAGCGACAGAGGAATTAGTATTTTGTCGGGCTAATAACGTTAGTGTGGCGACAGTTCACAGGCGGATTGCTTCAAATGCGTTAACGTTAGCTGTTGTAACGGGTCCCCAGCGAGGAAATATTGCAACTTTGACCCACAGTGGAGTGTTTTTTTTTAAGGACGAGTCTCTTCGGTCTTCCGCGCCCTTGGCTTGCTGCTGCTAAAGTTGCCCGGTAAGGTGCAGCCACGCCGGGGGAAGGGACAGCGCGACGGCCGCTACTCCGGCTAGCTCGCCTGCTGCTTCTGTTTCTTGGATCGAGGCCTTGTTGGTGAGGCGACAATGCTCGACATAATGTCTGAGCACCAAGGTATGTTTCACTACCATCAGTGTTGAAAAATAACAGTAAAAAAATAACAGTTCCCATGTGATGTTAATCTGTTCACTGTTGAAATCTGTCTGATGTGCTTTGCGGACATTAAGATGGCTAACCTACCGTAAGTTCTGTGTAACGCTAATGTTACGTTTGGTTGCGTATGATGTATTAACAACAGGACTTGGTATCGATCAGCTTATGTCTGTCGTCAAAATGCCACGAAAGCTGTGTTAAAGTGAATATAATAAGTTTTGTTGCGATTGGTGTAGCTAATCTATTAGTAATGCATTTATTGGGCAGTTATGTTAGCTTGCTATTTAACGCGCCGTTCTAGCTTAACGTTAATAGCCAATAGCTGAGGTAGCCTACATTACCCTACCACCTTACTGAAACACCCTTTGTGTTGTCATTTGTAAATTAATTTAGCTCACCTGTCTGCCCCGAAAAACACAATTTTTAACATGAGCTCAAACTTCGATGCTGACAACACGGACGATTAGCGTTAAACGTCGCATCTTGCTAACACCAAGCTAGTTTGGCTAATGAGCCTCTCCCACTTCCATTTCAAGAAAGTTAGCGTGATTAGCTAGCTGCCCGAGTGTCTGGTTGTTTCAAGTTAACGTCAGTAATAATTAAGCATAGCCGTTAACAATGTCCAATTCAGTTGCAGTTTGTTAATATGTCGGCCATTAAGGAGTTCACACAAGTCGAAACCTTGTTTGCCGATATCGCTGCAAACTCCATAACGTGTTGTTAGCTTCTCCTCTAAATGTCAGCTAGCGTTAGCTGGTAGCAACCAGACAATACAATATGGCAAGTTTAAAGCTTGGCAGCAACAAACTGCGCTTTGTTAGCTGCACTTTTACGGAATCGGTTATTTAGTTAAAGTCGATTTAAAATCGAGAAACTATTATTCGTGGCTGATACCGAAACATGCAGACTTCGTGTAAAGTTCAGATAGTGACCAAGTGACACCGGTTGCGCTTGTTGGCACTCAACTCGCGTTGACGTACGATGAGCGACTTGCTTGTTTTTGGTTTAAACGGTTAAACTCTGACGGTTAATTTAATGTTCCTGAGGAAACACGGCTCTTAATTGAGCTCCGCATACTAATAAGTAATATCCCCGATGAAGCTGTTGAGCCGTGTTAGCAAGCTAATGCTAGTGTTTGTCCACATGTGTGTCATCACACCCAGGCAACAGTGGTTTAAGTGATTCTGTGTAGACGCTGTTTGCGTGAACACGATTAGCGAATGGTTGACTTTTTTACTTTGACATAATTGATCTTATTTTTTCTCCTCCGCCAGATTCACTGTTGACGTGCAAAACGGAACCTCTGGTGAGTACTCTGTAATGTTACTCTGAATACTCTTGTGTAGTTCACTGAGTAGCTGTCTTTTGTTGGAGCCTGTTAGGTTTAGCTTCATTTTCTTACACAAAGGCTGTGCTTTCTGTAGCCCCCAGAGAGGAAAAAGAGGACTGTAGAGGACTTCAACAAGTTCTGCAGCTTTGTCCTGGCATATGCTGGCTACATCCCCAGTCCAAAAGAGGTAAGCAGCCATGAATGTCACTGTGGATATTAGAAATGACTGTCATTGCCCTGTCTTGCTCACGCTGTGAAGGATCACCAACATTTTTCTTTCTTGTCATCTTGTAGGAAAGTTCATGGTCCCCAACATCATCCAGCTCTGCACACAGTTCAGGGTTGTCAGCAGATGGAGGTGGTGGAGGCAGCAGCTCTACGGGCAATGCTTGGGCAGACGGTAGCTCCGACATCCACACCATCCATACATTTGTCCGCAAAGCTCGAGCAAACAAGGGCAAAAATATTCGCCGCATGCACTCTGATAGCACTCTGCTGGACAAGATGCGCCTGAAAGACTCCTTGTACGAGAGCCAGGCCAGCACTAAGGCAGAGCGCAAGAAGGACAAAAAACTGAAAAAGTTGTCACTGGGTTCTGCCGTGATGGCGGCAGATAGTGGCAGTAGCGAAGGCGAGAAAAGAGCCCGCATCAAACGCAGCAAAAACTCAAAACAGCCGAAAGCCAAGAAGCTCAAAAGTTCAGTCACTCAAAGTGAGACAGACTCTGAGGCACGGCATACACACACAGAGGTACGAGCCATCAGAGACGACCTGACGGTGCATGGAGGCTCCACCCCGAGCATACAGGGCCTGGGGAAGATGCAGCCGGATGAATCCCTCAGGGAAGCAGAGATGAGCTCCAGTGAGGGGGAGACCTGGATCGCTGATGAAGACATTATGGTGGAGTCAGGTATAAGTTTATGCTTATAACTTCAATTTATTAAGATGATCATCTCTGCACCTAATAAGGAAATTTTTAGTACTAAACCCTGTCTCATAGTTTTTTGGTTGTGCTCTTAATATTTACCGATCGACAACTTTTTAGCCGCTGTAACATCCTATAACTCTGTTCTCTTCATCAACGCAGGCGATGATTCATGGGACTTGATCACCTGTTACTGTGGGAAGCCATTCGCAGGACGGCCGATGATCGAGTGCAACCAGTGCGGCATATGGGTGCATTTGTCGTGTGCAAAGATCAAGAAGTCCAACGTTCCCGACATTTTTTACTGCCACAAGTGCAGGGACGTGCGGCGGTCGGGACACAAAAAAGACACCTAGAGTTGAAGAGGCTGGGAGGGACGCGGGGCGCCCGCCCTGTGTTTGCTGTCCTCTGACACTTGTTTTCTTTGATGCCTACAGCCAAAACAGCCTAAATTATCAACTGGATGGCAACTGTATTGTCACTTTGTAGGATTTCTTTTGACAATCACAACCATTTATATTTATCCCTCACTTTTTTTTCTTACTTTTTTTTTTTTAACCACCCCTTTGGCTACTGTGAAGAACTGGACAGAAGGCAACAGTGACGGCGGAGCATCATTTATTTGTTTCTAATTGATTCCTTTATTAATTGGCCTTCTTTTTTGTTGTGTACTGTGCGGGTGATGTGCACGTAAATTTTGACTCTTAGTCTCGTCTTAACTGAAGTTGCATTTTGACTGGTAAGTTATTTCTTGAGGATGTCGACAAATCACTGACAGTTTCCTTTTAATGTCTCAAGAAGTTTCAGTTAATTTCCTCTCAACTTTAAATCGAAGCCAGTTTTACACGTGGACAAAAATTCTAGATTAAGCGATGAAAAATGTCACTCCTGTTATTTGTTTAGAAGCATGTGATAAGGTGGGCAGCTCATTTTATTTTTGATCGTATTTTGGCGATTGTTTTTTTTGTTTTTTTTTAAGTTTTGGTTGTCGGTGATCGTCACTGAACTTTAAAATGTAGAGATCTCACTCCTCTAGAATAAGTGATCTTTGAATTCATACAATCTGTTAACATTTACTATTTTGCATCTGAAGTTGCATCTAAATTGCTACATTTCAAATTGCACACAGACAATGCTTTCGGCAGTGCACTTTTTAAATATAAACCCAGATACTGTTTCTACTGCATTATATGTATGGTATTTGGAAAATGATTAGCTACGGCTGATTAAACCTGTACTTAGCATGTAGCTGTGTACATTCATGATCGAGCGCTTAATGTTTCTCCCTGTCTGGCTTGTTAATCGTTGATAGCCATTTACATGAACAACATTTACATTGAAAGCTATTTCATTTTGATGTTTTTGTTTCATGTGTGCTTTTTTTTTTTCATTTTTTTGTTTTGTTTTTACATGTTAAAAACTCATCTGAGGGATTGATGTTGCTGTAAGACAAATGGTTTGGCCGTGCTTTACAATATCGAAGTGGCTCTGAGGCTTGTTCATGAATGGTTGTAAAATATTTGTTTTTCTGTTCCATGTAATTGTTTATTTCTTAGCTTTCTGAGAAGCGGGATTAGAGATACGCGCCCCGCATCAGAGAATGGACATGAGATTGTCTCACATGGAGAACAAAAGTTGTAGTGTACAGAAAATAAGTTGATGCCACGTAGGTTGTGGCATTTGTTTATGTTGTTTGGTTTTACCATGAGCGTTTTCTTTTGTTGGTGGGAGTGTCTCGGTAAGTCTCCAGTAGCAGTTGCACTCTCTCTACAACTTCAATTTTGTGTACATATCCTGTTCTTTGACAACTGTACATATGTGAAAGTGAAGAGAGAAAATACCCAAGCAAAATCTATATTTTCTGCAGTCTGATATTGTTTTCTTTAATTGTAGCTTGAAAAATAAAAGTCTTTGGGAACATGAAGGTAAGGTGGTGTTTTTAATCATTTGTATAGAAACATATTAAAAAGACATTTGAAACAGTTGTTGGCACACAGCAGTGTTTGTCATGTTCGTGTCTTCTACCACTAGGGGGCGTGAGTCAACAGATCTCACTTGTTAGGAAGGCAGTGAGTTGTTAAATAACAATGAATAAATATGCAATATATAAAAAGTTGACATGTGGATCGGCACCAGGGGAAATTGTCGGGGGTTTCTCTTCATTCCCTGTATCCTTCCCAGTGGATGTCAGGCTCATCCTGGAACACAAACATACAGTTTTTCATCCCACAAAAGAAAAGCTAATGTCATGGAAATCTTGGGCAAGACGTGCAAGTCAAGACCTGGATGTTCAAGTCTGTTCAACTTAGCATTTAAACGCTTCATCGCGCTTTAAACTGTACCACACTGTGTACATATGCTAACGCTGTGTATAGAGCAGGTGGTATTCAAATCTCATTGTGGTACAGGCTGTGTAAAGAGTACAACTGAATACGCTGGATGATGTGTTTGACTTATTCCTCTCGGTTTAGCCTCTAACGTTTCTCTATCAACAGTTTTCCCCACAGCACTTCCCTCTTGCGACTCACCTTTCGGTTTCGGAAACTGGACATTTGAAAGCTGCTGATGGAGTCCAGAGGAGCAACCTTCCTCCTGTGGACACATCGGTAGAAGAAAGACAAGCTCAGTCCAACACACGTCTTTTCTGTGAGGACCAGCGACTGAAAATATGTCATTTATACTTTTCATTCATACTATCTGTTCACTGTGGACCGCAGGCGCCAAAGATGAAACTTGATGCTTATTTAAAAGAACAGAAATACACAAAAAGCAACAAGAATCTAAATGTCTTAAAGTGAAATAGACTTTTTGCCCAGCTGAATTAAATATTTGTAATTTCAGGAAACAGGATGTTCACATTGATTCAGGTGCTGGAGTTTCTTAAATTGTTAAATACATTTTCAATTACACTGATTTATTCATTAGACACAAGTCACATTTTATAATGTCTTTGTTTCCTGCATTACTTTTATTACCCTCCACAAGTCTAAAACCATTCAAACTGCATGATACGAAGCATCATGTACCTCTTTTCATTGGGTTTACGCCGGTACTGGAACTGCTGGACAGAAAGGTGCTGTGTTGGGGCGAGCAAGGTCTCTGAATGAGAGTTGCGGCCGTTCACATCCCTGCCCATCTCCCCAGCGTCACCCACGGACAGGTCTCTCTGGTCCGAGCGATCCAGCAGGCGGGGGAAGAGCTCTTGGTCCAGCCAGCTGACTTCCTGAAGAGGATAAGCAAATTATAACACAGGCTGCACAGGACTGAGTGACTGCAGCAGGACTGAGTGACCTCCTTGTCACCCAAAAGCTGACAAGGAGGTTGTGCTGAAAGGCCTACCCTTCTGAATTTGCTTGGCAACACAGCTGCAGATATCTCCTCCAGCAGCATGTAAAGAGCCAGGAAAGGTAGCACACACCTGGAGCAAAGCATCTGAACAGAGCGAGATAGTCAGAGTCAGTAGCAGTAACTCACAAGCGTTGAATTTTAAAAGGAAACGCATGCTCACCTTAAATCGTGTGTTTTGTCAATGGAGTTCTGTGCTCAAAGCTGATGATGGTCGCAGCTCTGCGTCTTCTGAGCTGCTGGCCAGTGTGGAGGGTATTTGTAGACACGCATGTAGGGTGGGTTTATATTATGGGACTGGCATCGAGGGCTGTTTAGGCTAAGTGAGTGTGTGTGTGTGTGTGTGTGTGTGTGTGTGTAAGAGCATGACCTCAGACATGCCAATTACATCTGCCGCCTGGCATTGTCATCATTCGTGTCAAACCTCTGCAGCCAGCCTTAAGAGATCTGAAATGCTGACAACATGCCTTGACAAACGCACATACATATACGCACGCACGTCGCCTCACGCCCTCTTCCATTTTCCCCACAGCTGATACGGGGAAGATGAGAGCAAGATAAGATCATTGTTGAGCAGCTTGCTGTTTACAGGCTTGCCTTGGGGTGATGCGTTACCCTCAGGCTGGTTTCAGCTGGTTTGCTCTCATCTTCATATCAACTTTTTTTTTTTTTTAACCACATGAGCCACTTGTCTTTAACATCCTCTCATATGAAATAGTTTTTTTTCCTGGGGGATATGGCTGCAATCAATATCATGATGATAAGATATTCTATTTTTCATTAAACACAATGTGGGAAATTTATGCAAAATTTAATCTAAAATACAAAATTTATTGCAATGAATGCCATTTCCCACTGTTATACATCAGATAAAGCTCTTCACATATATACACCAAGAACTTAATGACTGATTTAACTTTTACTTTTATTTGTTGTTTTGCTCATTGAATCATTCATTTGGACAGCATCATTTTATAAAACAATGGTGCATTGCTAAGATCCATCTTGTCACATATTGTTTTTTTTTCTTTTTCTGAGTCCTAAAAGTCAAATAACTGAACTCAACCTTTGGACTAAGTCATCCCTGTTAGCCTGTAACAGTAAATAAATTAATGATTAATAAATCTGTCAAGTGTCCAAAATAATGATGAATGCCATTAAAAAGTATCAAAGCCAAAAGGTGACATATTTAAACTACAATAACCATAAAAATTATTAAGGAAATGGAGCAAGTATTTGGCATTTTTACATGATAAATAATATAAATAATAAATACTTAATTGACACTCAATTTAAGTCAATTAACTAATCAATTAATTCAATATTCACAGCTGCAGTAATCGACTGTGTTTGGGTTTGAACGACCTGAAGCAAAGCTCGGAGGCAGAGATCAGAGATGGTATCAGGACCCCAGTGTGTGTGGTAATCTGGAAAACTTGATCACTCTGCTTCGCCCGACTTCACCGGCGGATGGCCACCCAATCCAGACCACACACAACAGCCTCCACCCCTCCTCCGCCCGCCTGCTGCCTCTGTCTGCAGAAAACAAAACAGAGAGGAGACAGTGCAGCAGGGATGGATGCAGAGATTGGCGGAGGATGGGGCGGAGGTGGTCGAAGGCTCGGAGCGTATGCACATTCAGACACGTTTTCACTTTTCCTCTTTTCCTGCCCTGTCCTAATTATTTCTATTTTGGGATGCTGAGGCCCACCAAACATAGAGCTGCTGCTGATAGATCAGGCGTGTATAAATAAACCGAGGCAAGGCTGGCAGCATGGCAGCAGGGGCAGAGGCCAGATAGGCTGCACTGATTACCTCCATTATCAGGGACAGGCCTCATTAGGGGCCTCTGGATGGGTGTGTGACTGTGTGTGTGTTCTTTTATTGCAATTATTGACCAAATGTCCTCCCAAAGATATAAACTTATGGAGAATCCTTCAAAATGAGCGAAGAATCCTTGTTTGCCACACTCAGCTACAGCCAGCTGACGGTTAGCTTAGCTTAGCATAAAGACTGGAAACAGGGGGAAACAGCTAGCTTGGCTCTCTCCAAAGGATAATGAATTGTGCTTAATATACTCATACTTGAAATATAACTCTAGCATACTCAAATGAGTATTTCTAATGCATGAAATGTACATAATGAAGTGTACACAAAGTACAAGGTAGAAAGTTAGCTGTTCGTACAAATAAAGAGAATTTAAATATAAGTTGATGGTGTCTGAAAATAGCTGAGTGTAAACTTAAGTCTAATAAAGTGTATGTTAATTTTACTCATTATGTATATAAAGTACAATATTTGTACTTTCAGAATAGGGCATTTAAAGTATGAGTAAGCATGAAAGTATTAGTACACTACGATAAAGTGCAAGAGTACAGTAATATTTAAGTGTGTGTCTGTGTGATAAATCTATGTCTGTGGATTAACTGATTCCTGGGTTAATGTGTCCTCAGTGTGTGTGCGTGTGTGTGTTTTGTGTGTGTGTGCTGAACGATTTCTTCATACCCCGCCCTGGTCCAGTGCCCTATAAGTACCAGGCATTGCTGCAGGTGCCAAATATAGACTCGACAGAGCCTGCTCCCTGCACAAGTGTGAACAACTCTAGAAAAGATTAACATGAAAAATGATAAATAAACAAAACACTTGTCAAACTGAAGAAAATCAGCAAAAGAAAATGGTCAAACCTGAAATGGTTAAAAAAAAAAAAAAAAATGTTGAAAACACAATGAAAATATGTCGTTAGACATTAGACCGGAAAGTACAAAATTGTGCTACAAGATGCAAAATACATCACAAACTTACAGTACAATGCCAGACAAGTCAGATAGGCAAGACCCAAAGATCATTTTAATGATATATGATTTTAAACAGGAGGAGGAGTAAAATTGAAAATGACAGACTCAACTCATAATAGAGTATTTTACATACAGGTATTATCAGTGTCAATATGCAGCATGCAGTGGTTTTTACATTTTTATTTATAGTTTTTCTTTTTTAGTCACATAGAATTAGAATTACTCAATCAATTTTGGCCACTAGGTGGCAGCAAAACTGGAGACAGACAGTGACGTTGAAGGCTAATGTCTTAGCAGTTAGTCACAGTTTCCTTTTTACTTCAAGCAGACAGCACTAGCAACATTAGCATTAATTTTGAATTGTGTGTCCTGCCACACGACGAACGTAAGTCCAATATTCACTGTCTTTTTAGCTCGGTTTTCTCTGCCAACTTTTGAGAAAAATGTCTAGGTCTTTAAGCTCGTTAGCTGCTAGATATTCGACTTCCGTCATCTTTACAAGTGGCTAATTTTGTGCTGGTAGGTTGCATATTTTATTTTATTGTACTGGTAAGGCTGCCTATCTTAGTTGTGGGTTAAATGTGGAGGATGTAAAAAACAATGAGCTAAAGATGTTAAAAAGCTTCATACACAAGCAACAAATCTGTTGTCTTGGTTTGTCAGTTACAGCTTAATTTCTCAGTAACGTTTGGCTAACGGTCACTTTTCATTGTCATTTGACTCGTTACTATAGAAATATTGATCAGTGTACCCTTAACTGAATCAGTGTAACATCATGCACTTTAATTCACAGTATAGGTTAGTTTATTCAGGTTTAAAGCGATTTAGTTTAAAAATGTAAAAATGAAACAGGATGTCAGTTAGCTCATTAAGCCTTTTGGCTAGTACTTAAATTCAGGTTAGCTTGTCCACTTTAGCTAACTTGATTGAGATACGTTTGTTTGGCTAGGTATTTTTAGTACATTTATGTAACTTCAACTACTGCTACTGTGACTACCATACTTAACTACAGTTTTCAGGTGGGACTTCCATTTTAGGCCACTACATACATACATACATACATACATCTACTTCACTGCATTTGAGAGGGAAATACTGTAGTTTGTGCCACTACTAAATCTCCAACTGTGCAGTATTACAGTGTATCCTACACTTTCACTTTCCTGCAAGAGTATTATTACTTTTGCTACTTTTTTAGTTCATTTTGCTCATGATATTTAATCAAACCGCAATTTGGCATGTAAGTAATGTGCATACATGTCGTCACTGTCGTTACTAATGTATTGGCGCCCCCTGGTGGTTGTTGCTAAAGCCATGTTTACCAGACCAGCCCCTCCCTCCTGCTGCATGTTTTGGTAGAATATATGCTACGATTTCCGTGATGCAAGTCCTCATGCACGGACAAATGTAACCCCTCCTTATACATATATAAACAAACAAACAAACAAAAAAAAACATCACACATCCAGTATAGCCTCTATTAATTGAACTGTAATCCTTATGTACATGTGGCTCTGTGTGAGCGGCAGCTGAAGCCTTAATAAAGGTCGTATGAGCCTGAAAGGGGAGGAGAATATAATTGTATGTTAGGAGGGAGGAGTGACAGCAACAGCTTAGCATCAGGAACAGGTTAGAGAGAAGGCGATAAAGGCGTCTTGGCTGCGTGGATTTGCCGTTCTTGCTTCAACCCGTGTGCTTTCGTTGGAACCGAAAGGAAAGCAGCTGAAAAAGAGGTGAGATTTTGCGCCATCTTTTTTTTTTTTTGGAAAGGATTAGAGGGTTTTATCAGGCTTTTAGCAGACACAGTGTGTGTGTGTGAGGCAGGGAGATAACAGCCAGAGAGAGGAGGGCTGTGTGCTGTTGGTGGTCTCTGCTGTGAAAAGTTCTCAGAAGTGTGTTTTGGAAAAATGAACTCTGATGACCCGAGGAGGGATTTGTATGTGCTTCAACTTTGTCTAAACCGGAAATTCAGCTTTACCCAGTGTTTTTTAATGCGCATGGAAGCAAAATAAAAGCATGAAAAACAGCAGAGGACATGACAGAGTGGGTTCCAGTGGAAAAAGAAATGACCAGCCCACGCGCCTCTTAATAAAACACATCACACCCACTTTTATTTTCATGCATTTCAGCTCTTAAACATGCTGCATACAGAGCAAAAGAGCCTCATGCTGCCATGCAGTCTCCGCTGCATCACATGCTTTTTGTCCTTAGTGGAAAATCTGAACTTTTGGACTGCGTTATGGTGGTCATAAACATATACTTGTTAATCTGCTGCAGTGTGATGACAAAGTAGAACATGATAATAGTTCATTGTGTATTATATTAGTTTTATTATCAGTAGAAGTCACTCAACATGATTGTGAGGCTGCATGAGTTTGATGTTGGACTCTTTTGTCACTCTCTGTGAACCCCCCTCCCTCCGTTCTGTTTTCTATCACACCCCCCTCCTTTTCCCTCTCCTTCTCTCAGTTTCCCATAGAGACCCTGGGAGTGGACCGGGAAGTGTGAACTCCCTTTACTCCCTGTCCAGAAAAGTTACAGCCAGCTCCTCGCCATGTCCGCTCCTGGTAAGTGCATCAACGCAACAACTAGGAAATAGGAAAAATGACAAATTTTCTTTAATATTTCCATTTTCAGTTTGACTTTCAGACAGATGGTTCAAGATTAGATTGAGGTCTGTTTGTGGAGTTTTTCCACATCATATTTAAAACTGTAAATAATGACATTTGCTCACTTCCTCTTTGACTTCTTGCATTATGTAATTCTTTACTGCCATTGTGAAATGATTAGGCTCTTGTATCTCAAAGTTTCCATTACACTTGCCCGTCCACTGAGCATAAATGTGTAGTGAATCAAGAGCCTGTACTGCCCCTAGATTCTCTCAGCCTTGAGAAATGTTATCCTTCCTGAGATTTGAAGGAATGCTTGCATGAAAACTGAAGTGAAAACATGTCTGATTACGCCTGTTGGTCCAGCGTGCTTCTCCCTCTGGAAGGAAAAGAGCAGCTCAGAGGTGAAAGGCGCTGTTGTGTGTGCGTCTCTGTCCGTGTACGCGAGGGCAGCTTTCCTGTGAACACGCTGGTTTAAGTTTTTGTTTCCTGCAAGTAGGGAAAGGAATGTGAAAAGAGGTGGAGCAACAACAAGCAACAAAGTTCATAGAACGCAGGACTCTTCCTCTTTTAGACTTCGGGGTCTTCTTAGAGAGACAGAAGTCGGTTGCCCCTGACTTTAATCCACATTTGTTTTGAGATTGAATGACATTAGTTTAACTTAAAAACTGTGTCTCAGCATGCCCACAACCTTAATTGAGGAGGAGTGTCACTATGAGACTGTCCAGCAACCTCTGCAAGTGTTTAACTGATTTGCTTGAGGCTTTTGTTGGACTGTCCTGCCACGCAAACTAAAACCAGTTTGGGCACCTATGAGACAAATTTGACTCCGCTACCGGCACACAGATCCATAACTCAACGCTGGTCACATGGTGGTTTGAGACATTGTGTTCTGTTTCTACACTGATTCCCTGACAATACAAACAGGTTTTCAGTTCACCTTTTCAAAGTGGAAACAGTTGTGACAGACATCAGGTCATCAGAAAGGGACCAAAGTAACAAAAAACATCCTCATCATTCCCAGTACAGCTAAACACTTTCACAATAAAATGTTTAAAACAGACAAGACCATATATAACGTACTACAGTATGTTATGCATTTTATTGAGTTGCCCAGAGAGGTAAAGGTGCGTTTCATTTGGTCACCCCTCAGTGGTGTCGTATCCCCTTTGGCTCCTCTAGTTGCAATAACTTCCAGGTAAACACAGGAAACACCAGATGATTAGTCAGAGAGGAAGGAAGTCAGTGAGCTAGCCAGCCACTCCGTGATGGAGCGTTCATCTGCAATGGTTGTCGCTCAACAACCAAGTCCAAGTAGCCCTCTCTGGGAGCAAACCTGTGGTGACACTACATGACAGATATCTGTCAGTGAACACATGACAGCCAGCATTCCTTTTAATTACACACAGACGAACTCATGCGCTTCCCCGTCACACCCATTTCAGCTCTTTTCTCCACGTTATTTGTGGCTCTGTTAAACAAGCTTTGAGTGTTTGTTGATTGAGTGAGGAATTCACGTATTCTCCAGCAAGTGCAAACCCATGCTCAATCCTCACAGTGGCAGGGGCTCTTCAAACAGAAAAACAAACAGAAGCAAACGTATGATAGATGATCTTAAGCAGCACCACAGTTCTCAGCTGCCTGTCGAAAAGCTCACTGATTAGTGTCGTTTGCTCTGGTCAGATAAGCTGCAAATGTTGAACTAATGCCCAAGTAAAGACTGTTATCTGGTATTTGTGCTGTTTATACAGAATATTTACCATGAAAATGTGATACAAAACAAGTGGAACCCACAAGGGATGTTACTGTATGACACAGTCTAGTATTGGCTGTTGATTTGCTCTCTCATGAGTGCTTCCAGTCTGCACTCTGGTTAATAAGTAGCTTATTGGCTCTGCTGTCCTCGCAGGCAAACGCAGGATGATCCACAGTAAACACACGCTTACGCAGAGCAGCTGCTATGAGCTGGTCGCACACAGATCATTATAAGGTGAAGGGTTGAAGCCCAGACTTGGCTGAGACGTCTGATCTCAAATGGAGAGAAGATGTTGAAAACAGGAAGCACTTTTATGTTTTCTTATATACATTTGTGTAACTTTTGTTTTTGTTTTGAACCTGTCATCTGGTTTTGTCCCGTGGAGAAACGAATTCAGTTAAGTGGAAGAATAAACTAATATCACTGTCTTTCTTCCAGGTTACCCAGGCTCTCCTAACCAGGCACCCTACCCCATGCCTCAGCATGGCGGCCAAGCCGTAGCCCCGTATCCATCGGCTCCAGGAGGGTACGGAGACCCCAGTCAAGCCCCTCCACCGGGCTTCAACATGGGCTACAATCAGGGCCAGCCTCCTGTCATGTATCAGCCTGGTCCGGTGGGCTCAGGCCCAGTCCCAGGACAGGAGTATGGTGGCCATCCGGGAGCAATCGCCCCGGCCCCAGCTGCGATGCCGGCTGCAGCTGCCATTGGGGTACCACCAGGGCTCGAGTACCTCGTCCAGGTAGGACAGAGAAATCAAAGAGAAATCTGCAACAGCTTTGTATCTTCTGATTGCTTAAGATAAGAAAGGGGTCAGCCCACGAAGTTAGGTCATTTCAAATGCAGTTCCACCTTACAACAAAGTTCCTTACATTTCCTTACAAGTGTCTTTATCTTGAAGGAAGATGGATTATTCATCTACCACTCTTTCAGCTTGCTCACTTATTGTTTCAGAGAGAATAACGATAAGAAGCTGCCTTGAAAAGACACTGTCAGTGGGTGTGTACTGGTCCATAGGTTATATTGACATGCCTGAATTGCTTTTCCACACTCTGAAGTCCCTCATTGTGCATCGATCACATGCCTTTACGTGAAATGAAACGTTGTGTGAAAACAGCCATAACATAGAAAGATTCAAGTAGTTACATTTACTTCTGTCCCTGTAATTGATGTATGATTTATTTACTTTTTAATTGATTGCGGTTCTCTAGAGCTGAAATTAAATCCATTCCAGAGTCAAAGTGTCTGCTTTGCATCAGTGGATAATCAGTAATAATGTGGCTTCCCATTCAAAACAGTGTAATATGATCTCAGCCATCACAGCCTTGAACTCGTAAAGATCACGTCCTACATTGTTTTCCTTAAATACTGTAACTCAGCTGGTCTTCTTTGTGTAAGCAGTTCAAACAGAGACTTAAACTCGCTTGCACAGAAAACAACTCTTCATGTGCTCCGACTGAAAAGCAGCTGGCGTCAAGTTTATCAGCACATTTATGAAAATTCATCGAGCAAATTGCTTTGCATTGCAAACAAGTGTGAATTCCCCTTCTGTCTCTGTTTTGTGTCTTTCTCTCATGATCTTAGATTGACCAGATCCTGATCCACCAAAAAGTTGAGCTTCTAGAAGGTAAGGCATGTTCATCCACTGCTATTTACACTTCCCACCTTGTAAGCAGCGAATAACCAGCAGCAGTTTTTGCTGCAGCCCAACATAAATCATAATGATAAATTGACGTCCGTCCTTGGAATTCTTTGCGTATCTGCTCTTTGTTATTCACCGTTTCCTCCCTTCCAACCCCGCCCCAGCATTCATCGGGTTTGAGACCAACAACCAGTACGACATAAAGAACAGTCTGGGCCAAAAGATCTACAAGGCCAAAGAGAAGAACGACTGCTGCACGAGGAACTGCTGCGGCTCGCTGCGCAGCTTCGACATGAAGATCAAGGACAACATGGACAGGGAGGTCATCCGTCTCATAAGGCCTTTCCGCTGCGCCTCCTGCTGCTGTCCCTGCTGCCTGCAAGAGGTCACTAGGTTTTAATAGCCTCATACTATATTGATGTACTACACCAAGTAGTTTCTTAACACTCTGTTGTCTTATCGTGTTTGCCTAGGGTGATGCCACCTATTAATGTTGAAATTTAACCACAGTGGTTGTCTGTGATGAAGCGATAACTGTTACTTCCTAAAGCCAGACAGGAGACAGAACACCCACCTCTTCTCCTCCATCATGACCGTCATCAGCCTTCCTTTTCCTTACTCATCTGAAAAGTCCAAAACATATAATTTGTTTAAGCTAAGTGTACAGAGATTTACAGCTTTCCCCTCCAGCCAAGCATTCAAGCTTTTGCTAATTTGGCTGCTTTCATTTAGACGAGAGAAGGTATTTGCTCCTATTAGCATAAAAATCTGCAGCCTCACGGCGCTCAGTGGCTCATTCTTACAGGCTTCTATCTTTCCTCACGTTGCCTTGTGTTACTGTTGAGTTGCTGAGTGGCACTTCAATGGCTTTGTGCTCCAGTCTGCTCAGGCAGGGGTTTGTTAGGTCTATGAATGGTCCTTTGTCTATCCAAACTATCTCCTAGACTGCCCCCTTCCCCCCCCCCCCATCCTCCACCGCTGAGACTTCTCTCTGTCTGTTTAATCACAATCTGGCCACAGCACGTTCTCACAAAAGCAAGCTCACATACTGCTGCGCTGTTTACTGGCCAGACAGGAGCCATGTGAGATGTATTACCTTTGCTATGTGGTGCCACAGTCGAGCAGTCAGACACTCGCTTATCATTCCCGCTGTCCTGTGTGACGTGTGGCATGCAAACCCCGTGACGTTTTATTTTTAGCAGTCAGTGTCAATGGATGAGGGCACAGTTTGAGCTCTCTGGGATAACTTTATAATTTTGTGTCATGTTACATTTGTATGTAACTATGTGTGTGACCTACAGATGGAGGTCCAGGCACCGCCGGGCACCACCATAGGCTACATCAAACAGGACTGGCACCCATTCCTGCCACGGTTTTCCATCCAGGGAGCCAACAAGGAGACCGTGATGAAACTGGAGGGGCCCTGCTTTGCCTGCAACTGCTGTGGGGACGTGAACTTTGAGGTGAGGCCCGAGGATTGTTGTGTTTGTGGGTGAAACTCAGCAACAAAATATCTGTGGTTCAGCCGGCCAAGAATTTCCTGTACAAATCATTCAGTTTGTCTAAACCGAAACTCGTTTTTCCAGCCATGACTGGCAGCAGTTGTACAGATCTATCACACTGGTTCTCAGCCTGGGCAGACTGGGGTCAGTGCACCCAGAAATGAGCCTAGAAACAATATGAAACACAGACAGAGAATTGTATAAAACGTTCCTAAAATATCAGAACAAATATCTGCTCAAAAATCATCCAAATCACTCATTTTCCACAACCTTCCTGCAGTTATTTTACAGTTAATCACTTGTTCTGTACTTTTATTGTTATGCATAATATGAAATACTCATAGTCAGAAATTTAGGGAAATATGCTCATTTGCTTTGTTGCTGAGAATTACATGTGAAGGTCAATATCACTTGCAGTGGGTTAGCTTAGCTTAGCCCAAAAACTGGAAACAGGTGGTAACAGCAAGCCTGGCTCTGTTCAAACGTAACAAAGCTCTAAAGCTAAACTACTGCTGGCTGTAGCTTCATGTTTATCCTACACACACGACAGTGGTTTCAATCCTCTAATTAGAGCTGCAGTACGTAAGATGAAGAAGAGAGCACACTTACCCTGAAAATTTGAACCAACACAACTTCCATGTCTCTCCCCCTCCCTCTATGCTGCACTCGTGCCCTGCCTCCAAGCTCCTCCTCCCTGTGGCATCTGCCGTGACAACCAGTAACGTTAGCCTTAGCATCGGAAACAAGCTAACTCTGCCCAGCTGCTACATCACAGTTGCTAACACGTGCTGCAGAGTGTTACTGTAACAATCACCATATTAGCTTTATGGTTATTTGTTGTCTTGGCCGTATATGCTGTTGTTGGCAGCGGCACTATGGGTAGTTTCTCCTTTGCGGTGGCTGTTGCTCCGCCTTAGCTTTCGCCAGCCTCCTGACGCCGCTCACAGAGCTGTTTGACTGAGCAGCAGCGTGTGTGAGTAGTGATTGACAGATGTCAGACACTCCCTCAGACGCTCCCCTGGCTCTGATTGGTTGTTTTGTGTCGGGCGCGGTGGATTCTTGCAAATCGCAATAGGAGCAGTAGGTGGGACTAATGGATCCAGGTTTCTTTCACAGATTACATGTTTCATGTACTGCTGTCTGGCATAGGGACAGTTTTAGCAAATATGACAAAAAATTACTTTTATACAAGTTACCCACTGCAGCTTTAACTGTCAAACTGTTTCTTCAAATTAACTCTTGCAGTCCAAGTTTGGCGTCGGGATAGCTGAATCGTTTCCACACTAGAGTCCCTCTTCCTCTTCTCTTTAACATGAAAACATCGCAGTTTAGTTCACTTGATAAAATGTCTTACAGGCATTGTTGTTCTTGTTGCTCTGCAGCTGAAGTCCAAAGACGGTAAGAAGCCCATTGGTCGCATCAGCAAGCAGTGGAGCGGCCTGTTGAAGGAAGTCTTCACAGACACGGACAACTTTGGCATCCAGTTCCCGCTGGACATGGACGTGAAGATGAAAGCCGTGCTCATGGGAGCCTGCTTCCTCATTGTAAGACCATATTTCTATTTTTTTCCCCTCAGTTCAACCTCTTTGAATAACACTGCTGTCATTTCTTGTAAACTTGCTGCCTCGATCTGTTCAGGGATTAAGTAATTCTTTTTTGCCACTTCGCAGGATTTCATGTTCTTCGAGAAGGTGGGGGAGGCCAACCAGCGCAGCACTGTGTTTTCGTAACAGAAGGAGGGCAGAACAACAGCATGAGAGCAAGGACTTTCTCCAGTTATGCATTCTCTGTCGATGTACTTTGTTTTTCCACTTTTCTAAGCCTTTGTTCATCAGATTCCGGCCAATATGGTGCCATCCTTCTATACACAGACCGATATGAGTTAGTGAACACTTCCAGATGTTTGCTGAGGATTGTTTTTCAAATCCATCCAAACCCAGCGAGTGATACTGTCCGCCATTTTGCCAATGTTCCTTACGCTTCAGTCCATAGACCTGCCAAAGAAAGTCAAACTTGCCGTCACTGTCGTCTTTTTCAGTGCCCACACACAGAAATAAGCGTGCATATCTACAGACGTCTTTGAATGCGCTTTACGCTACACTGGCATTAACGTTTCATATTTTTGCCATATGTTTATCTATTGTTATCACACTTATAAGTCATGTTTTTTTAAAAAATAGATCTAGTATAAGTGCAATACCGTTGTGGATGTAGAGGCTGTTTTCATTGCCTTGTTTTTTTTAGCTATGCTAGTGACTGGCATTAACAGGCTCCATTATCTAGCTGACGTAGGGAAGTGGTGGTTGCGTTAGCGAGAATAATGGGAGGAAGTTTAATGTGTTTTAGTTGAGGTTGTGAACGTGCGTTGACACATTCTGACACTTTCTACCAAAGTGCTCTTTCTAGACCTCTCAGCTGCCTTTCTCTTCCTCAAAACCCTCTGTGTCTTAAAGCCAAGTGTACATAACCCAACAAAACTGCAGCACAGGCTACAGTGTAAATGCACTCATGCTCTCTCTGTGGGTTAGTGGTTTCCATGGAGGCTGACACCATAGCCAAACCTCGCCCTTCAGTTTCTCTAGTTACCGCTGCAACATGTGCATTGAACATGTGCGAGTGTGATAGGAGAGAGAGAAAAAGTCTGACTGAAAGAGGAACAGAAAGAAAGCAGAGAACAAAAAGTAGAAGGTGAGGTTAGTGAACCTCAGAGCAGCTGAAAAAGCAGAGACACACCTGAATGTGAATTTCGATTGAAGTCTGGTTTTAGCTCATTTCATGGCTGTGCTTAAGAAATAATAAAAACGTGTCATGCAAATGTTGCATATTCCTGTTGGACGCAACTGGCTGTTCTGTGTTTAATAATCGTTTTCATTTTTTTTGTATGGTTTTGTGAAAACATGGGTGTGCCTCCTGTGAGGCTTGGTTGCCACTAATGCTCTCTAATCCGCACTGCAGCTTCCCTATTACACTGTCAGTATCTAAATGTGTCTTATTGCATGTGCTGCATATTTATGCTACCGTCAGCCTCTGATAAGGAAAGGGTGTATAGCGCATTTAATACGATTATTTGTTCGTAGTGTTTTATGTCAGTTTGGAGCACTTGCTCTTTTGCATTGTATCTGCAGCTTGCAGGATCTGTGGCTTCAGTTTCCTGCATTTCTATCAAATGTATTTTGTTCCAATTGTTTGTTACTCTTGTATCTTGTGATTGTGAATTCCATTTTTTACAGAATCAAAAAAAACCAACAAAAAAAACCCTATACTTCAGAAATAAAACAAATGCCATGTGAAGCCATTGTTGAAGTTGTTTTATGTTGCAGTGATTGTCCTGGAAAGTTTCGGGGAAGGCCCTCGGAAACCTAAAATCTAAATGTGGAACATGTGATTTCACTTGGAAAAAATGATCTTTGCTTCAGAGGGAAATCCAGCCTCTCATTCTCTGGCACAAATGAACCAAAGTCCAGCTCCAGAAAGCTCTGCAATGCTTTAGTTATTGGATAACTTTCTCAATAAAACACTGAGAAACTACAAATATATCTGTGCCCTACTTAAGCAACAACTTTGTCCCTGGTCACGTACTGAATATCAAACGCCTGCATCTCATCTCACTTAAATGTGGGAAATACAAGCAAAGTACTTCTTAGAAATATGTCTGGACATGTCCGTCCATTCAGCAATGCTCTTGGGAAATTATTCTGAATTTAAATGTCACCTCATAATCTGTAATCATATGCTTCTTGAGACACAGGAATCAAGGATTCAGTGTCTTAATAACTGGTTGTTCATGCAAACCTGTAATTCTGAGGGCTACTGCTGCATAAAAATCTATGTTGGAAATGACAAAACCCAGCAGAACATTGTATATTGAAGGTGTGTGCCTGCGTTGATGTCTAAAATCTGTCTCTTAGAATAGAAATGAAATTCAAAGTTTTGCTCCTACATTCAGGACAATGTAAAGTTTTTCATCTAAATAAGTTAAATATGTTCTCTACATCTTCACTCTTTCTGAAGACCAACAGGTGCTCCAACACAACAAATACAATATTTTCAGCATAGTACAATACATGAAAAGCAAAGATTATATATATCCGTATTTTTTCGCACATTCTACCCTCATATCAAAATTCCCCTCCGCCGCATTAATAAAGGAGTATTTTAACTCATATCTTATTTTAAAGGCGACCGCCTACACTACCCACAATGCAATTCAACAGCCAACACTTTGCGTTGGGTTGTGCTATACTAGTTGCAGATAATGTGGCCTGGATCCTCCAGCACCTATAATATTGTGGGACTCAATGAATTTGATGCAGGGCTCTGCAGAACCGGAGATAATTTCTTTTTTTAATGTCACATACTCGTCTGGCTTATCAAAACATTACGCCTACATTACCCACAATGCAGCTCAACCGACGAGAGTGGTCTGAGGTCCCTGTGTATTTTGCTAATAGCGGCTAATGTAGCTATCGAGCCGTTAGCCTGAGCAGAGATGAGGACCTGGCTGCACACGTCTGTTAAACTCACCTCTAGCTTCACATGAGCATTTCTTTTGTAAGCTCGGAGTCTTCAGGCCAAACAGACGCTACTTTTTCATACATGTAATGACCTGTAGACCTATAAAATCGGCGGAGTTCCCCATTAAATTTACAGGTGAACTTCTTACTGCTTCAGTGTAACATGACTTTTAAAATCCAGAGGAGAAAGCAAAACAAGAACAAACTGCTCCTAAACTGCAGGCAGTAATCACGAATAAACTGCTCATATCATCACATGGCACCTCACCATTAAGACCAAATCATCCATTTTATTTAACAATTTCTAATACAGTATGTACAAAGTCATTATGATATAAAAACTATTTGCAAAAACAAAACAACAAAAAAACAATGTGTTGGGCAGTGTCTCATTAAAAATGTGAAAACAGTTGTCAGAAACATTCTTCTGTTTCTAAATATTTTCCTTATGTACATTCAACCATCTTCATTTTTCTGCTTTCATATGTGCTGGACCTCCCATCTGCTCCCACGGTGTGCTGGGCAGCATCCAGTGTCACAGTGTGTCAACGTGGAGCGAGACGCTGCTGAAAAAGTCAACCATCCCTGCATTCAAAGCCACTTCAGACTCGTCTTTCTGTGCTAGCTTGAGGTCGCTCCCTCTCGCCGGGGGCGGGCCTGTCGTCCCGTGACCATCGGATCAGGTAGCGGCTGGCCTGCTGCAGGTTCCACTGGTGCCTGGACAGGATCCTGAGACAGTCCTCTTTGGAGCAGAGGCTCAGCGAGTACAGCTGCTCCAACTGAAAGGACACAAAACAAGGAGACAGGGATCAGAAGCAATCCACGAACACCTCAAGCATTTCTGGACGGTCAGACAAAACGAGAGACCAACCAGGAGGGTGTGGTGTTGGTGTTTACACTGTCAGCACAGGAGCTTTGGACCAAATTACAAATAATACCAATTCTTGTGATACTTTAACAAACTGAAATGTGAGCCATTACTACACACAGGCAGGCACAGTGTTGAGGCATTTCATGGTCTGACCTTGAGTTGCTGTTCAGCTCGCACTGGGTTCCAGTCATTGCGTTGAAGTGCACTATGAACCTCTTCAGTGGTCGCTCCATGGACCGCCTCCATAACCTGAGAACAGGCGAGCGATGAGCCTGTATTTTAATTCATTGGACAAGTTTTCATACAGAAAAAGAACAGAAGGAATCAGTGATAATGAACGAGCCTCTCACCTGTGAGACGAGACTGTCTCTCGTGTTCTGCACGTGAGGCGACTTCTCTCGATCACGGCTTCGCTCCCTCTCTCTGCTCTCTGTGTAATCATCCAGCTGCGGCGTTGAGCGTGCCATGTGGGTCATTTTAGCCAGGTTGGAGCCCCCGGTGCTCTGCTGGGGTTGAGGTTGAGGCGGAGGTTGAGGCTGTGTCTGCGCCGCAGGGGGCGGGCCCACCTGTGGAGGCCACGAGGTGCCTTGGGCCGCGTGGCTTGCAGGCCTCCTCTGGGATTTCACGTTAAGGCGTTTCAGGTTGGGGGGTGGCGGTCGCGGAGGTGGGATGATGCTGGCCTCGCTGAACCGGCGTAGGTCCTGCTGCATCACCACACTATGAGCTGCCATCATGGGGGGCATGAGTCTGCCCTGCTGATCCACTCTGACCACCCCTACTGTGTGAGCCCGAGGCCGGTGTCCGCTCACAACTGACTCCAGGCTCCGGGAAATACCTGAAGCCACAGGAAGAGGCCTCTTTAATGAACATGTTCTGTTAATGTTACAGTCACCTGTCAAGTGAAATGAGTGAGAGAAAAAATATTAAAGGTATGATGCAGCTTTCACCATTGCGCTGATCAGAGTTTATGTCAGCACTGCGACAGTAGCGTATTACAGCCACTAGGGGGCAGACTGGTCAACTGAATAAATGAGCAAGTTCAGGAGTGAATGAATGAATACTTTGAGTTACTTCCTGGATAAAATGAGTCAAATGTGAGGGTAGTGTATCCAAAGAATGATCAATAGCAGGTAAAGAAGATGGCAGCCATTTTTATTTTGGCAAAATCTTATTAATAGAGCTGAGGAAAAACAACATTATGATATTCAAACTCCCAGATGGCATAAGGTAAACTTTGATTTTATTTTCAGTCCCTACCTGCCATTTTCTGCAGATTGGAGACCTCCTTGTCTCTGACAGGGCCTGTCCTCCAGTTGCCGCTGCTGCACAGGTCAGAAAAGTAAACACATGAGACACATAAACACATCTGACAGCCTCCACTCACAAACTACAGCAGGTGAAAGTTCAGGGCTGCGCTGCTGTTAGCGTTCTGCCATTAAACTCAGCGAGGTGGAAGTGTATATGGTTTTCTGCATAACATAGGCAGAATTTTTTTTTTTTTTTAAAAAAGGGGAAACTTGTCATTTTTCAAATCACAATTAACATGTCCTTTTGTCTTTGCTTTGTAGCATTCTCTCAGCAAATTAGAAGGAGCAAAGGATGCCGAGGCTACGAGGTAATAAAAGACACGCCCACTGTAAAACAATATAATATAGTTAAAAACAGCCACTGGAGATGAACTTTGCATCTCCGGGCGGGTTTCTTTAGTTTCACAGTGTATTTTTAGCTGCAGTTCATTCACGTCACTGTTTATCTAAATAAAAACAAGCCACTGTGAGCCACAGCCCGACTGCTTCATCACTTGCTCAGACAGCACAGCTTAATTCATTTAACTGCCATGCAAGTTTCTGTTTATCACGCACTTATTTTCATCCCTGCAGATCAGCAACCAAACAGAAAATATTTCATATCAGGACACTTTCAGTTCAATAAAGAGCCTAAATGAGAAGGACAGGAATGCATGAGTTGAATCACTGACTTGTCCAGGCTCTCAGGTGTCCCCCAGCAGCGCTCAGGTTTGATGTCTCCGTGCCCCGCGTGCTGCAGGCTGCCCTTCACCGGGGCCGAGATGTAAGAGGAGCTGGGAGCAGGGTTGGGCCCGGAGTTGCCGGCAAGTGCAGCGGTGACCGTGGGAGGGAGTGACGGCACAGTGAGGCTCGCGGGAAACCAGCCGACCGTCAGCGTACTCTGGTTCTGTCCCCTCCACTCACACAGGTCCAGCCTGCACGGAGAGGACAAACAGTTACAAACCAAGGACACTCTGTTAACTACAGCGAGACTGGGTGTGTGTGCGTTTTGCTGGACTGCAGCATTATGGTAGCACAACTACAGCTGAATCATAACTACCTCTAAAGTTAGCTAACATTAGCCAATATTCAGTGTTTTGGAGAGTGCTCTTCACACTTTTCAGTTTGGTGTTTAAATGCATGACTTAAATCACTTTAATGGCCTGTAGATGCGAATTCACAACGAGGAAAATACCTATTTTATGTTCATTTTTATGGATTTGGGTATATTTTCTGTTACTGGATGCAACTCTTATGCTTTGTGTGCATGTGTCTACATTAAATATATGCAATAAGAAAACAAATATCATCCATACCATGGATGTATTATGGAAAGAAAGCACTGAAGTGTCATAGCTGTTGGACAATCCGATTTAAAGGTCTGTTTCATCTCAACAAAGGCTCATTGTACTGGTGAAAGTTTTTCTTTTACTTTTTCCGCCCCACCCTCCTTCCTCTCACCCACCCATGGTCTATGACGGTCACAAGGTCGTTGGCCACAAGTGCAAGTTTTCTGGGTTCAGCAAAGTCTCTTGTTGCCTGCACCTCCATTGGTTTAGCCTGCAAATGCAGACAGAAGTAAGAAAATTGGAGAGATTTATGGAAAACTTGTGCATTTCTGCAGCGTTTTAAACAACAGTTTCTTCTGATGAGGCTTGATCAATAGTTTCTCCTCTGGTTTCATCTCCAGGGACATTAAAAGCTTCAAATTACATTGCGCACCTCTAACACCATTGTGGTGAGCTGGGCGAAAGTGGGTCTTTCAACAGGACTGCAGGCCCAGCACTTCCTCATGACTGCATACAGCTCTTGGGGACAATCCGGCGGTTTCTCCAGACGCTCACCTTCCCGCTCTACACGCCACAAAATCTGGATTAAAGAGAGTGAATGTCAGGGATATTGAAAGTCTGAGTCACAGAGCATAATTGCAAAAGCAAATGGCATCAGGGCGGGGACGCATTCCAAAAAGCAAAGGCAAACATTGTATTTAACACCGCAAGCATCGCGCGTATGTTGACAGGTAGCAGGCAAGCGTGTACCTGTCTGCCTGACAGACCGAACCAGGGCTCCTCGCAGTAGGTGAACATCTCCCACAGGGTGACACCAAACATCCACACGTCTGAGGAATGGGAGAAGGAGCCGATGCGGAGACTCTCGGGAGCACACCTGGAGGAGGAACAGGTAGATGGGTCACGAGGAGCAATTAGCGACAGTTTAAAATCTCATTTCATCCTTCACCTTTGAATTTCCTCACCATGCAAACGGGATCCTTCTGTGTGCTGACATGACATAGTGGTCCATGTCTTGCCTCAGGCCTCTCATCAGGCCAAAGTCCCCGATCTTCACCATCTCCCTGGATGCCAGCAAGACGTTTCTCGCAGCCAGGTCCCTGTGGATAAATCTCTTGGTCTCGAGGTAATCCATGCCCGCAACGATCTGGGTAGCGAAGAGCCAGAGGCGGACCAGAGGGTACTCAAACTGACGCGCACGCAGGGTGTCGTATAGTGAGCCCAAGGGGGCCAGCTCTGTTACCTGGAAGAAGGGGAAAAACAGGTTGTTGTGTGTTCCAGCTCCTAAGCACGACATCCTCAGTTAACCCCTGCTGCCTGCGTTCAAACATGAAAACACAACAACACATCTTACCATCTTCAGGGGCTGTGTGAGCACCACGCCATAAAGTCGGATGATGTTGGGGTGGTCCAGCGACTGCATGGTGGTCACCTCTTGGAGGAAGTCTGTCAGTGTGTCCGTCTGCCTGGACGTGCTGTTCCTTAGTGACTTTATGGCAACAGGCAGCTGAGAGGAGTAAGAAGAGACACAGAGGCTCAATCCAATCCTGCACTGCACTTGAAACTTGCAATAACTTATTGTTTTGGTCATTTGGTGACAGCAGAAGCAAAAGATGTAAACCCAACATTGGTACATTGTTGCCTTAAAAAGTTGCCAAATAGTTGCCTATTTACATATTCAACAGGAACAAAGATACATTGATAGATAGATAGCGGCTAAAATGCCTTGTAATGCTGAGAGGACATGCAAAGTCAGGTGATTATTATCTGTGGGTTGGTTGCTAAAAGTGAACCTTCTCACATACACAGTTATTTGATCTGTTGTCGATATAAAATGAAAGGGATGGGTATGAAAGAGGCATCCTCCAAAGGCTCAGTCATTCACAAGCAAAGATGGAGCGAGGTACGTCACAGCAGTGGAAAACTGCGTGGGCAAACAGTCCAACAGTTTAAGAACAATGTTTCTCAACACATAATTGCAAGTAATTTAGGGATTTGACCGTGTGCAATCCATGATATCATCAAAAGACTCAGAGAATCCGGAAAAATCTCTGCACGTAAGCAGCTAGGCCGAAAACCAACACTGAAGGCCCGTGACCTTCAATCCCTCAGGCAGCACTGCGCTAAAAACCGACGTGGCTATAAAGGATATTTCTGCACGTGCTCAGGAACACTTCAGTTCAGTTTATCAAAGTCATATATCAACATCCAGAAACCTACAAACTGCCTCTTACCACTCTCCCAGTGGGTGTGTGCCAGTCCCCCTTCCTCACCACCCCAAAGGACCCGGAGCCCAGCTTCTCTCCCAGAATCAGCTCACTGTCCTGGATCAGACGAGGCAGAGTCCGGCTGCTGCTCTCCTGAGCCTGAGCCGGCTCCCCCGCTTCCAGACCTCGACCGCTTAACGCCTGTTAGCATCAGTAAATGAATAAAAGATGTTTCACTGAGTCCGATTAGACTGATGTAGTTCACACACAATAGATATGAGCTCTATGACAAGGTGTAGCTACATGTTTCAGACCTTGGGCATCCATGACCGTGATTTTGTCTTGTAGCGTTTCAGAGCCTCCCATAATCTTCTTTGTGCTGGAAGAAAAAAAAAGTCAAAATCTCAGTTTATCACAGCCTTTAAATCAGCACATTTCTATTTGTAGCATTTCAATAAAATTGCTGAGCTCTGGAAAACTGTGATGCCAACACTGTTTTCTGAAGTTTAACAGGTTATAAGAATAATAACAATAATATCTGGCTGATATTAGAGTTGACAAGAAAGGAATTGAAATCTCAGACAGAGGAAGTCCACGTTTTGATCCCTTTATTGAAGCGCTGGCAGAGCTGCCATTGATGATATTGCAAAAAAAAAAGCACACTCATTGACAAGCATGGTAGCTTTAAATCTGTACTGTATCTCCTGAAGTTGACATTGCTTTGAGACAAAGTGAAGTTTGACGTAAGAGTGCGATCAACGTGCGGAAGAAAATAGTGCTGTCTGTTTGTAAAGGGACCTTTAAATGAACACTTCAGTCTGTCATGATGAAGCACAAATGGACCATTAATCCAACAGTACTGTAAATCCAAAGGTTGATTGGACTCTGCTTGACAGCCACACAGACAAAGACAGGAAGTCCTCCTTGTCTGAGTGGACAAATACATCAGGCTCACCAGGTTTGCTGATTCCTATCTGCTCCAGGTCGGCCTCCTTGACGTAGGTGAAGTGCTCGATGCGGGTGATGTTGAGGCCATCTCTGACTCGTATGTAGAACTTCTCCAGCTGGACCTCGGCCAGGAGTTGGTACAGCCACTGAGTGTCCTGGTCCATCAGCATGACCCAGCGGATCCTCCTTTAGGGTCAAAGGTTATAAGATAGTGTGACGATTAGTTAAATCTCCCCAAAAATTGTGTTTTTGGTCTTGAAACTAAACTAACAAACAGAAATTGAGCACTCAACTGTGCTTTCCTCGTCTCATTAAAGAGCCTGTTAAACAGTAACTTTGCTCCCACAGGGGTCTTGGGCTCCCATGGAGACCAAATAAAAAGCCCTTGTTGTAAGATGCCAGAGGGAAGTTGTTTGTCGGCGTCCTCTCAGACAACTGACTGCCTGCTGATCACATTTGCTGTAGTAAAATCTCAAACTTTCAGCTTTTTACACATAACCAAAGGAACGTGAAGGTAGTGTCACTTGCATGTGCTCGCAGCTCCAAACAGGCCGTTAGTCACCCAAAGGAGAGTAAAATCAGACGAGGAAAACGGCGAAAGACGACAGAAGAAGCCTAGAAGTGAAGGCACACAAACAGGAAGAGGTGGATGAGGGGACAGGAAACAGAAACAGGCGTAAAAGATTTTATTCTCCTCAGAAGTGTGAATAAGCAGGTTTCAGTGCTGTGACTCATGTTGAACCTCAGAGGCAACGATCCTGCAGGGAGTCCCGAAGCAATGTGAAAAACTGAGAGGTGGAAACATTATCTTGTCAGGGGTTTAGGGGCACCAGTCAGACAGGATTCTGCTCACACAGTAGTTATCTAACAGCTGAAGTCACGCTGTGTGCTCAGCTCTTCTAAGGCCTCATCTGCTTTCCCATTTGCATTTCTGTTAATATCTCGAACGTTGCCTATTAAGCAATTACAGCGCCCTGAGCCGTGAGTGCAATAACGAGGACCATTAAGTTTGCATAGCTTCCCTATTGCTTAAAAACGAAAAGTTAAAACGCAGCAAATTCTTCTTCTGTTGCCCGGAGTCTCTGGCTGTTACCAAAGGGTTGTACAACCATAAATCACCTGTTTATCAGCACACCAGGCCCAGCAGCAGGTATGAGTCAGGGAACATTCCCCTGTCAGCGAGGCCTGGGAAAAAAACAAACATCTACCCTAAACAACCAGCACTGCTGCATTGTCTGCAGCGATCTGCCTGCTCATTCTTACACCTAACCGAGGCTGCAAACGCCAGGTAAGTGCATGAGTGCTAGCCCGGGCTTGCATTCGTTCCCAGGGACAACTCCCAATTAATTTGCAGCCAACTTGAGTGAGCAAATTCTTCGCAGGTCACATTCAAATTGAAAAGGAAAGCACTCGCAAACAGACGCAGGGAGGTAAACAAAGCGAACACTGTGATCATCCTCTCTATGTACAGAGGGATGAATCTTTAACCTGCACAGCTACTGAGAAAATCCTCTCAGCCTGATGGCATGCGTGACCGAGTGTCCAACTATTTAATTGATGGCTGAATGTGGCTGAAAAGTCACTGGTTAAACTGGCCTGACCTTAACCTTAAAAGCCATTATCTGCAGCTTCAAACACCATTGTTTATACACTTGTGCTGCAGAGCACGTGTTCACACGGGTGACGCCCGCTTCCTCCTGCTGAGCCCAAGAGCAAACCAAGATCAGTCCACAGTGGCACGCTCGACAGGGTCGCTCAGTCATGTCTGACAAAGATTCATGAGCACAGAAAAGTGCAGAATTTCACTCACAACTATAATATTAGATCTGATCTGCTGCCAAAGACGTGAAGGATGCACCTATGCTGTGCATGTTTTCAAGTGCAGCACAGTCAAGAGCAGTGTTTGAAGAAGTATTCTGACTTTTGTTGAAGTAAAAATAGCAGTACTACAGTGTAAACTACTCCCTGCAACTATTATCAGCAAAGTGTGCTGGTCCATACAGTATGCAGGCCTATAAAAACCCAAAATGCTCTTTATGTGGCAGCCCCTCTCAGTGTTATATTATTCTTTGTTATATTACTGGATTATTATCATCGTGGTTACTGTGGAAGCTGCATTTTCATGGTGAAGATCTATGAACCACTTTACAAACTGTTCAGTCTATAATAATACGCCCAATTTTACTAACTGTCCATGTCTTTGTGTATATGAAACCTGAACCTGAAAAGTAAACAAAAACCAAAGCTAGAAAATAAGCGTAGGAGGTAAAAAAGTACATTTTTTCCCTCTGAAAGTATTTGAGTAACATAGAATTTAACCGCAAGAAAAGTGCAAGTTCTTACAAATTGTAATTAAGCACAATACTTGATGAAGTACTTGTGATGTACTGGTTAGTCAAAATATCTGCATTCTCAGTTATATTGCAAAAGGACAATAAATATAACAGAGTCAAAAGTCCTATACGTGATTTTATGGCCATTTTTGTCAATAATGTAAGAAGAATAAGAAAACATTTGCTCCTTTTCTAATGAAGAACTTAACGAATCCTGATTATTTCACCAATCCTTCAGGTGTTCAGACTGCAGGGTCTCCATAAACCCGGTCACAGACAGGTATGAGGTGTGAAACTCACCGTTAATCAAAATATCTCCTTTCACTTCTGGTGGATGACAGCTCGTTTTTAATCACACACGCCCAGAGAAAAGTGATCCATGTTGGCGGTGAAAACTCCAGCGACGTCGAAAGTAGGTTTATCCACAAATCACAACTCTCCTCTGAATCCTGAACTCCCTTTTGAAAATTCACGATCTGATAGTCCAACAAAGATTATCAATAAAGACAGAGTCTGTACTTTATATTACAGACGTCGGTGATCGAGGATCCACCTGTGTTTGCGGCTCTTATCTCCGCCTCTTTCCAGTTTCTCAACTGACCACACCCCTACCTGACTTTTTTTTTTTCACCTGAGCTCTCGGCACAAACATCCAGACAATAGGAAGTCACCTGCACAGGTAATAACGTTACTAAGTCATCAGCACAAAATAACAAATGTAGGTCAGTAATGATCAATGATCAGTTGGCACTGTGGTTTAACTGGACAGTGAAATAAACACACACATTGGATGCAAACTCTTACACATACATTTTACTGAATCAGTTGGTTTTCATTTTCTTAGGTTGACCTTGCTGGAACAATTTTAGCTTGCTGGACCAACTAAAGCTTAATGCTAATTTAATGTGTGCTCCTAGTGTACCTAGCTAAAGCTAAATGCTAGTTAAATGGTGCAACTGGTGTACTTAGCTAAAGCTAAATGCTAGTTAAATGGTGCAAATAGTATACCTAGCTAAAACTAAATGCTAGTTTAATGTGTGCTCCTAGCTTACCTAGCTAAAACTAAATGCTAATTTAAAGTGTGCTCCTAGCTTACCTAGCTAAAACTAAATGCTAGTTTAATGTGTGCTCCTAGCTTACCTGGCTAAAACTAAATGCTAGTTTAATGTGTGCTCCTAGCTTACCTGGCTAAAACTAAATGCTAGTTTAATGTGTGCTGGTAGTGCACCTCTCTAAAACTAAATGCTAGTTTAATGTGTGCTCCTAGCTTACCTAGCTAAAACTAAATGCTAGTTTAATGTGTGCTCCTAGCTTACCTGGCTAAAACTAAATGCTAGTTTAATGTGTGCTGGTAGTGCACCTCTCTAAAACTAAATGCTAGTTTATTTGGTAGAACTTTAGCAAGTATGCCTTGCCAAAAACAAATGCTAGTTTTATTAAGATAATTTAGCACTTATTGTACCTAGCTAAAGCTAAATGCTAGTTTATTGTGTACACCAGGCTGTTTTAGCTAGATGCTCCTAATAACGTGATAACATAGTTTTGATTTTACCATACAATACAACAAGCCAGCAATAAATTCTCCTTCGTTACCAGTGCAGTACTGTTGTTTACACACATTAACCCTCACATTGTGTTCAGGTCAAAACCCTAACCCTGGGAACATAGACCCTGAGAGCACACATGTAGAACTGCAGAGTTGAGTCCCCTTTGTTATGTTCTTAAAGTGTCATGCTGTTGATTAAATACACATTTTACCCTCTACCAGTGACAGTGGACAAGAAGCACATAAAATGTAATAAAATTAAACAATAACACAAATGTCAGCCTCTAAAATTATCATAAAGTTGAATCAACTCCTCTGTAACTGATACCGTTTACTCCAGGCCTGTTGTATTAAATTGCATTTGTTAAGTTGGGTGTACCTAATACCTAGTACCTAGGTACCTAGTACCTAATAAACTGGCAACTGACCATTAGCAAATGGAAAAATTAAAGCAATTCAAATGTTAATCCTCGACTATTTGACCTAATTTGTTATAATGTGTTGTGACTAATATTGCAATTTGGTAAAATTTCCTATTAGTCATGGCTGAGATGCAAATTGTTACAATGAATAACAGCATTAACTCTCTCCACCGGATCGCCATGTTCAGTCCTGATGTCTCAAACGAAACTTGCCATGAGCTATGAGTCAGGAAACTCACGGTTTTCTGTCTTTGTCTTTTTCTCCTCCATACCTGCTGTTGCCAAGCACGTTTGACAGGATTTTTTTCATCCTGTCACGTGGCTGATCATTTGAATGCAAACCAGGCAGCACTGTAAAGGGCCTGCTTGTACTTTGGACTTCCTGGCACGATATCTCCCGCAGTCACTCCTCCCTGCCTGCCTGAATTAGTCGCCACACACAATAGATTTAAGGAGAAGAGCAATTCAAAGGACCCTGCGAACAGGAACGGCTGTGGAGATCTCTTCAAACTTCCTTGATACAGTTCCAGCTAAACTAGATTAAGAGGGAGTTTGTTTGATGATTGGGAGTGACCTGTCGCAGGATTGAATTTGGGTTTTTTTAATCAGTCACTTATAGGAATTCACACCAGCATTTTTGGCTCCTGACAATATATGGGGCCATACTTTTGTTCTGACAATGCTTAAGCCAAGAGCTTGACAAACAATAAAAATAATGATGAACACATCATTTGTGTTCGTCATTTGTGTTCCAGGTGATGAATTGAAGCATCAGAATAACTCACAATTTATTTAAGTCATCCTTAACCCACCTGACAGGTACTTAGTCAATGACCTAATTCCCACAATTTGATGTAGTTGACACAGTTGATTCTCCATTAATAAGGAGTGTGTGGGGCAGATGTTTACAGTCCTCATGCTGTCTTACATTTCTGACACTGAAGTTTCTGTTTACAGTATGGGAAGCTCTCTCTGTCTTGTTTTATGTGTTTGAGAGACAAACCTGGTGGCAGGTGAGGGGACGTGGCCTTTGTAAGACTGCTGGGAAAATGCAGTTGTTTGAATTGATCAGAGACAATGCTGAGAATGAACAGAGAGAAACATGATAGTGTTAACAGCTTCCTTCCTCATATATGCATGAGAGAGATACAGTCAGAAATCCAGACTGAAACTGTGGATATTGTGAAATGAATGAAAAGAAGACGTATGACAGAGGAACAATGAGTGAGCAATTCTCAGACAAGTTCATTCATTGGTTCACATTTGGCAAAAAGGTCAAGAGTCAGTGTCAGATTTTGAAAGGGGAGAATGTGACAACACCCAGTGCCCTTAATTTTAAAACGAGAGCTTACACTGAAACTGCTAGGGATTAATAAGAACGCTGTGAAATAACATAAATAAAGTAAAGGAGACCTGAATTAACATGACACTTAGTTATTGTTAATGAACATTATTAATGCTATTATTAATTTGAGAGAAAGAGAAGCAGCTGCCAAGGCATCAGTGATGGTACATCCTAAAAAAGTTAATCATATCACAATAGTAATACCCAGATTATGATGTTGGGAGTTTTAGAAACAGTAAAGAGTAGTGATAAAAAAAACGTGTCTTTTGTGATTTTGTGACGTTTTATTAGCTGTGGATTGAATGTAGACGTAGAGGAACAGCGTCCTCTGCTGTATGACTGTAAAACGTCTATTTGGCGACTGTGTATACGTCATCATACTGCGACAACATTTTACTTGGCTAATGTTGATAATAAAGCTCAGCAATCGTTTGGTATGTTAGTGTGTGATTTGGGAAATTAGTCGAACTAATTTTAGAAGCAACTTGTTTTTAAAGTAAGTCTTAAAGTCTCTCTATCTACAAAATAAAAGTCCCCGGAAGTCCGTTCTCCGTTTGTAAACACATGGCGTGTAGTCGTGCCTGATGCTCAATTATGCCAAAAGTCTTTGATTTAAAGTTTCCAGGAGAATGTAAGACTCTTCCCGAAGGCTTTTGGTCAGCCGTAGACGTGTGGATAAAGAAACCTCACGTTGTAAACAAGCGTCTGTGCGGGGTGAAGGAGACGGAGAGTGAAGATGTGGGCAGTGAGGCTCTGCGGTTCCTGCTGGACGATCCTGGACTCTCTCGTGATGTGTTGTCCTTCCTGACCAGCGGGCTGTCCCCTGCACAGACACACGAACAGGAGACACCGTGGTCCTCCAGTGTCAGAACAATTATCCCTAAAGTCAGCTGTTACGGGTCAAACCTGCATAAAGAGGTTATACTCAAAGGTAAAAGTGGACTTGAATGAAAGGCTCCACCAAACTCTGTTCTCTTGTTGTAGCTTTTTAAAAAATGTCTTTGTCTCTTCAAGACTTGGGCAGACAGCAAGTGACTTTTCTTCCATTTGAAGAGGATTCAGGAGGGCAGGTGTGTCTAAAGAGGGGCAACATTTATCAGATTCGGCTCCTCCATCAGGACTGTGAGGAATGGTGAGTAGCTGCGCAAGCATAATCTAAACAAGAAAACCCACTTATTAAGTGTCTGCAATTCTGCATAGGTCTCATTTAAAAATATCGGAAAGCAGCCTTCAAGATCAGAGGAAAACGGCTGTATTATGATAAAACAATACCCACTGCATGCAGTATAAAATGTAAAGGAGGTGCTATGTTGTGATATACAGCATGTGTTAATGTGTTTGTGATATATCTATATTGAGATATCAGTGTTGCAGTAGGTGCTTTGAAAGTGTGGTTTTTGGGAAACATGATCTACATTGTTACAGTCGCTATAATATTGTTTTACATCATGAAGATCGTAAGATAAGAAGGTGGAGGGTGATTTAAGCGGCAGTGATGTCTCTTCTGCTGCACAAACTCTTGCCTCTCTTCATTTGTTAGCCTTTGCTGTTGCTGGAAATGTTTTCAGATTTAAAACTGTGTCCTCCTTTCTAAATCTGATGGATTAAAAACGGGACAGTCGGGCAGAAGGTAGTGTAAACTGAAAAATGTAATCCTATAGCAAATCTGTCGGGTAGATAAAGTCAGCTTGATTTGATGGGAAGAGGAAAACAAAGGGATTGTTCAGCAATCATGTGGAAATCAGACCTGATTCAGCTGCTAGCAGGGGGTAATGATTGACTCCTGGGCCTCTATTAACTCCTCATACCTCCCACCTGCTGTGCAATATGTGCACTAGAACAGTACACAGTCTGTATTTGCTGTGTGGTAATTTGATTAGGCACATTCATTTAGAAATATGCAACATTAAATCACAAAACTAAACTACTCAAGATCTTAACACTTGATTTTGATGCAGCAGCTCCTTAAGACAGCTCTTAAGATTAGCTATTAAAGCACATTAAGGCCCGTGTCTTAGTCAGTAATGTGCTTTAATAGACCATGTTCTTGAACAAATTGTCCATTTAAAATGAGCTCGAACCTTATCTGCAGGGCCTTGGAGCTGCATGCGTTGGCTCCGGATGCGTGGCTCTCTGATGGCGTGGCGTACCCGAAGCTGCCCTGGCTCTCCACCGACCTGCTGCCTAAACTGGTGCGCTGGGCCGCCGAGTGCAGGAGCGGTGAGTTCAGGAGCACCTTGTCTCTGCTGCCGGTGGAGAAGTACAGCCTCATGTACCAGCAGCTGAAGGAGAAGTACAAGGCCATGGTCAAGGTAAGGTCAGCTCAGTGTCTTTGAATGGTTTAAGGCTGATATTCAGGGTGGGTATTGATCTTTATTACTGATGAGCTCTTTTTCACTTCCTCTCCAGATTTGGCCTGAGGTCACAGATCCTGAGAAGTTTGTCTACGAGGATGTCGCCATTGCTACATATCTCCTTGTGAGTTCAAACCTGGTTGTTAATGTCAATGACTGATTGAATTGGGTCTTACAGATTGATGTGTGACATGAAGAATAGCCCTCATGCCTCATACGTCTTGTTGACCACCGCCAGGTATGCACATATCCGTATAATGTATGTGTAGGTGCAGCTCATTTTTATCTGCCACGTGTCAGGTCATGCAGCCAAAGCTGGATCAATCAATTTGAGTGTGAAACATGGCTTTGATCCAGTAAATCAATTGATAGGTCATGCCAAAGGCAGGTGAAAGGGTGTCAGCAGCAGCAGATGTCACACCGCAGATGGAAGTTGGGTTTTACTAGCAAGTTTGAACACACAGCGGTGATGAGTCTCTGTCACTGAACTACAGGTGCTGTGGGCCGAGGAGCGAGCCGAGAGGAGTCTGACTGCCCGGCAGTCCTTTGTGGACCTGGGCTGTGGAAACGGCCTCCTGGTTCACATCCTGACCAATGAAGGGGTGAGTTAGGTGCTGGGTGAATGTTAGCCTCATTTCTCTAGAGATGATTCGTTTCTGAATGTGTGAGTCATTAAAACTGAATCCTCAAGCTCAATCGCTTTTTTTTTTTTTTTTTTAGGTTTTTAGAGCTCCCCTCTCTGATGACAAAAATGTGATTTTAAGAACGAAAGAAAGACATCCCTTTATTAGTCACATACACACAGAGTTACAGAGGGGGGAAACTGCACACGCCATGCAATGGTCTAATGGTTTAATGTCACTTCCCAGTTAAAAGCTGACTGAAAGCCCACCAAAGCCACTGAATCTGCAACAGAATTTACTCAGGATCTTAAAACTGAACTGACAGTCTGAAGCCTTAATGTCAGTGTGTGAGCTAAATGCTAACTTCAGCATGCTCGCAATGACGATGCTAAAATGCTAATGTTAGCAGGTATAATGTTTACCATGTGGGCCGTGTTAATTCCGCTCTTTTGCATGCTAACATTTGTGAATTGGCAGTAAACCAACTCAGGCTGATGGAAATATAATTCGTTTTAGAGAAGTTTGAACAAATTTACATTTTGACCTGATGATCCTTAAATTGTTTTATACAACCAACTGTCCTAAAATCTATATATAAAATTCCACTCACATATGATCAAAACCAGCAAATCCTCACATATAGTATCTGCAGTTTTTCATTTTTTTTGTCTGAAAAGTGAAATAATTAATCAAAATAGTTGAATTAACACTCTAATAAGATGCATTCCCCTGGAAGTTTTGACTGATTTAGGAAGGAGCTCACAGATTTATAACAAACTGCTGTTGAATTGACTATAAAATCCAGATAAGAGGTCTTTAAATTAGCCAGATCCTCACTGGCAGCTTAATCAATGACACGGGCCTGCTCGGAGCCCTGATGCAGGGATTCATGTCTGTGAATATATTAAATCTACAGCACCATGTCGCCTTAATGGCCAATCACAAACTAGGACAGGTGTAATTGAAATTACACGCAGCGGCTGATCGTCAGAGTGTGAATGTGGCTGATAACGATTAGCCGCTGACCGTCATGCCCTCTTGTGTTACAGCATGCCGGAAAGGGCATCGATGTTCGGAAGAGGAAGATCTGGGACATGTACGGCTCCCAGACTCTGCTGGAGGTGAGTGGGCTGAGCACGAAGGCGGCGCATTAATTATAACCATATTCAGGTTTTTAATTAGTGTTATTAACGTTTCATGTGGAATCCATATCACATGCTGGAGCTGCCTTTTCAGCCGTTGTCACCCACTCAGAGGCGCTTTAATGCTTCACTTTCGAACCGGCTGAACTCTTGATTCTGCAGTTTGAATGAGACGGATACACATTTCACAACACGAGAAAATCTTATCTGTTAAAACACAACACGTAAGTCAGGTTGCTGACAAAACAATGAATTGTCGTTTTGCAGCTTTTAATTGCGTCACATGATCTTTATCAGCAAGTGGAGTTCAGCCGGTTGGTGAAAGTTTCAAAATTCAGTCTTGACCTCAGAAAGAACGCAATTCAGTCCATGATAAGTGAGCAAATACTACCTGCTGATGAAGACCATGTGATGTAATGGAAAGCTCCATGTCAGGTGCTGTTTCCAAGGGCAAAATTAAACTGAAATGCATGAATGAATAAAGAAATCTAAAATTAAAATGAACGTTTATTTTCCTCAGTTGATAACCTTTTAAAAAGTAATGCATAAACACTCAAAATGCATTTAAATCTCCAGTTTTTGTGCTGAACATTGCCCAGTGAAACTGCACAAAATATGGAAAAAATCAATCACAGTGATCAAAAGCAAAACGGCAGTCAACAAAAAAATACGCCTCCCAGCCACTCACCAGTGCACAGGTGATTATATTAACTAGGCGTTACCGCCCATATCCCTGTGACCCAATTACTGTGATATCAAAAACATACAACATACAACAAAATAACTCAAATACAAATACTGTTTATATCCATCACAATAAATGCCTTCATGGCTCCTACAAGCACCATATTATTCATTATTTTACTCCTGGATGATGGCACACATTGTACTTGAGCAACGATTTTGATGATCTGTTAACTATTTAAAAGCAAAAAAATGCCCAAACCTGTTGGTTCAAGTCTCTCAGGTGTGAAGATTTCCTGCTTTCTGTGCTCTTATATGATAGTAAACATCATCATAGTGTTTGGAGCTGCTGTTCAGACAAAACAAGCCAGAAAAAAAAAGAAGACATTTTTTTCTGGGTTTTTTTTGACACTTAAAAACCAAACAATTAATTGATTAATTACCTGATTGATAATGTAGTACAAGTATTCACAGTTAGACGTACTCATGTTCTCACTTAGAGGGAAAGCTGCCTTCAAAACGTTGCACTTCCCTGTCTGGCCTCAGTCATTCATTTGACAACAAGCTGCTGACTGCTTCCATTTCAGGTCATCTATTATTGACTGATTTTTGTGGAGCGGATGTGGTAGACCAATCTTTCTGGGGCCTCCAGGGGTGCTGTGCTCAGTCCTCAGCCTCCTTTTTGAAGCTGTCTCTGAACCTCACAGGCCTCAGTGCTCTCAGCTTACATCGTGTGCGATGTTGGTGGCGCGCCCGCCTGTTGAAACGAGCCAAATGCGAAAGGATTTATGTAAATTCTGAGCTGGATTCGTCGGCATTGCGTTATTTTGATCACGTAAAGGCCGGTGTTTTGTCAAGAAAAATGTGGTGCAGCCTAAAGGCTTTAATACAAATTGACAGGTTCTCTGATATATTAAAAGTTTGAGAAGATTAAAAAGTTTTCCTTTTAGACAATCTCCATAAATTGATTCAGAATCAAATCACGCCAGCGTGCGTATTCCCTGCTCTAAGGGGCTCTTGTGCTTTTTGGGTCTTTGCTATTTCAGGAAAAGGCAATTACTCCCAGCGAGAGCTTCTTATTCCCGGGTACGGACTGGCTGATTGGGAACCACTCAGACGAGCTCACACCGTGGATCCCCGTTATAGCTGCCAGGCGAGTCATCAGCGCACACAATCTCACTCAGCGGCTCAAGTGCCAGCTGATCTCTCCCACTGGGAATAACATTATGGGCTGAGGGAGGATGTGTGAATTTGTGTGTGTGTGTGTGTTTGTTCCTGTATGTCAGTTCAGTAGTGTGTATTAACAAATGCAACCACCTGATGGCGATGTTGAGCCTCAGTCTGAGACGTCTGCTTTCCTCTAACGTGATGATGATCAGTAGAAATGGATTGTTGTTTCCTGTCTGAATCTTTCTTAAAGGAACATAAGTAGCACACAAGCACAGAACACGTTTAATCACAGTTTTCTTTGCCGTTGCTCTCACCGCAGGTCCTCTTACTCCTGCCGGTACTTCGTCCTGCCCTGCTGCTTCTTCGACTTCTATGGAAAATACCAGAGACGTCAGTGCAAGAAGTCTCAGTATAAGGAATACATCGACTTCATCGCTGAGGTCAGCCGAGTGAGCGGCTTCAACACGGAAGAGGACTGCCTGAGGATCCCATCCACCAAGCGGGTACGAGTCAGAGCTGTGAATCTTAGCTTGTGCGTGTGACTTCCTGTGTTTCACACAGAACTGGTCTCACTGGTAAACATCTGTCACATAGTGCGATTTGGATCTTTTACTTCATTAAATCTATACTTCAAAACAAGTCACAGCTACTTATTTTGTTCATAAAAATGAGGACGTACAAAGAAATCCTTTAAATTCAGCTGTACTGTTTTTCTTCAGACTTTTGTAAGCCCACTCCAGAACCACAGAGGACATCACGCAACTGTCTTCACAGCATGAGAAATACTTTACATGACGAATATATAATTACTTCCTCTGTGAAGCTGGCAGATCGCCCCTTTAACACTGCCTAAGTAATAAAACAAATGGACAGTTTGGACATAAAGATTTGGACATTAGCACATTGTTTGACCGTCAGACTGCACTGAAGGGAGAAAACACCATATTCTGAAAGCTTTAGTTGTATCCTCTACCTGGATTATTTTTAGGACACTTCCCTTTCAAAATAACAAGTCTAATTTGTGGATATATACAGCGCACGTTCACACTCTTGTAACTTCTCACGGCGCTGGCTGTGTGTAAAAAAGACTTCATAGTGGTAGAATCAGTGGGTGGTACGAAGTCAGGGCGCCACGCTGGGTTCTCGAATCGCTAATGCTCATGTACCTGAAGCCGAAGAAGTCGTAGGTGTGACTCTGACTTTCGTCGCATGTGTCTTTTTTGTCTCTGACTTTTCTAGTCTTTCTGCACTGTGGCTCTCCAACAAAGCAGAGAAGTCGTGAGCAGATTTTTTTGTTTAAAAAGGAGACAGACTTTCGCAGGAGTCAGCAGATTTCTGTGCAGCATCATGATGAAGCGTTTTCATGCTTACAGCTGTGCATTCCTGCCTTTTTCCCACCTGAGCCTCATTTAGCCATACACAGATAAATGAAGTCTTTATCAGACCTAAAGGGACGTTTCTTTCACAGCTGGTAGCTTTTAATGGCTTCAGTGCACATGGGAGCTTAAAAATGGAAATGCTTTGTCCATAGTAGCACACTTATTAAGGGTTTTCATTGTCATTTTCTTTGGAGTCTCTGGTTTTCTAGTTTTGAGCTCTGGCCTCTGGGGAGTCGTCCTGACATTCAGCTCCTCTTCCTGCAGGTGTGCCTGGTGGGAAAGTCTAGAAACTACCAGCTTCCTGACGAGGCCGAGGCCGAGCAGCGAAGAGCTCATTACGTCGAGAGCCGCCAGACTCCCTCTGCGGTCACAGTTCAGGGGTCAGGCATCAGAAATGATGCAGACTGTTGCCATGGGAGCAAAGACAGCGACGGGACCCCCGGGAACAGCTGGGGAGCTGGGTTCCAGCCCAGAGACAGGGTTGAAACGGTTCGAAACTGCGCCGCTCTCCCACGGGAGTTTGTTGACAGCGTTGTCCTGCGGGTTGCTAATGCTCTTCTGGGAATGACTGAGGACAGCGGGGGGTCCTCCAGCGATTGGAACAGAGGAGGTAAACCATCAACAGCCACGAAACACTGGAGATAGACAAACAAATCACAGAAGTCTCTGCGGACGTGAGCCGCTACTGAAGTGATGAACAGGTTCAGATTAAATCCAGAGAAGGACACATTGTCTGTGAAGCTCGCTGATCCGGCCTTATTATGCTGCACTCTGGGGGTGTCTGGATTCATTACTTTGTAATATCTGTTAGCTCCTCTGCCCAACAAAGGAAGAGATTAATATCAACAGAAGCAATGAAGTTGGGAAAAAAGGGTCAAAGTTTTTAGGCTGGAAGGCAAACTGTGTAACAGATATCCTGCTGGAATACTCTAGGCTGATTATTTTATCCATAAAAAGATCATTTCTGTACAACCAGCATAATGCTTAAAAATACAGATGCTGCATGCTGCAAGGTGAAATGCAGTATCTACTTGTTTGTTTAAGAAAACCTTATTATTTACACCCCACAGCTCAACATCTTCCCTTATCCTGACACGGCAAAACAGATGCCAAAAAGTGAGATTCAGGTCTTAAAGGAGCAGTTATTTGCTTTCTAGCTTAGCTTAGCAAAAAGACTGGAAGAAGGGAAACAGCTAGTCTGGCTCCATCAAACTGCTGTTGACATTTTGGTTGTTGTGCAGTGTGTGTACGTGCTAATCAGGGAGCTTCAAAGGTGCTGGGAAACAGACAGACGAGCCGTTTCTCTGTTTCTAGTCTTTGTGCTAAGCTAAGCTAACCAGTTGCTAGCTGTAGCCTTGAGTTTAATAGACAGATATGAGAATGATATTGATCCACTCATCTCTCTTTCTGCCAGAAAGCAAAAAGCATAATCCTAAAAAACTCGATCTTTAACTCCATTCAGAGTGAACCGGTAGCTGCATTGTTCGCTCCTGTGTGCCGCAGCTATAACCCAAATACCTCCAAAACAACACGAATGAATCGCTCCTCACATTTCTCGTTGGTACCCTTTCTAGGTGCTTTGCGGCACGTCAGCAGCTTCTGAACCCCTCGTCTGATCCCCCCTCCATCATCCCATCCAACCCTCCACCTCTCTCGTCAACACCCTGTCCCCTCTCGGCATCAGTCGACAGGGCCTTCGCGACACAGAGCGAAGCCGCTTTGAACTCTGTATCTCACCCTCCGCCCGCCGCTTCCTGCACCACGCGGCACAGAGAGCGCAACACGGCATCGCGCGCGCGCACACACACACACACACACACACACCGTCTCACTCACACACCGCCCATGCATCACCTTTGTCAACGCCTCTGCACCCCTGCTGCCACACAGACACACACAATATGAATGAGATAAGGAGATGAGGACCACTGTGATTAAAACACAAAATTCTCTGTCAGGATGTCAGCACTGAAATTAGAGGTAGAAAATATGAGGGAGAGCGAATAAAGGGAGTCTGTGACTCTGTGCAGAGATGACTGGATGAATAATGCACCACCGTCTATGATTTATGCATGAGTATGCATTTGTATTGAGGTATTCCTACCAGTTATCTGCTGTGTAAGAACAAAGGGTAAATTCAGGTTCGGTCGGCCTATATTGAATAAATCCAGGAGGGCCTCAGAGTCATCGAAAAGGCTTTGAGATTCAGTTTCTCTCCATTTTTAATGCATTTTCAAAGAGTGTGAGTTTTATATATTATGTTTTTATATTTGAAGTGATGCTTAAGCAGAATTTCGGTTACACAGTTTGGCCTCCAGGCTTTAATGTAAGTCTAAATTTTGTTGAACATATTTATCAGTTGCTCCTGAGCTCCTAGTCTCTTTTTTTTTAATTCAAACAGAACTCAGAAACACACATTGAACGCATTTACAAAGAAGCTCGTCACCTTGATCAGCCGGTAGACTTGCTGTAGATTTGCTGTATTTGAAGAAATATTTTGTATCTGATATGTCCATTTCTCCCCCCCATGCAAATACAGAATTGAAGAATTGAACATAAGCAGCCATGCAAACAGCAGTTGTCCGGGGCTGCGGATTGAACCTCAGTATCAAATTTAAATTTTTCTTAACACTCAGAAAAGTGCAAAAAAGGCTTAAAGGTCAAAAGTTTGCATCAGAATCTTCCTTGTTCTGATCAAAATGAAGAAACTTTTTTTTATCCTTACTGTGTTTTATTTCATCAAAGTTCATTATTTGAAACAATGACAAATGTTCGAGCAACGGCAGCTGTTACAGCCGAACAGCTGACGTGTGAAATGTTCGAACGTGCGAAGCTGGCCGCTCGAGCCTTGAGTCGAGTTACTAATTCATGCATGCTGTGCTGCTGACTGGGCTCGTGCAGTTATGTAAGCGTGCTGAGAGCGAAAGTTAGTGTGTGACCGTACATCAAACATGCAACACCTCAAATCAGTAAAATCTGGCCTCGCAGACATTTATTCAAAAGACAGGCAACTCCAAAATTCACATAAGGTCTCATGTAAATGTTCTTTGTCTTGTTCCTGTGTGCACCTTTTGTAAGTGCTGAACAGAAACAGCTTGCATGACAGAGGGAGTGGGTGAGAGTAGGTACAGTATGTTATTAACAGGTGGGCGCCTCCCATCACACAAGGATTACACCTTGTTCGTAATATTAGAGCTGCGGCGATTCATAGATTTATCGATTTGCCTGCCAACAGGGAGTTGGCAACAATCATCTAAGTCAGGTTTTCTAAAACACACAAAAAAGAAAAGAAAAAATGTCACTATTTCATGAAAGAAATCATGTAATTTGCGCATTATTCCATGATGAAATAGCAGGCTTACATACAATTATATCAGTAATCTGAAAAACATTCGCTTTCTTCCTGTTCTTTTCTTTCGGCTATTGTGAGTATTGTTATAATTAGTGGAGTGGCATCGCGCACTGTGGCTCCTTTTCTTGGCTTGTGACCCTTTATAGCCCAGCATGCATCAGTGAGCTTTTAGCTTTTAGCAGCCGGAGTGATGTTCCCCTTTCAGATTGGTCTCATTTTCTAGATTTTAGCGTCCTGAAGACATAAAAGCGCTCCAGTATTTCATAAGAAAAAGGAAAGAAAAAGTGATTTTCCTCTTCTTAAATTGTTTATCATCTTGTGAGCAGGTCTGGTTCATAGGTTAGGTAAAGAAAGTTGACTGTTTCTGAGCATTTTCAGGCTCTAATAGACAATAAAATGAAAAGAAGAGCAGCCCTGTGTTACAGCTGTGCTGAAAATGATCCTTTCGAATGCTTTCGTCACCACTCGGCAATGTTAGAGCAAATTTTTCTGCACTCAGCCTGATTCTGAATTGGCCTAAGCAGCAAAAACAATCATCCACAACAAGCAATCAATTGCTGGCCATCTCAGCGTTTTGCACGGGGGATGTTCAACCTTAAAAAAGAATCCAGCAAACCAAGCCATTAATAATCGTCTGCGTTGGTCTGAGTCCAAGCAGAGCCTCCACTGTCAATACTGACCTTCTCCCATTAATCCCCATTAACATTGTAGGCAGCTCTAAACGGTGTATTGATATTATATTAAGGCCCGGAGCTCCCTGGCGTCTGGGCTGCAGGATGGCAGTCTGCCCAGTTTCACACTCTGCAGCACAGGACTGCGTTTGGCCATGCAAGTGTCTGTGAATGTGGGAGCGTGTTGCATATTTTAGGGATTATCCCAGCAATTTGACCAGCTAAATTTAGGGTGCATTAGAGTGGACAATATGTTTTCTCAGGAATTTCGGTGGCAGAAAAACAAGTATTTAGAAACCTGAAAACCGTCATAGCTCTAAATCCAGTTTTAGATTTACTGTAAAATTAATCAAGCCGACCACCCTGGATTAGAGGCTGAGACAATATATTTCACAGTGACGTCCTCTCATATTCGGTCATGTTTAAGCCAACAGGGGGATTGCCTGCCCCCAAAGGGCCAGCGGAGGTTTGGTGTAAAAGTACGATGAAGATCTGCAAGATTTAGGTCAAATGCTGTTTATGAAAAGGCACAAAGGAGCATTAGAAATCCAGCGGCGTGTCCCTCTCCAATATGAGGAGGAAGAGGAGGAGGATTTTCATTTCTACAAACCAAAGGTCAGCCCTGATTGAATTCTCTTCTGGGGGAAAAAGGGCAAAGCCAGAAATACTGAAGCGCTCATGACATGAAGCCTGAAGGCGGGGTGCTGCCATCACGAAGGGGCACGCCATTTATCTGCTAACTCTTCGCTGAACTCGTGGCATTGGACTTTGTGCGTTTCAGCATCCCCGTCTCCCTTTTTGCTCTTTGGTATCTAAAATTACTGTCCCGGTGGGGGTGTGACGACAATGACTCACGCTCTCAAGAGGCCGGTGGGAGATGCAGAGGTGAAATGCATGCTGGTTGCTCTGAGCAGCTTTAATTGAGCACTCTTCACAGCCCTGACTAACGCTGAAAGACAGTTGACTGAGGTGTTTTTTTTCCCTGTAAAATGTTCTGTATATAGAATTTATCGCCCTTTCACTCTGGGACGATGTCACGCTGCAGTCTCTCAAAAACAGCCAGCGACATCGACTCAAGCCAATCAGCTGTTTCGGACGCTTCTTTCACGCTCCGTAAGGGCGGATAAGACTTATTTCTGTGCATGCCTGAAGCAGCATGTTAATATATTGATGACTGTAACATCAATAAGCCTCCTCCTGCTCCTTTGTCGCTCTGTTGTTTGCTCTCGTCTTTCATCCGCTCACTCCCCGCCTCCCTCCTCTTCAGGCAGCCTCTCCGTGAGCGAGGTCGCCGGGCTGTTGGAGCAGGAAACGCTGCAGCTCCTGAAGAAGGAGTGCGGAGGTCTTCAAACGCTGCTCAAGAACAACCACCAAGTCTTTCGAGGTAGTTTGACTTCCATACATCCTCATAGCTAGTCCACATAAAAGTGTGTTAGTTACTTTTGGAAGGAGCGCTTTATTCTGAAGAGGTCTTGCATCTTCCTGTCGTTCCCTATCTTTCAGTGGAAGGAGGGAGGGTGTACATAAGAGACTGGCGGGACAGGAAGTCCTCCAGGGTGGACACCAAGCGGAAGCCTGTCGCCCCCGGTGCCCTGAAAACTCGTCCCTGCTGGTTTCACGACCACCACCCTCAGCGCTGCCCCCTGCCGGCTGAACACTGTGCCTTCGCCCATGGACCCGATGACCTCCGACCCTCCACGAGACCTCTGAAGAAGATAAAAAAGGCTGCCTTTTGATTGGCTCATTCCTCCTGAACTCACTCAATGCTTAAACCTGCTGCGCAAAGTCCCCACATTCAGCCATGCAGCCACAGAGAGGAAGGAGTTCAGGTCCAAGCCGTGTGAGTTTTATTGATGCGACATTACATCATTTCTGGGAATTGAGGCCTTGAAATTTCACAGTATCCTCTTTCATCTGCGTAACGCTTCCTGGTGCAGCCTCAGGTTTCACTGCTGGAGCTCGCTGACACTCGTGGGTCACTTTGTCTGCTGAAATTTAATTTCACGGGATTATTTTCGTTCTTTTTATTTATTGAAGAAGTGGACTCTTGTTAAACTCAGAAAATCGGATACTTACTGTATATTAAAGTGTATTTCAAACCACATCTTTGTATTCATTTAAAGATGATCAAGTCTATCGTAGATTTTTTTTAACCTTTTTTCATCCTGGTGAGGGGGCACTCAGGGTATTTTTCAACTTTTCACTCACTTTAAAAGCTTCTGTATACTTCACTTAGTTAATTCACCTCAGACAGGTACTTTGAGGTTCACAGGCAGGGCGGTGGATAAAGACTGGCCGGCATTTGAACAAAGTAAATGTTAGCGTTATGAATTATTTGTTGGCAGGAGTTGAGGGGTGAGCTGCATGCCGTCGCCTCCGGACGGGCGCTCACTGCTGTGTCTCTCTAACACAGTTCACCATCACCCTGTGGCTCAAATGTCAAAGACACTAAGGCCCACGCAGGGACACCAGTGAGGTGATGGGAAGCGCCTCCTCGGGGCCTTTGTTTGTTTATGTTAGCAAGAACAATCAGAGCATTCATGCCATAAAGGACAGACAGTTCAATACTTCAGTCTCATACATGAGGATTGCAAAGAAGACAGGAATACTTGTTACCATCATCCATCATTGTCATGTTTTCACTGTGTCACAGGCTGCGTAACAATGTGCTGCGTGACATTAAATGATGGGATATCTTGGTAATCGCATTTGGGAATGTGAGAACTGACTACTGAAGCTTAAAGAGTTATACATTTGACTCAGTATCTCATCATTTAGATATTTCACGATTTATCTGAACGGACCCTTTAAAAAGCTACTTGATTCACATTAAGGACACGACACCAAATGAGCGGTGAATGCTGTCTCAGGCAGCAGCTGTCTGTCGCACGCACTGTTCATTCCTTGATTTTTCTGTTGAGAGGATAAATCCATACTGTGGTGGTGAAGGGCATCATAGGGTTAGTTACATATTAGCAGACTGCGTGCTCTCATCCCCTGGAGATCAACGGCTGCGTGGCTGAATATTGATGAAGATGTACACGTGTTTACTCAGTCTGTCCACAGGTTCGACACGGGGAGAAAAAGTCAGCATCTTAATAGTTTTCTGGGTAATCTTGAGTGCTGATAGATAATTTACCACAGGTGAAAGGCCGTTTAGACATAATTGATGCTTCAGCTGTGATGGACATAAACCGCAGCGGCGCTGAAAGTGAGCGTGGTTGTGTTTTGACCGGCAGTCCTCGGTCATAATGTGCACAGCTATGTGTGGGTTTTAATGACCTGTTTAAATCATCCCCGCCACAAACACACACATCATTATGCTTCCAGGAAGAAATCAATTCATGAAAATACTCCTTCCACTTCGGGTCTGCAAAGATCATCAAACCCAATCGACCTGCTGCCCTACATTTAACTGCTGAGGAGTGTGACATGGCCGGGAAGCATTCACCTGCCCGGTCTCCACCTTCAAGCTCTTGTCATGACCTTTGACCCCAGCCCTTTCTGACCGCTGTCCAATAAGCCATCATTATTACTCTGTTTGCGACCGCCTCGCAGCGCTGCCCTGGAGACCAGAGGAGATCCAGAGCAAGCAAAATTAAGCCTCCCCCCTCGTCACACCCACAGACCCCTCCATCCTCCCCTCCCCACCCTGACCACACGAGTCTCCCTGCTCCCACCCCTCATGTAAAAAAATAGGAGGTCTGGTGCTCACCCAGTCTGAAGAATGCATAATTGTGCCAAAGAACTTATTTGGTAACATATTAGCTAACACTGGCAACAGCTAACGTTAGCATTCAACCACATCCTCTTAGAACCACTTCCTAGCCAACATAGCTAACATTGCTGTTTCATATAATAATCTGAGAAGTCACACGGTGATCAGGGAGATAGGAAAACATAAATATTTCTGTGTCTCAAATTTATGCTTGTTTTGTTTCTGACTTTACCCAAATCTTTACTTTGCCTTGCTGGAGTTTCACCCATTTATGGCTATGAAGAGAAATCTAAGACGAGAAATGCGACCTGCGTTGAAGGGTCATGAGTAGATATGGTTTGAATACAAGAGTCACGAGCTAATAAGACTGAGAATCGCTAACATAAGAGACAGTGTCCAGTGTTTTTGGTTCCCAGATATCAGGATCCTGTTACAGTTCCACTGGAAAACTATGTGAACTATGTAAACAAGCTGTTTCCTTTAAAAGAGGACGTGTCTTACACAGGGTCTGATACTGACTCACATTGCTTCCAATAACTTAAGAAGAAAACCATTATCCTTTTTTTTTTTTTTACGGTTCGTAGCCGTAGACATGTGCATAAATGTATTAGAGATTCTGAAAGCAAAAGACAGGACAGAGGGGACCACGTTAGCAGACAAAATTACTCCCCGTGCCTGAAATCTAGGTCAGTGAGAAGTGGCTGCATCTCTTTGCCTAAGCCAACAACTTTCCCTGTGTTCCCCTCATGCTTTATTCATTGTGGCACCATGGGGCCCGATGTAATGTAGCATCTCCAAGACACTATTTTGGACGTACACAAGTCTCTCTCAGCAAAGTGAGCCATGTAGGACTGCAACGCTGACAGCTGTCACTGCAATGACTTCTTTTGTTTGACTGGTGCTGCCTTAGAAAATCTTCTCTTTCTTCTCAGTTTTGTTTGAGAGTTTTCTGGAGAGAGTGCTTGTTTCAGCACATTATTGTGAGTCGACATCTGTATTGATTTAAGCTTGAATCTACGGAACTACAAGATGAGGATATACTGTGTGATTCATTTTCCGTAAGCTGACAGTTCATTAAGCCTGTCAAGCTTTCTGTTCTTGTAACGGAACAATAGACTTGATATCTACTTGAGGTTGTTAGTAATTTTTAAAACAATCCTTCATTTCAGACATTGGAAGACAAAAGCAGGCTCTTCATTTCTAACTGGCAACTATGAATGTTGCTGTCTGACGTGACAGCTGTTGCTAGCAGTTTTAATTAGCGGTAGCTAGCTAAATAAGCTAACGTTAGCTTCATAAACTGGTTGAAAATGCTGTCCCCTGCTGACATTTTGGTGTCATTTTAAAAACAATAACCTTATAAAGGAGACTTAAGTATGCACTTAATGGCCATACATTATAATGTGATAGAAGACTGAGGCTAACGCTACATCCTTAATATTTGCTAATCCACGTATGGAAATGAAGAAGCAGCATTGTTTTTGTACGGCAGTCTAGAGCAAGTTAGGCCCAATATTATATCTATGTTAAGGAAAAATGTAAGATTAGACTTCTAACCTGTTTGTCTGCTTACAGGTTACACGTTTGGACAAACTTGCTTACGAAGGTAATTTCATGCTTTATTGTTTGGATTTTCAAACAGTAGCCATGCTTCACTTTTAACATTACTAGAGAAAAGGCTTGCAGGGTGAGGTCTAGTCAGTGGTTGCAAAGGTACTAATTACAAGTATATTACAGTAGTTGAACTTTTTCAAACTTTTTTCTGTAAGTTACTTGAAAAGAAGAGCTTCCAGAAGGATTTTCAACCACGAGAAAGTCCACAACAAATCTTAAATCCTTCCCCCACTTGAAGTTCGATAAGTCGAGGATGATATTCTCACCCAGGCCCTCGATCAATATCTCAAAACTGACAAGCGGATGGTCACAGCTGATAACAGGCTTCTAGTCTTTTTTTGTTTACTTACTACTCACAGAGTGTCAAACTTTACCTGCAGGAGCCCCCCCCCCCCCCCCCCCCGCCCCCTCCAGCAGCCACTGCCTCGACCTTCCTCATCGCCTACTCAGTCCAGGGTGACACTCAGAGATAAGGGCGTTAGGCTCTGCAGCTGTCGTGCTTGGTGAGCGAGAGAAAGAGTGAGATGGGGGGGAAAGGTTTGTTTGAAAATGTTTCCATTTTGACATTTCACCATTCAACACGAACTCCATTTGAAATTCAAAAAGTTTATCGTCGTTTGATCACCAGCGGAGAGCTGCCAGGCGCCGCTTCTCCTCGACACAAAGCTGGAAATACACAAAACACACACAGCATCAATCCAGTTCACTGAGATTTACATGGAGGTCGAGTCAGAACACAGTCTATATGTGTGTTTTTATGTGTATACTCTCTAATTTACGTCATTTATTAAGCTTAATCTGAGAGATATCTTTCACAAAACGTTTACTCACAGGCTCATCCACAGCATCAAAATGTATTCATCCAATCCACGAATTAATATTAGATGAGATGTTAATCTAATACCATGTTCTGTACAAAATAGGCTGCCTCACAGAGTGTGAATTCCCTCTCTCCCAGTCCTTCCCTTCACTGCTTATCAGGTCAAAATATAGATTTTCCTCTTTCATGTACTATCAAGTTACCGCCTGTTTCAGTCTCACTAGCTGTAGAGTCTGGGGAGAGTGGAAATGCTGAGTGATAAGGTTACATGTTTACATGATCAGACTGAGCTTTTAGAGCAAAATGTTCCATGTGAACACAGACCAAAGGGTGAAAAACATAAAACTATGATTTGTGTTCCATGGCGCACATATTTCCAGCTGTGTGATCCAAGCAGTCGATATCCACAACGCACACGCTGACGCTAGCTGCGCAGCACTGGAGGCTCGGGACAGAGGCTAATGGTTTCTCTTTTGGTTTAACTTCACTGTTGCATCAACAACATCAGAGATGACGCTTTAATGACTCACTGCTGCTCTCTCACTCTGAATATATCATCTCATTGTACACCCCCAGGTTCAGCTTATCCAGGTTTATGGTTAAAAAAACCGGATACAAATCCACAGTGCGAGTGGTGACGGTGGATGCTCGTGGTTATTGTGTTATTACAGTAGTTTCTAAACACAGAATGGAAGTGAAGTTGCTTTTGTTGAATGGAAAGTCGTTTTTCATCACGCAGAACACCGAATCAACACACACATTGTTAGAATGCACTTTTAAGAACAATCTGCTCAGTTGTGAGGTGAAGACTGTGCAACTCTCCATACGGTCGACACATTATGTATCTAAAAGTCCAATTCTTTGCTTAAAGAGGACACTTAGCTGACATCTGTGCTCAGTGTCTGCAGTGTTTTGGGAAGTAGTTGGAGAAAGGCAGACAGAAAATGCAACTATGCAGTGACACAGTCAGCATCTTAAACCAGACTCACACCACATCTGAACACCTGAAGATGGGAAAAAAATGCAAAATCTCACAGAATATCCTTTAATTAAAACAAAAACTGTGTCTGCCGCTGTGTGAACAAGCACCTTGCTGTGCCCTCCTTACTCAACGGGCAATTAATCACATTTCATTTAAGTAATTCAAGAGTAAAATAATTTTGGCTGTTTGCAGCTTAGAGGACTGAACCACGTTGTGTCATTCCCGTGGGACACAAGCACATTAAATTCTGCTTTCTGTTTCCAGCAAACATGAAGCAATATTAAATAAAAACCCGCTCCTTTGCCTTTAGCATGACATCACACCTTTAGCTGATGGCCACATTAAATTGCTGTGAGCATCAAGGCCCCACGATGTGAACGACTCACCTTCGCAAACTCGAAAAAAGAAATGCGTCTGACCAGCATGAGAGCATTCGGCTGATGGGAAGTGAAAATGGGGGTTACCATAGAGGCGGACCTGAGAAGGGGTGTCGTTACCATGGGCGACGGGCTGAGGTGACCCAGATGGCAGGAAAGCAGCTGAGGCTATTGGATAACTGTGCTCTGACAGCTACACTTATTCTGTCTGATATCATCCAGAAGAAGGCACTGATACTGCATTACCCAGAAGCCAGTTGTGGTCACCCTCCTGACTGAACATACGCCGTACAGCTGTGTGATGGATGGACATGACTGCATTTAAACTGTGCATGAAAAACCCCAAAAGCATCAGTGTTTACCTTTCACCAAGCACATCCTCTCCAAATTCGGCCTTCTATTAGCTTCTATTGGGGGGGGGGGGGGCAAACAGCATCAAAACACAGAAACACAGCCATGACTGCCGCTGTGCTGTTTGTTTAATTAAAGCCAGAAACTGGAGCGCCCATTTGACTTAGATGTTATTTTACTTAGGGTCCTATTTGTGCTATAGCAGGAAAAAAATCTGATCATCTATGATGCAAGAACTATCATATAAAGAATATATATATATGTGCATGCGGATGAGTATGTAAAGATGTTTGTTTGATTGTTTCAAGAGTTTATGCCCTAAAATTCAGGGCAACATTGTACAGTTAGATGACTTTTGTTCATGCAACATCATGGTCAATGTTTGTATGTTACTATCTACTTCCAGGAAATGGACACAGGAACATTTTATCGGTGGAAGGAACATGATCGAGCATCGCGGGTCATCTGTCCTCTGACAGTGAGGACAGTGAGCTTGAAGAGAGTCAGGAAGACTGGATCCGCATGTCAGGTTTGAGAGACAGCAACGAGGTCTGTAGTCAGTCAGCAGAGTAACGTGCGCATGCGTGTGTTTGTTTCTTTGAATGCTCAATGATAAATAAATGCACATTTTAAACATATTTAAAGAACACACGCACATAGAACAAGATAAACTTCTTTTAGATGTGCTGCTAGTCATATTTGTGTATGCACTGTATAAGCCTAATATTCTCATATAGGCCTCACATAACCGATGCAAACGTGTTGAAATATGTAGGCTGTACTTTATCTTTACACTATGCATGCTGGCGAGTGAAAGGTTTGGGCCTAAAATATTTATTGCTGAGAGTATTATGATTATGTCTCACCATCATGTTACTGTGAGAAACACAGTCATGTAGTGATATTAAACTGGGGTCTTTGGTGCATAATGGCAGTTTGGTGGCAGTGGCAAAATCAAAATAATCAAGTGCCTAACCGCACAGATCAGGACTTCCTGTTTAGATTGAATATCCAACTGCCGAACGAGATCCTCCAAATCTTTAACATGATATCAGCACCAATAGCCACATATAGCACGAACTTGTATTATTTAAACCAGCCTCCGTGTCCACAATCAAAACAGGCATCCTCTTTAAAATGGCTTTCGTCAATCTAATCGCGTTTTGACAGGACTGTTTGGTAGCCTCCTCCTTGCTTTTAAAGACTCCCTCTGCATCCCCAGAGAGGTAAGAGTGGGCGACGTCGGCTGAAAATAGCACTCGTCGAGAAAGGATGAATCAACGCTGCACCTTATGCTTAATTAAAGATTAACGAGAAATTGCTCGCTGGTGTGGAGGTTTCTCAAAGCCTCACTTTACTTCTCTGATTAGGGGTTATGTAACACTTGTTAATACTGCATGGACCACGCTAAAAAAGTAATGACATCTGCCAGTGTGGCAGAATCAATCCTGCCATGACAGCCACAAAATTTGAAGCCCATGTGTCGCCCAGACATTGATTAATTGGCTGCTCACAGCTGCTAAATCACTTAAATCATACTGATTTGTGCAGAGCATATCTGAATTAATGATGACCCCCCATGAAAAGGTTGATGCGGCAGACCTCAATTTGTCATCTCTTTATTTGAAGCACTGGCAGATTTTTTTCTTGTGGCTGATACAGAGTGATGTACCGCGATGGCGACGACCTCAGGAGCTCACTGGTTTATATCAGAATCCAGGCAAATATTACATGTTTTACGTTCTGTCTTATCCACAGACTGTAGTGGATGGAGCTTCCTGGTCTGAATAGTGAAGCCAATGCAGAAGTGCCTTGAACTTGCAGTCTTTCTTACAGCCAGCAGGGGGCGATTCCACTGGCTGCAAGAGAATTTTGATGCATGTGAGCTTATGAGAAAATGACCCCACTTCTCACTTGATTTATTACCTCAGTAATCAGCGTCCCAGTGAATTTATGATCTTAATCACTATTTTTAAGTCTTCTTCAATACAGCATGATGTTCATTTTGTGATTTATGGTGCCATTTAGAGCAATATACATGATAAAGCAGGCTGTACTTTTGTGGGTTCCAGATCCAATCAGGACAGAGATGTAGCAACGTGTATCATCTCCAGCTCCACCCTCTCGTCCAAAAATGGTCGCTTCTGGCTCCAAATAAACAAGATGGTGATAGCCATACTGGCAGGCATCAGGGCAGTACTACACAAACCAACGGGTGACGACAAGGTGGGTTTACACAGCCAGATCTAAGTCATTTTGTCGAATATTTCAGATGCATAAATATTACACATACAGTCTGAGAAACTAAAAAAACAAAACAAAACAAAAAAGCAACAACAATAACAACACAGCAACAAACAACCAAAACAAACAAGTGAATAACAGTAACCAAAATAAAACAACAACCTAAACAAACAAATAAACAAGTGACCAAAACAACACAACAAACAAATAAAAAACAGTAACCAAAACAACAACAACAACAACAACAACAACAACAACAACAACAACAACAAATAACAAGCAAATAAACTAGAAACAACCAAATAACTAAATAACCAATAACTCATTTGCCTTCGGTGCTCAAAAACACTTTGCCTTTGGTGCAGAAAGGGAGGGTGTGGTGTGCTAATTAAATATGACTGATTGTCATTTTTTCTTGCAGAATGGACGTCTGCTTCAGGTTCACTAAGAACACACTCTTATTTAAAGATGGAGCCAGTGGGAGCAGTTGTAGCGCAGGGAAAGATTACACACACACATACACAAACACTTGGGAGCTGCTCACTACAAGTGCAGTCTTGTACTTCTGGCAACTGAGCCGTGAAGCTCGCTCGCTCACTGGTGCCTTGACGGTAGTTTTTGGAGATGGTGAGCACACTTCCTTTGTGCAATGCAAGCCAGTGGCTTCTGTAGTCTTCATGTTTCCAATGTCCAATCCTGTTGTACACCTAACATACTGATCCAAGCTACCACTACAGAGCCGTTAAAACCTTATAAATATCCAATGACTGCCTCCGCCGTGTCAGAAAGAGTAAGGTGGCTGCCCTGACCCAGAGCGGGGTGTGTAGCGACTGCTTTCCTGCTCGGCCTGCAGTGACTCATGCAACTTATTAAGCATGACTCACTACACTGTGGTCCACACCTTTAAGAGCATCCAAGCCTGGAAAATGCCTTGAAGGACGGTCGAAGCAGATGGCTGTGGATGCAGTCTATTCTGGGGCGGTCTTGTCCTTAAGGCTGATGGGTCGCAGTAAAGACGAGACATGGATGAGTAAGAGCAGAGGTACTGTGAGATGCACAGGCAGGACCAACTGCTACCACTGGGGATTCAGCTTTGGATCGGCATGTGTGTGTGTGTGTGTGTGTGTGTGTGCAGGGAGAGAAGAAAACAAGAAGAGCTGGAGAGGAGTGAGTCAGTGCTTACTGTGTGTATTTACTATGGCAAAAGGCTGAGGCACAGGGGGACAGCTGGTGAAATTATAGATCTCATAATATATTCACTGGCAGCAGAGATGATGTAGAACCGCCAGTCTTAACACTGCCCTAACTGTTCACTTCCACAAACTTTAAAACCCACAAAGTGCTGTGAGAAATGTCTCGTCTCACAGCTGATGAAAATTGATGATGACGCTTGGATAAACAGGAAGTCATACTTTGTTTGAATATTATTATGCTTTATCCGATAGTTGACAGTGAAAAGAGACAGATATTATGGGAGAGGACAAGGAATAATTAAACCATCTTTGGCCCTGTTGAGTGTTACAGAGGCAGATTTACAATTTTAAAATCCATATATATTTTCAAAACAATGTGCCTTTAATTCAGTTTAATCTTAGACAGGAGCACCTTCTTATCTCTAAGTGGCGGCCATCTTGGATAATGAGTTTGGCGGGAGTCGATGGAGCGTAATTGTCTCCAAATCACGGAGTTACAAACATTAGCCTGAATTCTGATAAATTAGCATTTTATGAATGAGGTGATACTACACAGAGGATGTTCTACTCATGAACAGGGATTTTTTATCTGTAGTCCCCAAAAATACAGTATGAAATACCACTGGCCTTGAAGTAATGTAGGTACTAAACAAGTTAGCCTGGCATGCTAATGTTTGCGACTCATCACATTAGAGTAAGCTTGCTGTTTAGTCCATCCATGAATTTATTTTTGTATTTCTGATTTTGCAAGAGTTAAAATGAACTCTTAATATACAGAATATTGCTCACGCTTCAGCATACTGGAAACCGCTAAGCTCGACGGTCCAACTGGCCTCATTTTGAGCAATCAACTCTCACGTGGCACTTTGTGAAAACACAGTTTGAGAAACTCTAAATTTTTTACTTAATTTGACATTGATTTAGATGTCTTTTATGTGCCAAGTGAGTTTCACTAAGTATCGTCTTATGAAAGCCTTCCAAAACCCATTTTATGTTTTGAAAATCACCAGGAAGCCTCGGACAATTTCTCTCTTCCAACAATGTACCCATTTCATCCAACGGCAGCAATGAATAACAATGAACAGTTATCCATTTAGTAAAACGCACACCGTGAAATCCATCTGTGTCACACTGTAATGGTATAATGGTATAGTGTAATTGCAGAGGGTCATTAAACTGAGGGGCTTTGTTAAGGATGACAGTGATGGGCTCATTATTGCAAAGAGTGATAATTTACAAAGCCGTACTGTACATAGTACTCTCTGTACCCAGTGAAGGGCACCATGCTCGCTTTTTTTTTTTTTTTTCCAGAGCCTATTTAACAAAATGGCACCTCAAATCCATCAGTGTTCATTTTTTTAGCATTACACAAGAGATTTTGCTGAATAACAGAATAACAATAACAAAATGTGTTAAAATAGCTGAATTATTATTAAAATCAGAATCTAACAGAGAAAGTCTGTTATGTTAAATGCTGGATATTCTGTGTTAGCAGCACATTTCAATCAATAACTACACTTTAGGTCCAGCTTTTTATGGTCATTTCAACGCGTCACGGTCTTCATCAGAGTTTTGCTTATTTGTGATCAAGATAGCTCGGTTTTTATGAGTGAACTGTGGACCTATGGTCATGTGATAACAGGTCACGTGATGACCACAGAATAATCTGTCACAGCTGATGATGAAGACCCGGAGACAGGGTTTGAAACCTCTGGAGAAAGCTAATAAGTGGATGTTAAGTCAAGATTCTAGTCAAACTTTTTTCAGTGTCAACACTGAACTTTTAGGGTCAGTAAGTAAGTAGTAGCGCCTACAAATTACTGGGCTACTCTTCTTGACCAATGGTCTGAGGACAACCTACTGATACATCAACTCAGACGCTGTTCACATCCAGTCAGAGCTTACACATGCAGCGGCACATTCATCCCAGGAAGCATTTGCGATCTCTGCAAAACATCATTTCTACAGGGCTGCGCTGTTCGTTACATCCTCCCTGTGAAAGGCTTATTAAGTCGTGTTTTCTCCGTCGGTGTGCCTGCACGTTTTATGAGGCTCTTTTCATAGTTTGCTGCAGAAGCTATAATGCTCCATCACGTGCCTGCTGTCCTGCTCTGTCTGCCCACTGGAGCCCCGGCTGGCTTCAAAGCGCTCCTGCCGCCTAATGATAATGAATGCAGTGTGTCTGCTCAATGTGCTTAGTGGCTCACTGTCAATCTGTTCCACTCAGACTCAGGTTACAGTCTGCTCCTGCACTGCTCTCCCTGCACGAGCAACGGCCGCCAAGAAAGACAGTTTTCCTGGTTTGTTTTCCTGTGGTCCTGAACCCTCTGCAATAAGAATGTGTTTGTGACCCCGTGGTCCGAATCAAATGATTGCTCCTTAAATCCAACGCAAACACTGCAGTCAGCAGTTTGATGCAGTGCTGAACTCCTGCACTGTTCCTCCCCATATCTTTTGCAAAGGCATCCAGGAAGCTTGCATAATATATTTCAAAGCTTCATAAAGGAAGTCTTTGTGAAAGGACTGATGAAGAAATCAATAAATAGACCGGGCGTAACCTACTGGGTCATTAATAAAACACTAAAGGAGTCCTTTCAAATGTGGCTTTATATGGTCTGTCCTCATTGGGTCAAAGCAATCTATTTATGCTTCTTCCTCACCCCTGCTATCTCTCCATCCACTCTGTTAGGTCTCCAGATAAAAGAGGGCTCATTGTGAACAAAGCAAAGGGTTTGACTGAGCTCTGGACACCTGCAGCGGACCCACCATTCTATTTGCTCAGGTTCAATAAAATAAGGGCCATATGAGGCCAGGACAGACCGTTCGGTTATGAGAAAGTTGCAGAAGGACAAGGAGAGATGTATGATAATGCACACGTCATGACCTGCATTTAAGCCCTTGAAGGCTTTCAAAATACTGTTTGATTTGATCATAAAAAGAATCTAATTTCCTTGTGCTTCTTTTGAAGCGTGATTAAAAAAATAAACAGCAGACAATGGAGGCTTCACGATCTCCTCGGATGGCAATAACAACCCCCATGTAAATGATATTTACATCCACTTGGAGAGCATGTGCCGTCAGAGATGGCGCGATAACTTCCCAGACTGGGGTGTTGCTATGGGAACATGACTCATCACAGGTCTTCCTGCTTTACCTGTGGCAGCTGCACAGCACTCATGAAAGCTATTTCATGCTCCTTTTGTTTGCCAAGCAGCAGTGCTGAGCCTCAGTTTTCAATAACATATCATATCAGATGTCTGGGAAAATTCGATGAAGCCGAAGTGCTAAAAAGACTTTTGTAGCAAATTCACTTTCACAGGAGATACTGTATATTTATGAGCTTGTTTGTTGACTTCAAAGTGATCAGTCAGTCAAGCAGTCACATTAGACCCCAAATGTCTGTGGAACAACAACAAAAAAAGAGATTTCATATACAAACTGTTTTGGTCGCCTTAAAACTTATAATGTATAAAATATAATTATGCTAATATATGCATATAATAATAAGGATCATGCGAGAAAACACAATGATTCATGTCTTTAAATATGATGAGATCAACAGGTTTTAATATTTGCCGGTCTGCTCTACACGCGCTCACTGTAAATGCCTGGCAGATGTTTGAGCTCGGTTCTTTCTGTGTGGTGCTTCAGGTATGTTGTCATACACTGAGCAGTGTGGAGGAGGCCCATCTGTCACACCGCTGCTCACCCTGTAAACAAAATCCTGAGCTGTCATTCACAACAGGCCCACGTCTTTTTATCCTCTCTGGTTCCTTCCCTGCAGGGTGCTCTGATGAGGGTAAAATATAGCTGCAATAAAATAGAAAATGTAGAGCAAAGCGTGGCTCAGGCGGCGTGCAGAAGCTCTCTGTTTTAGGGGGGTGTCCTGCATTACGATGTGTAAGGTGGGAGCTGAGGTGCGTTACTCCAGGTGGGCTTGTTCATAAGATGGATTGGTTACTACTGCAGACTGTTTTTCTCAAAGTATCGCTAACCTTGGGATCAAATATTGATCTGTGCATGATGGATCATTGGAGTATGAGTCTGAGCACAGCACACTTTGAAGGTTAATGACTCCTGACCTTGTTTCTAACCTTATTTGTATCTCCATCCTTATACCGGCTGAATATGAGCTGACATATGGTCAACTGAACAAATTATTGGGTCAACAAAAGTAGAGTTATATCACGCTGTAGCTTCCATCTGCAAATAGCTTTCTAATGTCCTATAAGTGACCCATGGACGCATGTGAAATAACCACCAACCTAACGTATGCACAGAAGAGAGGCAGTAAAAGTATCACTTTTTTAGCACATTTACGTATATCAGAAAAAGCAAAAAGTGATTTCAAACACTCTAAAGGTAGAATCCAGACATAGTTTGGTGCTTTTTTTAGCTTTTGAAACCTAAATGTCGGCACAATATTTGAAGCTGCAGCTGTAGTTTGCACAAAAGCAGGCCTGAATATAAGCTGCTGTTTAGACGCTCTGGTCGTCTTTGGAGCTAACATTTAGCTTTTAACTATATTCAGTGTGAATATAGAGACATCACATGTTCTCAAACCTGCACGCTGAGTAAGCTATTTATGTGCGCACCTGGAGGCAACTGAGCAGAGAGACAAGCTGAGGAAGCGTGCGCTGAATTATGACCAAATGGGTGGTTTTCCCAAAGCGTTACAAATACATTTTAAATTGATATCCTACCTGCTGGGCAGCTAGTGATTCATTTCTTGCCTTAAACTGAAACTTGCTTGAAGCAGATAATCCAGCATGTTTTGTTGCTATTTGGTTAATATTATTTTAGCTAAGTTTCACATTATCCAAACATTTGAATGCTGTTGCAAACAGGAACATCACCTGATTTTACTACCACCCGATAAAGACATAACTTTCAAATAAAAGGAAGACGTTAAACTAAGAAAAGGTGACTAAAAGCTCATTTTGGTGCGTTATCTCAGTAAATTCAAGATGAGACATCACTCTAAAATCCGCTGGCATATTTTGGGAAATGGTTGAGAGCAACACAAAGGGCACATAATTGAAATAAATAATGGTCTAATCTGGAATGATTCAGTGGCTGAATAGCACATAACGAAGGATCTGTGCTCTGCTTGAGTCTCTGTTCCATGAAGCTGTCCAAAGGCATCATGTTACCCACTAGTGTATCTTGTACTGTGACTCTGATACAAGACATACCAACCGCCAAGTTACCTAATGCAGGACCTGAGATCCCCCCCTCCCCCTCCCTCCTGACCTCAGGCGGTGCTCGGTGCTCTTAGGACACTGTAAAGGCAGCAAATTTAAAAAGCGCAGGTAGAAGCTCAGAGTGACATTCCAGGTACCTGCAGGGCCGCGGGGGGATTTGGTTAATGTGCCGAGATCACACTTTATCTGAACATCCGAGGCACTTCTCTCGCTGCCTGAAGGTGACCGGGATGTTGGTTTGTATGAAGGTCGGGCGCCGTTATGTAAGATCATTGGTTGGACTGGGAAATTGAAAGCTTTCAGAGCAGTCTTTGTTGTAAGGCTGAGGTCGTGAGGTGCCCACAAAGATCCTCTTTTCTCTTTGGTGCTTTTTTTCCAGTCATGCTCTCTCTGCAGAGAAATGACAAACACTGTGTTGCTCTATTTGTACGTTCCTCCAGTTTCAATTTAACAATCTGAGTTGGCTCATATTAGGCTGTTTTTATTATCTTCATTTAGATAAGAAACAATTGTTTTCATCATCAATTAATCAGCTGATTTACTTGTTTAGTCTGCAAAATGTCAGAAAAAAGTTCAACCACACAGCTTGATTTGCAACCAGCAGTCCAAAACCTGAAGATGTTCTGATTAAAATCACAAAAGGCAGAGAAAGGCAGCAAATCCTCACACTTGAGAAGCTGAAACCAGATAATATTTGCATTTTTCTTTGGTAATGACTTCTGCAGTCAGTGGAATATCAAAATATTTAATGGACTAAGACGGCTGTTCCCAGCCGGGGGATCAGACCCCCACAAATAAATCTATGCTTTGATTTATGACTAAATACCCATCAGTCCAGGTATTCTTTCGGTTTAAATAGCACTTAATTCTGTTTTTGTTACCATATAAACACGATTTATTTATTTCAGACTTGGCCAGTCTGTGTCAACCTCTGAGCAGCAGTTCATGATAATAATAATAATAATAATAATTCATATCTTGCAGTGTTTGAGTGAAACTGTTCACCCGCCGAGGGTCCTTGACGCCTTCTGGAGGATACCTAAAACTGCGGCGGCTGATTAGTCAACACACATAAAAGCATCCCTTAAAAGCAATCTCATCTGCGGCTCTAAAGCTGCGTTCAGCGTCTCGCTCTGATGCCTCGGTTAGGTAACACACCGGCGCTCGGAGTTATATTGGAGGTGACACCCCATCAGGCCTATAAATAGCTGTGCACTTTTCCCCCAGGAACCCAGCTGTAGCTTTCTCCCAGGCATTTGATCGCTTGTTTGTGGACGACTGACATCACCCACTGCTGCTTTGTCTCTGTGACTTGCTGACACGCAAACACACGCGCAACAAAACGCACACTGGCACGCACACACACCCGGCGCTGTCGTACTGTAGCTGCTGGAAGACTGCAGATGAGGAAGACTCCTCAGCTGCCGTGGCTACGATGCCTTTCAGAGTCAGTCACTTCGCAGATAGTTCGCCTCAGGGTTCCCCTAAACGACATTTAATAACGATTCACCTAATTACTTTAAATATTCAGCTACCACTGCCACGCGCACGGCAGGTCTGAGTAAAGTGAATTCTCCACTCCGGCATCACTCCTAAATAAATAAAACAGTGCACTTAATTGGAGAGGATGAGGAGTCATGCACAGGCCTCGTAACAAGTGGGAGTACGAGGCGAATGAAAGTGGAAAAAGATATACAAAACCCCTGCAGGCTGCGTCTGACCCCGGTGAGTCACCGTCTGCACGAGCTTCTCCAGAACTGGCCGTGACTCAGTGACGAGCGCAAACATTTCAGAGGAGCACTTCTGCTGCCACTTACAGTACGCAGCTGCAGCTTGGATTACCTGCTAATGCTCACAGTTTTACGCCATGAATTGAAATAAAGAGTGATGGAGGCTAACATGTTCTTAAAGTGTCTATTAATTAATGAGTTGTCAATATCTAAAGCTACTGACGCGACTGCTTATTAGAAAGTGACAAATCCAAATACAGTAAAAGAGATGAAAGTGATGATTCACAACCAGGCAACGCCAAAGTTCTACTAATGTTCTATCCGTGATGAAGAATTATTAAATGATTAATTAATCATTAATAAATCAATTAGTCACAGTTTATAAACTCTTTAAAATAGGTGTGGTACACTTTGTTGTAATTCCTAAAAGGACCAGTGTGTAGGATTTAGTGGCATCTAACAGTGAGGTTGCAGATTGCCACCAACTGGATACCCCTTACCTCCCCCCTCCTTTTCTAAGCTCGTAGGAGAACTTATGATGGCAGCAAAAACTCCTGAAAAAAAAAAAAAAGCAAAAGGTGCTCTTCACAGCCAGTTTTTGGTTTGTCCTTTCTGAACTTATTGTCCGATAACTAATGCACAGTACTTATTTTCAGGCGATAGTACAATAATGAAACCTTGATTATGAATACTGAATTCAATAGATTCCCCTAAATCCAACACACTGGACCTTTGATCTGTAATATTATTTTTTTTGTTCATGGGAAGGTGGAGCAGCGGAAGACTTTGCACTCCGATTTTCTTTCTATGAGCACCTTTTGTTTGTGTGTCATGCAGGGTGGAGGGGACTGGGTGTTGATATGTGATTTTTTTTTGTTTTTGTTTTTGTCTATTAATGAGTTGTTTGACTGGCCAACAAAATTAATAAACAGTTAAAGACAAAATCAGATAAATAAAAAAAAAAAGAACTGAAAATTAAGACATTTGCTGTTTTTTATTTACCTACAGTCTTCATAGACGCACATTTTTGCAGAGCAGTTACAAATTATGAGTGAACAGTGAAGTAGCCGCGGGGCTATAAATAATTCATTTCAGGAAAAGGATCTTTGTGGCACAGTGATGGTCCGGCGCGCGCGTGCACCTGGTGCCACTTGGTCACGGCAGAAGCGTCTCCAATTATCCACGACCACATCCCTGGATTTCTGTGCGCCCTTTGCCTCCAGACCCGCATTGATTTTGAGCGAGGCGTGATCAATGCGACACCAGAAACTCGCATGTGAATAACTTAATGCGGCTTGATTGATTTGTATTCCAGCACAAGTGCGCGCGAGGAAACAAACAACGCGCACAGGGATCGAAATACACCAAAGTGTGGGGAAATAAGGTGTGACTTTGGATGTTTTGTGACTAGGACAAGTTGTTCCCGCGTCTCTGGCTGAGATATGTAAAAATCATCATTCACCTCAACAGGCATGCTGCTATCTCTCCTGGTCCTCCTCGGTCCCCCTACCAGATCTGACGAGTGGGTCGCCCGCGCGCCTTTCCGCTGGTCGTAGCCGCTCAGAGACATGCCGCACACGCCCCGCTTCACTTTGCAAAGCCTTCCTCCTGCACTTGTCGGGTGCTAATGGGAAATAATCGGCAAGTTTGAAGGGAGAGAGGCGGTGATGGTGGCTGCTGGGTTCAGCACGCTGGACAGCGCTCGTGGAAGTTGGGAGAGGACGGCGGCGCGCGGACACGCGGGGATTTAATTGGAATGAATTTGGGGAGCTGCGGGAGAGATGAGCGACGGGTGACCATGGTTGATTTTAAGTGCTTATTATCAGGCGCAGGCAACCCCAGAGGGCACTTTCCGGAGTGAGACATGGACTTTGCTGAAATTATCTTCGCTTTGTTCATCGTCGTGGTCGCGGTCGTCTCGCTGTTGTCAAACTTGTTGGTGCTGCTATGTTTCGTTCACAGCACCGAGATACGCCGACAGGTGCCCGGTGTTTTCACCATGAACCTGTCCTTCTGCAACATACTCATCACTGTTCTGAACATGCCGGCCACTTTGGTGGGGATTATCAGGAACCAGCAGCCTTTTGGGGATTGCGTCTGCCACACGGTGAGCTTCCTGGAGACCTTTCTGACCGCAAACACCATGTTGAGCATGGCAGCCCTCAGCATAGACCGGTGGATAGCGGTGGTCTTCCCGCTCAGCTACTCCACTAAGATGCGCTACAAGGACGCGCTGATCATGGTGTGCTACTCCTGGCTCCACTCCTTCACCTTCTCCCTGACGGCGCTGCTCTTCTCCTGGGTCGACTACAGCGACGTTTACGCGTCCTGCACCTTGCAGCCGAGCGAGGAGGGCAGCGACAGGATTAAGTTTACAATCTTCACCGTGGTTTTCCACGCCACCAGTTTCATGCTCTCCCTGCTCATCCTGTGCTTCACCTACCTGAAGGTGCTGAAAGTCGCCAGGTTTCACTGCAAGAGGATCGACATTATCACCATGCAGACTCTTTTCCTCCTGGTCGACATTCATCCAAGGTAGTTCACCTCTGCCTAATATCAGCATGCTTTCTCACAGCACTTTCAATGCATAATTCACAGTGTTGTCATGAGTTTGAAAGAAGGAATAAGACTGAACGTCTTTTGCTGTTTTCAGTGTGAAACAGAGATGTTTAGCTGAGCAAAAGAGGAGAAAGCAGAGAGCCACAAAGAAGATCAGCATCTTCATCGGCTCATTCATCATCTGCTTTGCTCCCTATGTAATTACAAGGTAAGTCCAATTGACCCTTAAATCATTGAGTTTACTGTGACCAACAACTCAGAGGATAAATGTGCCCACTTATAACAAAACAGCTGGAGCAGTTATCTCATGAGTAGCCTATTAAGGTTAAAACAAAGCCTTAAAATTATGAGTAAATAGCCTAATTTTTGCATTCAGACACATTGGAGTTGTCCTCTGTGGAGCCATAAGACGCAGGTCTGTCACACCTGACGTGCACAGCCGCATTCCACTTCGTCTTTAGCTCAGACCACAGAGCTCATTTTTACCCCATGATTTTTAATTCTTATCATTTCTCTGAAGATGGCTCATCGTCACTGCTGCATCGCTCTCTGAACAGGTGTCTTGCCGGGCTGCTTCCACTGAAATGCGCACACAATGCAGCGGAGGACAATAGATACAGCACAGACAAATAGTGGCCCCCAGAGAAAAAAAGAGGAAGCGCTTCAGAGGCCCACGAGCCAGTTTTCAGCCAGATGTGCTGCTGATGATCCATCAGCTTGACATTTGTGGTGTGTGCACATATGGCAGGGAAGAGGGAAGACACATTAACAAGGACAAAGTGTCTGAGAGACTGGAGTAACCTCCTGACCAGGCTTAACCACAGGACATAACCTGAGTGACTGTCCAACCCAAACCATCTAATTATGATAATCCCTCCTCGTGCATCTGCTCTGCTTTCAAATGAGCATTTCTACACATTATTTACTCACAGTAAAACTCTGATAGTCTTCACTCTGTGGTAACCTTGTGCTTCAATGTCATCTGTCATAATGTTACTTTAATTAGCAGAATGGAAGTGTGAAGGGGAGCTGAACCCGATGGTTCAGTTTGTGGAGAGTCAAAGTCGTCCCCACCATTATTAACATTTTCAAGAGCACTTTCTCCCCTAATATATATGTTACATTTCCTTTTTGTGTATGCACTATGGAGGGTTTAAAATGCCATCTCAGAAGAGAGAAAGCTCCCCTGCGCCTCATCGTGAGAACTAATGGTCATAATGCATCTGATATAATCAGGTTTAAGCTGCTGACAACACTGAAATGCAAAGCAGATCTTGACTTCTGAGGAAAAGCTGAATATTTGTCCCTTTATATTACAGCACGTTTTCCCATTTAGTCTTGACATCGTAAACGTAGACACAAAGAGGAAGTACGTATTACAGTTTGTGCTGTATTTCGCTTTATTCATGTGTTTTCATGCAGGCATCCTGGATCTTCCATGCATTTTTAAATCCTAAAAACGGCAAAGAATTTCAAATAGTGTACTATTTAAAACTCATCATTAGTTGATGGGTCAATAATTTTCACAATATCCACATAAATGCCTAAAACAATGCTCATAAGAAATGATGGTGAACATGCAGTCGAATAGTGAGTCCTGTCTGCCAAATGTTTCAACAGACAACTGCCAACTATTCATTTATTATTTATCTATTCCCAGTGTCAGTGCTTGAATTATGGCACAGGTGACCGCTTTGTGCAGCTCAAATGAAGGCTGAGATAAAATATATCTCCCACAAATGTCAGACTGTAACCTCCCCTTTGACCTCCCTTAATAGTTTTGTGTTGAAGGCTCTGTAGTTTCAGTATTATCTAATCATCTAACAATCCTGAACAAAGCAGCTCTGACAGGCATCTTTTCGAAAGATGTATTTTGTTCACTCGTGTTTCTGCTGCCGCCCCTTCAGGTTGGCCGAGCTTCTACCCTTCGTGGACATCAACCGCCGCTGGGGAATCATCAGTAAGTGCCTGACGTACAGCAAGGCTGCGTCCGACCCCTTCGCCTACTCCCTCCTACGTCAGCAGTACAAGAAAGTCCTGGTTACTGTCGTCAACAGGCTGCTCCGCCGTGACCTGTACCCCTCGTCTGGCCATAACAGCTCTTTAGACACAGAGAACGACTACTGTCTCCAGAGGATCAGCTAATGGCAAGCGCGCGGACATGACAGATACACACTGCAAGCCAAAAATAAAGGTTGCCTCTTTGAAGAAGGTGGGCGGAGGAAAAGAATGAGGAGGGAGACAGAGAGGACAGGATATTGTTTGGAAGGGAAAAGAGAGCAGATAGAGGGGACAGATTGTGGGTGGGGGGGTGAGCGTAAGGAAGTGGTGGGCGGAGAAGAATGAAAGGACAGTGATGAGGGGGAGGATGAACGGGGAAGACAGACAGGGAGTGATGGGGACAGCGTTGGCCTCAGACCGTAAACAGGGGATCTATGATTCATCGGCGATGGCAAAAAAACACACAGGGACACACACACACAGATCAGACGAATCAATTTCATGGAGTAAGTCATGGGTTCAGATTAATCTAAAAAACTGCAGGTCCACGCCGCTGGAGGACGGCCCCTTCTTCTCTCTGAGAGACATGTATGAAGTGGCCTTTTGTACTGTACAGATCCACACGTCGTGACCTTTCTGCCGCTGCAACATGCTGGGATGGAGCCGGAAGCTGGTGGTCGATAGGCGTCCGAGTGAAGACGTGAATGGATGCACTCTCGGGTGTGGAGAAACAGCTGCTGCACATTATTGCCATGTTCTGTATTGACCATGTTAGACTACTTTGCAGTGTCATGTCAGTCACTGAATATTGATGCACTTTGTCTAATTCTCTCAGAGCTACTATAGTTACAGGAGCCAAAGGCAAATAACACGTACACCATGATATTAAATGATAAATGTGGTGATAGTCGAGATTTTCGGTATTGCCGGCAAGTCTCAGGAAAAGACCAAAATCAGTGATGTGTGACTCCGTCTCTCAAGAGTTTCTTACTTCAGCCCCAAGCCCTTTGGTTCCTACTGAAGATTTTTTGCTATTTTTGCCTTTATGAGAGACAAATGAGAGTAGCAGTATGAACACACACAGGAAATGGGACAGGGTATGACATCAACTATGATGGATGGTATATTCATCTAAATTACTAGGCGACCAGCTTCCATAAAGTTGTAAATCTTAAAAAATGGGTCATGGATATATATTTTAATTTTTAAAAAAGCTGTAATGACTCGCTAAAACAGCTGGGCACTGTAGTTTTTAGCAAACATTACTCACACGGGGGAAAATAGTCAATTTGTGGGGACTATTTTTAGGCGTGGATTAATACACATTAGGTGCACGAGTGAATACGTATTGCAGCAGTGCAGGGTGTTTATTTGAAAGTAAACCACAGCGGCCTGGTTCATGGTAATGAAGTAACATGTCACCCAGTGGAACAGTGTGGCTCACTGATGCGTTTCTAATTGTTTTTAGGCAACTGACAAACAAGGAACAACCCATGTAAGTAAGCAAATTAGTTCATTTGAACATCAGGTGCAGTGGCCGTTTCACCATGCTCCACGTTCCCACACCACTTAGTCTGGAAAGCGTCTTAGTTTTGATGCTTGTTTCATTTAATTGAATCCGGCTCCCTTGTGAATTAAAGCGGCGTACTCCAGGAGGCTGGGATGATGTGATTGGGTTCATTTGAAGATTGAGATCGGCGGCTGCAGACAGCACGTGTTAGCGGGGTCATTCTCGCTTTTGGTCTTTTCACTGGGTTCGTTGACAATAAGGAAAACATCGAATATCACCTGGTTTATCTTTTAAAGTGTGAGTTTGTAACTGAATGTACTAGAGATAGCCCACTTTTAACTGAAAGACATTTGTACAGCTGTGCTATGTTTTGCCAGTTGACTTGAGAAAATGTTTCTATGGATATTTACATGATGTTATTATATATTTTGCACTGTACAGGAACAACTTTTTGTCTACATGAAGGGGAAGCAATGTGATGTAGCATAGAGACGCTTTCAAAGTGCTTTAAACACACTGTTTTGTGTTTGTGCCAGATTTGAACATGTGACTTTTTCAGCTGTTCACTACTTTATAACCAGAACAGCTGCTTTATTATTAAAAATCTGTTTCTTTGGATGTACTTTATGCACATGTATTTTCCCTCCTGTGAGCCACTTGCTGTTCTTTGGCAGTGTGATTAGCTATTAGTGGATCTGTGCAATAAAAGCTGTCAATTATAAAGCTATTAAAAATATTAATGTTTTCACAGAAACGTCATTGAATCTAGATAATGCCCTTCGATTTAATTTGTACGTTTGTAAACTGAATTCAAGCAGTACAGTTAAAGGTCTTGGACACTAAATGGCAAGCAGTGGGACTTTTATTCTTTTATTCGACTGATTGATGAGGATTATAGATAAATTATAGGCAATATGAAATTGATGGATAATTTGAAAAGTAATAAAACTCTTCTGGTTCCTCGCTCACCACCAGCTACACACCTGCTTCTGTATCACACTGTTTGGCTTCCATCCACCTCGTGGCCCTAATTACATCCTGAATGACATAAGGTATAAAAAATGACTGTGGTGTCACATGAGCAATCACTGTTGCAGCGGAATTATTGCCGTGTGCAATTAAAGAGAGGAGTCAAAGATCATTTCTGCAGATTAGTGATTCTGATTTGTTCCGACTAAGTAATGAGTCAGGCTTAATCTGATGCATAGAAACAGGTCAGCAGTCGTTATTTGCAGCAATAAGTGAAGGAATCTCCATTTTCTTTGCTAAAAGCAGCACGTGGTCGTACTGAAGGCCGGGCTCTGCTGTATTAACATATTGTCAAATTAACCCCAATCATCAGAAACTGAAACTGATGATTACATGGAAAATGTATGATTGGCAAAGTATGTCTCACAGCTGCTCAAGTTTAAATCGTCTGTATTTTCCACAACTCTTGTGCAGCTTCAGTAGCGCAGAAACGTATAAGTAAGCCCAAGGAGAATTTAAAGAGCGTTTAGCTTAGAGGAAAATGATGCAGACACTGTATCAGTGCTAAACAGATACGATACAATCAGACACCCACTCTGAGAAAGGCAATGAAACAGCGATTACTTATCCAGACAGGTTTGTTGATGAGGAGGCTGTCTAACACAAAAAATCTCATTCTGACAACAACATTGGAGATCTGGGTAAAAAGGGAATGTACAGTAAAGAAAAAGTACATTAGCGTCAACATCTTTTTGCATGAGGAGTAAAGGAACGAGACGAGTCAGCAGCCGCCATGCTAGCGGCTAACTTGAGCTGAGTGCTAATGTTAGCGTGCTAAGATGTTCACGCTGACGTTCTGATGGTTAGCAGGTATAATGTTTACCATGTCCTCTAGCTTAGTTTAGCATGTTAGTATGCTAATATTTGCTTTCTCGCTCTGAACACAAAGCACTGCTGCGCCATTGGGAACTTCCTAAGTTTTGCTGGTATTTGGTCATTAACCAAAATATTGGCTGAACTATTAACTGACATTTTGACCCAATTATGGTGCTGGATGAAAAGTTTAACCTGCAAAAAAATATTATTATTATTATTATTTTTGCCAACTTTAGTTGCACGTTTGTGTCCACCTGATGAATGTTAGCTCATTGGTCACTCTTCAATCACTTTTAGCTCCATATTTGGTCTCTACCACCTGATAGTCAATGTCATGCATCCCTCACTATCAGGTCCATGATCATATAATCTTTTCCTTAAAAGAAACTTGCATCAGTTTATGCAGCGACATCTGATCACATGCACATCTCCAGTGGTGCGTCGTCTCTCCCAGGGGACTTCATTTCCATTCACACAATAATCTGCTGAATTCATATTTCTGATTTAGCTGAAGGATACAGTAGTTTTTCTACTTAACTCATGCTTGCCCCACCCTGAACTCACTCCACTCATTACAACCAAAGGGCCGAGCTCGCTCTCAAGACCCTCCATCCAGTCTTGAGCCCAGGGGTCCTGCGCCGGCCCGCCTGCATGATGAACAATCACGCTTCCTATTATGCTAATTCAGATCAGCTCAGCTTGAAGGAGAGAAGACCCTATAATTAGTCGAATGAGTAAAACAAGCTCTCAGAAAATATATGTGACAAAATGTTCCGTGTGTGATCGTCTCCAGGATTTTTTTTTTTTTTTTTCCGCTTGCGAGAACAAGAAATCAGGTCAGGTGGCAATCATCAGTCTTGAAGCAAGTTAAGTCTCATCTTGTTCCGTCTGTATTTCAGAAGTAATTTTGAGAATCATTGTTCCATTATGGAGCATTTTAAGACTTAAAGGCTGTGTTTCCGGGGTTGCCAGATTTCTTAGCCCTTCTCAGCCATGGGGATGGCTGCAGCTCAAACCCTCTCAGCTCAAGCTTCCTCTCTTTTGTTTAAAAGCTGATTTTCTGGCTCTCCACTCACACTTGACTACACTAATTTCCCAACCTTCAGTGGTACAAATGTCAAAACGCCCCCATGCCGGGTGAACATCATGTTTTTTCATCACAACTTTCTGCAGTGGAAACACCAAGGTCATTGGCATGTGGTTCGTTCTTCCAGTAGGAGAAAGTAAAAAATGTGTATAAGAGAAAAAAAGTCATGCAAATAAAGCCAGCGGTCTCAACTTTCAACCGACTTGGTGTATCTACACCGCTAATCCAGGCACCATGTGTTATTGTGCTTGGGATATTCTAAAAATCTGCACTAGGACAAATCTTTGGCAAAGACAAGCATATTTTATGATACATGACACATTTAAACAGAAAAAAGACATTAGTTGAATTCAATATAGTTTTCATAATTCCTAATATAGATAGTCTTCATAATTAAAACAAGTGCAACAAAACTGCTAACACTGACTTAAAGTCTCTGCTGTTACCCAACAGAGGCCTTTAAGGCGCTGCGGTCAAACAAGGTCATGTGACTGAAGACGGCGCCTGTGATAGGATGACCCTCCCAATTAAGCAAGGTGAGATCTTTAAATGAGTGGAGCCAAAGGGGGACTCTTGTGCTTTAAATCATTTTACTCCAGAGGCAAAATCTTCCCGGAACAAACAGTCATCAACACGCCTGCACGCGGCCTGTCAGTTTACCTTAAATGCCTTAAAAGAGCGTCATATTCCCTAAAATCTGCGTGCACATTTTCATGCACATCTCACTCCCATCTTAAAGCCGTTCCCTCTGAAACTTGATAGTTGACCGTAATACGTGTACTAAAGTCGCTCTGAGGGGAGTTGAGAGGGAATTTTGTGCAGACTTGGGGAAATTGACGCACACACCCTCTGGCTGCGTGTGTGAGGTGCCACATCGAAACGGAATATAAAGCGCGGAAAATGAGCATCATGCTGCTGCTCCTGCTGCAGTTGTTGGCCCTTGTTTCGTGTGCTCCTCCGCGCTGTGATCCGGGATTTCGAGGTAAAGTTTTTTCAGCTTTATGTGAACACACGCTTTATTATCACGCGCGCGCCCGGACCTGCTGCATGGACCGGACATGGTATGTTTTCACGTGCAGACTCTGCAGCCAGTTTTCCAGACGCAGAGGCTGACTTTCGCATGTAACTCTCAGAAACTTAAAATGATTGTGAATATCATCAGATGTTCGGCCTCTAGCTTGTCTCATATTCCACATAAAAGCATGCCTTTCAGCAGATTAATATCCATAAGCCTGCAGAAATATGGAACCTCTTATGACTTAATTATACCTTGCAGACAGACAGGCATTTTACAAAGCTGCTGAAGCAAGACCAGAGGTTGCTCAAGCTGTGTTTTGTAGGCCACATTGAAGCATTTACAGAAACCACTCTGCCATCTAGTGTCTGCCACAGTGTCAGCTAATGACATACTGATGTGTCTTGTAGGACTGTGCAGGCCAACAGTGGAAGAAAAACGTAAGCATGCCTCGGACTTGGAGGAAGAGCGGCGTCCAGATTGAGCTGTTTGTCATCCAGCATGTTGTAGCAGCAGCTGATCACCTCTGTGGACTGTTACACTCATAAATCATAGCTTCTGTGTGACTTTTTGAGCCTCATGTCTCACACCGGACAACGATCAGGCTCAAAAACCTCCCTGACAAGACAAGTGTTTGTGGAGTCACACCCCTGTGGATTTGAATTAAGTCAGTTGTTTTTTAAAACAAAAAGGATGAGATCATAAGTCACGCTGGGTGTAGCCTTAATGGAATCTGGCCCCGAAAGCCATGAAACCATCATGTGTATTTTTAGATGATCAATGGCACTATGAAATATTCAAATTCTAATTTCCAGAGATAATAGAAATATTTGGGGCTCGATGATTGAAGACAGCCACAGCAAGGCTCATGATTAAGTGTGTGACACATGTCCCGATCTCTGGAAATAAGACTGGTTAAGTTGGATTATTATTGGCTGTTGTTCCCCTACTGCTTTCTGCTAATCACTATGAATAATCATTTGATTTTCAACCTGCTTGTCTGAATTTCCTCTTCTTTCACCTCAGCCAAATGCACAGATGTGCTGCTGTCCTACTGCGACGACATGGCCTACACTCAGACCATGTTCCCGAACATCCTCGGCCACAAGACCCGCGAGGACGCCGAGGCGGGCGCCGAGTACCTCCTCATGAGCGTGGTCGAGTCTCTGCTGAGGGGAGAGTGCAACCCTGAGATCCGCATGCTTGGCTGCTCCGTGCTGGCTCCGCGCTGCGAGAAGGAGAAGGTGATGAAGCCCTGTCGCACCACCTGTGAGGCGGTGCGTAACAAATGCAGCCACGCTTTCGAGGGGATAGAGATGGCTTGGCCCTACTTCCTGGACTGTGATCGCTTCTTTGTCAGTGAACAAGAGGGATGTTATGACCCGCTGGAGGGCCTCACAGGTGAGAACAAACTATAGTATTACTGCTATTGAGAGCCGACCTGATCTTAGCTTCTAAATTTTAAGGGTTGCACCTTTTTGTTTTCACCTGCAACACAGTTATAGTCCTTTGAGTGTCAGCAGAGCATTTTTCCTGAGCACGTATTCAGCAGGCATCTGGTTTGCACACATGCTCATGTGGCTCAACTCGAAATAAAGTCCAACTGGCATGCCTTATTTCCCTACATAAACCCTCACTCACACCGGGTCCTGTGGCTATTTTCATGTGTTTTCATCAGCAGGCTGCTCTTATAAACAATGTCGTAATGCACAGCAGAAAGGCAAACATTGTCAGTATTTTCTAGAAACTGTTGCAAAGTCGTGCCGTCAGACAGGTTTCTAAAGTTAAAAAAGATACTCGGCTGCCACTCACGAGGCACAGAGTCTCATGTGTGAGCCATATGAGAGCATGAACAGCAGGAACGTATGCAGGGCATTTGTGTGCGTGGTAATAAAAGTTTTAAAAGTTAACTGCTGAAATGAACTACATTGTGTTAACCTCTGCTGCTGCACCAGTGTCTTGCTTTTCATTGTGCAGAACATTTTCTGCCATGAAGAATTTGGTTCAGATGTCTGGCAGCAGGTTGGAGCCATGTAATTATTCCCATATTCATGTGACTTTCAAACTGATGTTCCTGTTATGACTTCGAGGTCTACGCACAGTAATTGCTGCAGCTATGACACACGGATGTAGCAAAAGAGAGTGAACGCTGGACTTATCTGAAACAAAACTATCACATCCCCATAACTGCTTTTACAAGGTGATATTATTACAGTGCTGTGTTTACGAGTTATTCTGCTGCCCCCAAGTGGCCAAAGAAAGTCTTCCATCCATCCATCCATTTTCTATGCCGCTTATCCCTTTCGGGGTCGCGGGGGGGCTGGAGCCTATCTCGGCTGTCAACAGGCGAGAGGTGGGGTACACCCTGAGCCGGTCGCCAGCACATGCACACAACCATTCACACCTAGGGACAATTTAGAGTCACCAATCAACCTAATGAGCATGTTTTTGGTCTGTGGGAGGAAGCCGGAGTGCCCGGAGAGAACCCACGCATGCACGGGAAGAGCATGCAAACTTCACACAGAACCTGGGAATCGAACCTGCGACCTTCTTGCTGTGAGGCACGCGCACTACCTGCTGCGCCACCGTGCAGCCAAAGAAAGTCTTATTATGTCAAAATATATCAAAGTGTAAATGGAAATGGTGATATGTATATTAGGACATACAGAGTAAATCCCGTTAAATGGGAGCAGTTATACAGGAAAGCTGTTTTTAAAGATGGAGACTGATTGTCTAATAACAGATTTACACTGTGCAAATCATGCATTCAAACCAGCAGTGAGAGTTTTGACAGATACAGTCTGACGGAGCACATTTGAAGGTCTTATGTGTTCCATGTGGTTTTGGGGCTATTGCAAACATAAGGGCAGACATCAGCCGGTTGACCACTTTAATGTGTCAGCTGAAATGAGCACCTTCGGCTCATCGGGCATTTGATGTTCTGTCGGCTTTCCGCGCTGTCTTTGTGGTTTCTGCTGTACATACTGTACCAGACTCTTCAAACATCCTATTTTTAGCCTGGCAGCCCCACAAGAATGGAGAGCAGCATATTTGTCTGATAGATCCAAAATGTGGCGAGTCGCTCTGAGATCCAGAAGCTCGCTGATCAAAACTGACGTGCTGTGTTTTTCTTCACAGCAGAGCAGGACGTAGAGGCCGTTGACAGCGTGGAAATCCCTCCTCCTGAGGACCCCGCCACCACAATACAGTTCAGCTACCACTCCAACGCCCAGATGATCAGTGTCTTGAAGAAAATTGAGGATCGATGCCCCGACATAGCGAGAACCTACAGCATCGGCCGCAGTATGGAGGGCAGGGAGCTGCTCGTGATCGAGTTCTCAAACAACCCCGGCGAACATGAACTGCGTAAGTAAAGCTCGTCAAAGTCTGCGTCGATAGTCTGCATCCTTTTTCGTTATTGAAGAAGTTAGACCAGTCACTGCAAATGTGACCCTCTGCAGTCGAGCCCGAGGTAAAGTACATCGGCAACATGCATGGAAATGAAGTCCTGGGCCGCCAGCTGCTCATCTACTTGGCTCAACACCTGTGCTCAGAGTATCTGCTGGGCAGCGAACGCATCCAGGCCCTCATCAACACCACCCGCATCCATATTCTGCCCTCCATGAACCCTGATGGATACGAGGTGGCTGTTTCTGGAATCCAGGACAATAACGATGGCGATGAGGAGGAGGAGGTCAGTTCTCCACAGCTGCATCCAGTTATGGCTGTGCAGGTTGAGTCATGTTTGTCCATTTATTGACAAAATAATTGACAAATTCCTGATCGATAATGAAAATAATGAGTAGTTTCAGCCATAATCAGCTACAATACAGGTAAGAAAACTTGCACACTGTCTCACCTACTGCTGTTATATTTATTTCTACATTGTTTTGACTTTGTAGACATCTGTATATCTATGTATTCAGATCTTACATTGAAGGAAAACAGAGCAGAACAAGCAATAACTTCCAGTAACAGTTCCAAACTAACCAGAGGTCAAAGATCAAAGTCCAAAAAACATTAGATCAATAAGGAGAAAGGATCACTTTCTATAATCTAATGAATGCATAGATCTTTATTTCATTCAGTCTCTGTAAAGTATAAGATTAAAAGTTGATATGGGCGTAAGGCCTAGATAAAGGGAAATTTCCTGCAGTTAGTGAATGCATCACACTGTTGAAACCCAGTTATTCATTTAAATCAGTAAATAAATGAAACTTTAAAGGAAGAAGACTTGCTATTGTCTAATTTCCTGAAACACAAATGTGTGAATTCTGCAGGGTCGCAGATATGATTCTTGGAACGTCGGCCGAAACAATGCTCAGAACCTCGACCTGAACAGGAACTTCCCTGACCTGACGTCCATCGTTTACAGCCGGCGCCGACAAAAGGGCTACCGCACCGACCACGTCCCAATCCCAGACTATTACTGGTTTGGTAAGGTACAGTATGAATCCTTATCCATACATGTCGTGGTGTCAATCACATTTTATAGCCTGATGTGTGATTTTACTGAACGACCGCTTTAAGTTGAATAAACTTGTTTCATTTCTTGATCTGAAGAAATCTTAATGCTGCGATGCAGGTTGCTCCGGAGACTTACGCTGTCATGAAATGGATCCGCTCCATCCCGTTTGTGCTCTCCGCTAACTTCCACGGTGGAGACCTGGTGGTGTCCTACCCCTACGACCTGTCCAAACACCCGCTGGAGCGCAACATGTTCTCCCCGACGCCGGACGATCAGGTGAACGGGCTCCCTCAAACACATCACCTCTAGAATAGAGAAATATTGATGGATGCGTCTTTCCTCGCCGGCCACAAGTGAACTGAGTCGACAAAATAAAAGAAGAAAAATGTGTATATTTGATATACCCAGACCCAGGATCCCTTAAAAACATCAGTTTTTAACTGATGAGATGTTGAATTAGGGAAAACTTTATAAACTTTGTGAAACTCTGTCTACGACAAATTCTTAATTATCTGTTCCTTGTAAATGCAACAAATGTCATCTACTGTAAAACAGATCACATTTCAAAACCAGGCCTAAATGAGGTCATTGGTTAGTCGTTTTACTTTATAAAATCAGGTTTATTCTTCCTGCATCCTCAGTCTTTTGCACATATTTCCTAACGTCATATGATTTATTTTCATTTCCTCTCATGTCATAAGCTGAAGAGGAAAAATAACACTCAGGTTTTTACTCCGTAGGTATTCAAGCTTCTTGCGAGAACATATGCAAATGCCCACGAAACGATGTCCAATGAGAATGCCCAGTGTGGACCGTCTCGCACGGCCAGTCAGAAAGGAACCATTAATGGAGCGCAGTGGTCCAGCTTTGCAGGCGGTGAGCTGAAAAAGATTACTCAGCAGCAGCGTTAGTGTTGCTTCATCGCTGAAACGTCTGATGGAGCCACTAGAGGTCGCTGTAAGACCACAAACAGCGACCTCTGAGAGGGCAGCACAGCCTGTCGTGGATTTCTGGGTAAAGCGGATTTGTTTTTGTCTTCTGGTCAGGCATGCAAGACTTCAACTATCTCCACACCAACTGCTTTGAGGTGACCGTGGAGCTGGGCTGTGACAAATTCCCCCCCGAAGAGGAACTGTTTATCGGCTGGCATGAAAACCATGACGCTTTAATCACGTTTATGGAAGCAGTGAGAACATGATTACGCTTATGTTTTCGTGTCTGTCCATTCTTAATTGCTGCATTTGAAATGAATCTTTGTAAATGATTTATCTTGTGTTGTTCCTCAGGCCCATCGAGGTATCAAAGGCATCGTGAAGGACGAGGAGGGAAATGCAATCAAAGGTGCGCGGATATCGGTCATAGGAGTCCGGCATGACGTTACCACAGGTAAGAAATATCAGCTGCGAGCAAGATACACCATTTCCCACTGATGAATTCGGGTTTTCATTGTGTTACGTTAGCTAAACCTACGACAGTTTTGTTTCTTGTGGCCAACGTGACAACGTGAGTTTTCTGTCTTGTGAGAGATGAGAAATAATTTAATGACCAAAACTGATGTAGCAATTTTAGTTCAGAAAGGGTCAGCCAGAAACACTGCTTCCTCCTCACATGTCCCATAATACAACTCAATACCATTTTTCATTCACATTCATTCATTCATTACAATTTTTGCTGGAAACTGAAGTACCTGAAAACCAAACATATTTAAAAAAATGACCATTTAAGGTTATTAAACAACACATTTAACCCTTACACAGCCAGCTCAGTAATCACACCGCTCATCTCTACCGTCCATCCTGTGTGACATGAATGCTGCATTAGACCCCCCTCCCCGCTGTCTCTTTCAAATTCCACGCCCCAGTTTGCCTCACAGTGTTTCCCCAGGATGAGTAAACTGATCAGAGTACCTCTTAACTCAGATGTAAGCGTGTAAAAGATGAGTCCAAACACTCCCCTCCTTCTCCCCGCCCAGCTGAAAACGGAGACTACTGGCGCCTCCTCACCCCTGGCACCCACATCGTGACCGCCTTGGCCCCAGGCTACACCAGAGCTATGAAGAAAGTCCGGCTGCCTCCTCGCATGGTTACGGCAGGCCGGGTGGACTTTGTGCTGCAGAAAGCTGCATTAGAGCCTGACATGCAAGAGGAGGACGACACCATCCCGTCTATGGGCACCTATGACCGCTTTGACCCTTATAATCAGTACGAGCGCTACACCCTGATGGCTGATCTGAGCCAGAACCGCGAGGAGAGAGCAGAGAAGCCCTGGTGGTGGAGCTACTTTGTCCTGCCGGGAGGACCTGCACCGACCTGGCTGCTCAAACACTATTAGAGCTTATGAGAGAATAGCATCTCTTTCTGCAGTATACACACAAACTGAATGTGCTGCTTTTTACTGGTGTTACAGATGAGTGTCAAAGCTAGCTGGCTGGCCTTCATGTTACCTTACAAGCTTTTGCCTACATGTGCTGTTTGGTTCACACTTGAAATTATAATGCGAGCACCTTACAAGCTTTTGCCTCGACAATAACATACAGTTGTGGCCAAGATGAAATAAAAGTTGGTCAAAGACTTTTGTAACAATTTTACAGCAGAAATAAAGAGCTTTTATCTGTATACAGTCACAAAGCGAGTCCTTACAGTCGCGCCAAACTGCGCTTTTCTTTTAAATCTCCTGGCAAGTTGTTTGTTTATGCAAGTTTCAAACAACGAATGCATCACAACAACATTAAGAAGACACAAATAAAAGAAAAATAATCTCGTTGAGCATGAGTACTCGCATCATTTCTTAGTCTGATTGATCCACTTGCAATCTTGGTTCAATTTATGAGGTAATGACAACAGGTGGCCACTAGGTGGCAGCCGGAATCAACCTCTGGTTCAAGTCACTGCAAGTCATCGAGTCTGCTTATTCCACACAGTGAACAACTAGCAGAGATACTTGTGCGTGCGTGCGTGCGTGCGTGCGTGCGTGCGTGTGTGGAGCATTATGCTGAGTCAGTTTTGTCTTTTAGCTGTTTGTCGTGGCTTCATTTAATGCAGAAAAACAAGAAAGTGGTTTACTGTAAAATGAGTTAATGCCAGTGATCATAAGTTGAAAACACGTATACCGGAGGTTACACATCTTTATTCTGAATTTAATGTATCACAACAAATAACATACTGTGCAAAAGTTATACCTATTGCCTAGAAACGTTTTGAGGAAAATATGCTTTCAAAGTATTTAAATACAGTCATCTAAAACAGCCTTTTTACCTTTTGACCCCTTAAAATGCTGCACTGTCTACCTGGAGCCCTCGTTACATGTGATGTGTGTCAGTGAGCTCAGCTGTGAGTGGTGGTTATCCCTCTTCTGAATGTTTTATTTCAAATTCTCTTTAGAGGCTCCAGGAGGTAAATGCAGAACAGAAGGACGTTTTGTCTTCTTCCTCTTGTCTTGTGACTCTTTGGAGGCGTCCTGATCTACAGCAAACAGACTTTGAAAACTCTCTTTAAAGCAGGTGCACTCAACATTAATCCCCGTATGACCTCACAAATCCAGGAAAATCACTGAAACGTTTGTCAGTGTATAATTACATATCCACCTCCCACACAAGTGAACAGGAAGGATGTTTTGTAAACTTAAACCTAATTTCTGTTTGTGTATATTTCCAACTGTGAGTTTTACGAGAGAGGTAATCTGTGCCTTAAATACTTCCTGCCGTGGAGAGCTCCTCTCGCATGTTTTGACTTGAAAAAGTTCCCTCTATAGCGTTTAACCCATGAAATCTATAGAATAACAGACAAGAAAGGAAGGAACTGAATAAACACTGGGATATAATGCATGGTTGTAGAGCAGAAAGAGTCTTTAAAAGGCAAAAAGATAAGCACAAGAGTCAAGGCACAAGCAAGGCACCGCAACAACACAAATTCCCATTAATGAAGCACCAAATGGACAAGCCACAATGAAAGCAGTACAACATGGAGTAAAGTGTGCAAGAGCATGCCAGCCCGGGGCTCCAGTGAAGTCCCGAATCATAAAAACAAAACGGCTCTTCAGAATTTTTATGTAAGGTCATGAAAGAAGCATGGGAAAAGCAAATTAACCCACATAAAGGTCGCGCAATACTATTACAGAGTCATAGAGAAAAGTCTGCTTAGCGAACTTGTTGACCCGTTACAAGTCAGTGAAAGAAAAAAAAACAACAACACACAAAAACACACCAAGCTTCTCAGGGGATTTACAAAACACAAACACATGATTTGGCACCAAACTCAGCCAGCCAGAGCAGAAACCTCCATCTATACAGTGGATCTGGAAAATACTGTGCATTGTCTCGGTGACATACAACCATCTGTGGAGAGCTTTCTGTCAGATGGCATCAACGGTGTCTTCTTCTAAGGACGTTTCAAACGCTAGAAGTCATCTTGTACTGTATGAGGCGTTGGCACTGTGGCAGCTGGTATTGTTGTGGCTGAGTAATCGGAGCAGACTCATGGTTCAAGATACTGACGGCTTGATGTGCCCAGTTTGGGCTCATTGCTCAGCTGTTGTTGTAATGGCGTACTCTGCGGGAGACTCAGGTGCCATATTTTGATATTCATGAAAGCCTTGAGAGTTTGGCATCATGGGGGTAGCCATCTTGGTTTTTCTGGAGCCAGAAGGGACCATATTTGGACAAGAGGGTGGAGCTGATGGACGTAGCTTTAGATGAGCAGGTGGTGGGGCTCACTGAGAACCTGGGGACACTAAGCTTTTACCATGGAAGGGATTTATCAATCACACGGTGGCCACGCCCTAAAGCATACCCAGCTTTATCATCTATTTTAGTCGAGATGGGACCATAGTTTGAAAATGAGCATCATGCTGTATTGATGAAGACTTTAAACTAGCGATTGAGACCATAAACCCATTAGATAACTGTTTACTGAGGTGATAAATTAAGTGAGAATAGGCTCATTTTCTCCTAAACTTACATATAGACTATATATAGCCAGTGGAGTCGCCCCCTGCTGGGCATTAGAAACAATGCAGATTTAAAGCTCCTCCACATTGGCTTCACTTTCCCAACCCAGAAGCTCCAATCCACTCACTTATATACAGTCTATGGACTCAGTATACTTCAGTGGTTAACAGAGGCTTTTTAAATGTCTCTGGTGGAGCTAAAGGTGGTTCGGCCTTCCTCAGCTGACGGAGTTGTTCAGTTGGCACGTTATCATGGTTAGATTTGCTATCCTGTGACCACAGCGTGGGATTTTACTGTTGTGATAGCAGCTTGTAGGAGAATAACCTCTGTCAACTCCATCCACAGAGGAGTGTTTTTTCTTTCAAACTGTTGTTTCCAAGCTCAACAATGGCCCTTCAAGCTCAGCTGTGCTTTGGCTGTTTGTTACAGGTGAGAACTGATGAGGCGTCTGACGTTTGAAGGGTGCAGCACGTCCAGGTCGGGCAGTCTGAAGAGGCCAGACTGATGCAGAGATAGATGGTTCTCTGTCTCTACATCCATTGTTTTGCATTTTCTTTCTCAGTGGTATCTGTACAAAGACCAGGAGAACAACTGGACATGATACAGTCACAAGTATTTATCGGTAATTTAGCAACACTGTTCAGATTCTCCATGATTTCCGTTTTGGTTTCTCTGTTCTTGCACGTAATAATTCAACGGAACGGCTGAGCGTTCACTCACTTTCTTTCCTTCAGTCTTGCTATTTGCTGGACACAGTCCCACATACTCACATCTGACTCATTTGCAATCATCAGTTCAGAAGTCTCAAATGTAAAGACGGTGATTACATGAGCAAAGTGGCTTTATTCATGATTTAAAAGCTGTTGCATTTGCCTCGTGCAAAAAACGCTCTTAGGAATCAGATTAATATATGATGAGCTGCCCAGTGCTGTGAGCATACATCTGGCATGAAGAGATCCATAAGATATTCAAGTTGTACATCAAGTGCATGTCTAATGATATCAGTTCATGAAATGTAATTTTAGCTACTGTATGTATGTGAGAATCTCACAGGTGGGTTTTTATGAACTTCTGAGATTTCATGAGAAACTTTATCTATTTTAGGTGCAGGTAACCTGTTTTACAAATGTTGAAACTTGACCTTAAACCAAACACTGTCTCAAATGGGGCCTGCGCCTCTCTGCATGTATGAAGGAGTGACTGGTTTTATTTGTCACATTCTTCAGCGAACATACGACAATCCCGTGAAGGACTGACCCTGTTCGCTTTATGTGGGACCGGTTCCTCGAGCCGTCCCATGTCAGGTGGGGTGCTGGGTCACCAATTACGTGGTGGGGCTGAGAAAGTAGCATAGAGCTGCCCTGAGCTGCCATGTTGTATTAGCATCATGCTGCTGGTGAGTAGGTAAGTAACGCCTCATTTCAGTTCAGTGAAGCTACTCTCTGTTCTCAAAGGAGCTCTAATACGCTTATGTCCCCACTCCAGATCAGTTTGTAACTATGACTATTTATGAACGGCCCGTCCACCATGTGAATATAGTGTCACCAGGTGCCAGTATCACAGCAGGAGGTTACTTTATTCATTTTTTAACACTAACAGACTTAAGCACTTAAGTGACAAATGTGCTACACTAAAGATATGGACTTAAAATATGAGGCTGTCAGGTTTGAATATTTTCATTTCTTCCACTATTTGTAAGCACAATTATTAGATTTTGAATCAGAGTGCAGTGATTTACCATCATTTGAATTAAGGAAGCAAGCAACTCACTGTATAAAAGACAAGAAAATGTACTAAAATCTAGAAAGACCCAAAGAAAATAAACCCACTTCAAGATGCTTTTTATAATTAAGCATTACTTTCCATCGGTGAATCTTGCACATGATAAATTCTCAAGTAGCTTTACTGTAAATAGACATTTTGCTGATAGCTTTGTATTTGTTTTAGGGCTTAAAACACATCCTTCATGAATTCAGAATAATCTAAAATGGCAATTAAGAGGCTTAATGATAAACAAATGGATACATGCCATCTACCAGTGATGTCTTTCAGCCCTTGTTGGAAAGCTTGCTCCACCTCCTCTCCACATCTTTCCTGTCAGCAAATGAATATTAAAGCTATTCAGCATAAATGTGCCATGGTTGGTCAAGACCCCTCCAAGGGGTCACAACATAAATCTGATCACAGCACAGATTCAGTCTCTCCGTTCAAACCAGAAACTTATTTCCCCTCCGCCCAACAACAGCACTTCAGATGCAGAGGTGTAGCTAGCTGAACACATCTTGCACAGAGAGTCACAGCACTCAGTTCCTCTGCTGGAGTTTGTTCTTACAAATGCAAACAGCAGAAGGTGAATTATAGACTGACTCTGTGGGGAGCAGCTTTAAAGATACAGTGCTTGATTTTAAAAAACAAATGTTTCTTGTCAACAGCTGCAGGCGTTCTAACAGCATCAGTAATTCTGACTTTTCCATTTTGTAAAGTGCAAACTGAATGGCTGAAGGCCATAGCAGAAAAAGTGGATTTATATTTAATAGGTATTTTGTCTTACCTGCTAACAAAGTGAGCATGCAAATATTTTGTTGCAAGCTTATTCTCTATCCCTTTGAGGACGCTACACTGGCTTTGCTGATGAAGGCCACGACATCTGTCTGAAAGCTCTGGGAGAAATCTGGTAACTCTGAGTTAAGACTTTTATATCAAGCTATTATTTAGAAGTCCAACAATAAAAGTCAATAAAATTTAGCTGTTTTGAGCTTCATGTTTTCTAACTTCAGCTATTCCATCCAGCAGGTTTTTGGAATGCAATTATCTGAGTTAATTGTTTTAATTTGTTTTGCTTTCGCTTGGTTCTTTCAAAAAAAGCCCATGAGAGGCAAGTCCCTGCAACAGGTGTGTACTTCAGATGAACAGATTGTATCATGCTGTCACTGATTGACGTTTGAACGGCTTCTTGTGCCTGCAGCAAAGTAACAAAAACGGGTTTGGTTTGAGAAAAAATGGCACCCTGTCCAGCTTTAAAAACTACATTTAAGTGGAGAAATCCTCCTTTCATTCATACATTTCAGCCGGATTTACTGCACATCAAGTGAAAACCTTGTGTGCTTCTGTACCTTTGTTGCTCTCACTATATTCTCTTTTTACGACCGTTCCAGGGGAGATTCACTGGGCCCTGCCAAACTCCCATAATTGCAAAAACAGCATTTCATTTCCTAATAATGGCTCAACGTCAAGTTCAATTCAGTCTGCTTGTTAAGCGGCAGCAATTACCGAATCGTACATGTGCAGACAACTCCTCCGGTGGGTGATAATAAGCTACTTTCTTTGTTACAGACCCTGAACAAACTCGGGGGGGGGAGAACACGTGAAGCAAAGATAATGCGAGCAGTCGAGCGTGAGTGTATACAAAACCCCGCCAATCGTTCCTGTAGAAAACCCCTCAGCTATGACAAAAGCAGGTCCAACTGGGTTAAGGTGATTCCACTTTAATAGTGCTGGGATCCCTCGCCACAGCAGAACGTAACAATGGAAAATACAGCTGCTTGTTTGCGAAAAGTCACTTCCTTTTGAAAATAAGAGGCTGTGTCCGGGTTGATTGACTGCTGGTGTTTATGAACTCGGGAGGAACATTGAGGATTTGGGGGGCTTCTTTGTTGCGTTTTTCTGTTGGTATATTTGGGGTTTCTCCTTCAGCGTGACGGTCAGAGGTCACCGTGCAACAAGGCCACACAGGCTTTCATTTGACCTGCAGGCTCAGATGAGGAATCGTGTTTGTTGACATGTTCCTCCTGAGTTTGATTGTGTTCATTTGTGTTGATTTATTGCTGCAACGCTCTGATACTCGCTTATAATGAGGGATCAAAGGGGCGATCTGTATGGAGGTGGCTCCGGCTTGTTCAGTCCTTGTCATGCTGTAGGCCTTTGACTGGCGGAGGAGCACAGACTGGTTTTTAAAGAGCATTTAGTTGTCAATATATTTCGCTCTAAAGTATAAATGTCAACCTCCTGGTGGCAATAAAGAATCTGTTGGATTCATGTTCTGGCGCCAAGATATTGTACTACTGCTACTACTATTATAAGGTGGTGGACTGACCAAACGACTGGCATTGCTATCCACACTATCCATGCTAGCATGGCTAAAAAGTATTTACTGTTCTGCAGTTAAAAGTCCAGAGTGTAGGATTTAGGTGAATCTAGAATGAGCCCTCTATATCTACAGAGGGAGCGGGTACGCCATGTTGCACCGCCATGTTTCTTCAGTAACCAGGAGTGGACAAAACCACCGGCTCTAAAGAGCGCCTTTCATTTTTTTAGCAGTAGCCACTGTAGGGTCTCCGTCGAGCTCGGAAAGGGAGGGGCGAGGTGAGGGTTAGTTGTGATCTGCAAACTCACCGCTAGATGCCACTAAGTGCTGCACAGCGGACCTTTAACTAAGCACAGCTGAATGGGTTATGAAATATAAATCGGCTAAATAATAAAAATCATCCCAAATTCAACATAGAAAGAGATGTTTCACAGCAGCTGTGGCCTCTCCAGTTCTTGTCAACTAGATGGCATTGTGTAGTCCAAATCAGTCAATGAAGGGCCTGTGGAGGGCCCATTTGAGCATATGTTGACTCAAGGATTGGTCCCATCAGAACCTGACCTGTACCTACAGTCCTGAACACATCGTCCCTGTCTCTGACTGTATCTGTGGCCAAATGTATTCAAACTAGACAAGGTGATTTATTAGTTGTGGTTAATCTGAGCCCATACAGTGATTTATTGCCAGGTCTGAATTCGTCATCTTGTCTTATCTAATTCTCCTGGAGTGAATAGGAGCAGACCACGTTCACACAATAGAGATGCACTCTGACAGCCTCTGAAACATAAGAGCGGCTGATTCGGGATGAAAAATGAATAATGCAGGTGAAAGAAAAATGTGATGATTCGTCTGACTGGAAGAAATGTCCGTGTTCGAATTTGGAAAGATGGGATTTTAACCAGGAATAACTGTATAATGAAACAGCATTTTTGGCATCTTAGAAATGGTCCCCCCCCCCCCCCCCCCACCAACTATGGGTGTAAAAAACCAAATGAGATGCCATTTAACTCAATGCAGTGTACTGTGTTCCCTTTTAAACAGGATTTTAAGGCAGGACAAAACAAACTGGGAATAAGCAGGATTTCAATTAAAGCAGAGAAAGGTTGTGTGATCGGTTAGAGGTGTGTCGTTTATGACATTTTGATTTGGTGTGGACTTCCTGTTTCCGCCCACATGGGCATGACACTGCCCAGGAAGCTGCAGCTTTCCAGGAAGTGAAGCATGTTGGGCTCTTCAGACTTCTGTCATTCAGAATATTGGTCTTACCTTTTGCCTGCGCGCGTCTCCTAACATCGCAGGTAAGACTGCGCAGTCTGTGAGCAGCTTGGTCATATTCTGCTATCATTAGCCTGGAGTTTTAGCATGCTAGCAGGCACATGGGCCCTCACTGGGTCACTTGTTTGTGGAATTGTTTGGTGCAGATAACTTCGGTGTAAAGTTTCATGGAAAACAGTGGCAGCGAGACAAAGCTGCATTTTGTTTGTTAGTGTTTTCCAGCGGAGTAAGCATCAAAAAATGTGTTGTGCTGTGGTTGAGATTTGAAATCCCGCTGTGAGAAGACTCCCAGGCTGTGGGATTGATCAAGTCTGAGGGCGTGTGTTTAGGTACTGACAATGCCTGGAGCTTTTCCAGTGTATGAATATTAATAGATGGAGTTTCCTACATGGAGTGAAATTGATTGTGTCAGAGAGTAGGAATATATTGGCACATTATCAGGTGTTGCATTACACTGCTTTCATGTTGTGTGTCTCTTCTGGGCCCTGGGCCTTGAACTCAGACTTTGAAATGACCACGAATGTTCTTGTGTGTGTGTTTATTTGTGTGTTTCTTGCTGTTGCATTGTTTCAGTGATTTGTTGGGTGAGTCATTTCTCATAAGCAGCTGTTGTTTTGAATTGCCATTTTTACAATATCTACCTGTGCAGCTTGCACTTTTTTCTCTCTTCTGACCCTGCTGGGCTTTAATTAACGTCACCTGCGATCATCGTTAGTGTCTCTTGAGGATGCAGGTGTGAGTGAAGGCCTGCATGAGGATAAGACATGTCTGTGAAATCATTTTACCAGCAGGGGGATTTTGGTGGACAGTTAAGTGTGAGTCTTATATTTCTTTTTCTATGTAGTTTAATGATTTAGGCTGTTTGTTGCTCACTCAAGCAAAACAGCTCTGCTGGGCCGTCTTCACTGTTGTTGTGTCTTAAGTGCATGCCATTATCTGTGGGTTTCAAGTTTGAGTGACAGAATTAAGTGTAGTCATAGTCAGTTTGCATAGCAGAAAAATTCATGAGAGAAAAAAGGAAATAGCAGATGTTGGTGAAACAGATACAGAAATATCTTGGGGGGGAAAATAAGTGGTAATATTTTGCATCGTCTGTAATTTAATTTTCATCACAGTTTGACATCTGTTTGCACTGGCACATGTAGTGCATCATTTCCTCTTGGCATAAAACTGTAAAGTATGTTGATTTCTTATATATAAACTGCAAAAAAGAAGTATATAACAAAGTTTAGTATGTAGTACATGCTGTATACAACTAGTATGGATTTGGGACTGAGTGGTGCAATGTGCTATTATTGGGAATATTTGAGGGATGATTTTGGACACAGCATAGTATCAATTGTCTTTTCAGAGACATTGCTCTAAAGGCTATTTTTGGTTATATTCAATTTCATGAAAAGACCAAAACCACCAATGTATTGATCCTACACAGCGTATTCCTCTGTGACACAGAGCTCCATTGTTGTCCAAAGCTGTTAAAAACACATTAATGAGCAGCACCATCCCACTGGCAGACATATTTCATCATTGCAATAAACATGGACACTGTAGTTTATTTGGGGTTGATGCCACATAAACATCCTGCTGCTTGAAGCATCATATCCTCCACTGACAACGGTAGCAAACAAATGCACTGTTCACCTCTGTTTGAGTAACCTGGAGCGCCCTTTTGTGTTGGGAAATTATTTAGCCTTTACAAAATAAAATGACACATTTGTGACACATTTTTAAACATTTATGTCTTTACTAGAACCAACAGGCTCTGGGATGAGGGCCGGAAACACGTTAGGGAAGCTGAGAAATGTTGACAGATTAACTCATTGTTGGTTTTGCTCTTTTCAAGAATCTATCATAATGTAAGCCTTACTTCCTTGATGCAAGATACTGATGAAATTAGCAGTTTTGATGCAGCATTTTTTTAAAAGTAAAAAATAAATTCATTCTTGGCAATGCGATTGTAACAGAGACTAATGCTAGCATACTAGCAGCCAGCTCTCCTCCCGCAGCAGGGGATCCTCCTGAGCTATTCTCAGCAACGCACAGTCTAGACACTGCTGAATTTAAGGCCAGAATAAAACATAAAGCACAATTGAAATAAGTGTTCTTGATCTTAATGCACATTATCGCTGTGTCCCAGGGATAAAACACTTAAAAGTCAGTCATGAAGAAGAGAAAGCCCCAGGGCTCTTTAGGCTGGGTACATGTCCGCGATGCACCCAGCTACTTTAGCTGTCATGCAGCAATATCTCAGAGCTTTCGCTGGGTGCACTGATGCTTGGCTTAAGCCATTTAGCAGCGCCCTGGTTAACTGAAACCGACAAAACTTCTGATTCCAGCCTGATCTTAGAATAACACCCCTGGCGATTGTGAAGCTGTCTTTGCCCATTTCATCCAGCGCGGTCCCACAACTGCATTTGAGGCTGACAGAGATGCGGAGGGAGAAGATGCCGTACGATGTTACAACTGTTACTCAGAGAATTAAATTAAATGGAAAACGTTACGATGAAAAAAAGAGTAATCATATCTGGCTGACAAGGGAAGGGAAAGGGGTGAGACTTATTGCTCGAAGACAGCGCCAGACTAAAGGCTGCGGAAGTGCTGTAACATAAATAAAATAAGATGGCATTTGGCCACTTAAAGCCAATGGGTGCTCCAAAGGGTAACGTGTTGGATGATTCCAGTCCAGTGTTTGCCAAGAGTTGCTCTTTGCACATAGTAGTTACCCAGAATCATGCAGAGCAACAACACCGGGTGATGAGATGTTTACAGCTGAGCAGAAATGTGAACACTGGGCACGTGAAGAGTCAAATTTGCTCATGACACTGGACAAAATTTCACTGAAGATTACAAATGCAATGTTATAAGAGCCTTAAAAATGGCTGCTTGTGCAACATGTGATCTTGAGCTGACAATTTCAGTACACGGTATTTCCTGTAGTTCTGTGTGGCTCTAAGTGGATAGATGGATATTTGCTCCTCATCATCAGCCAGGCATCTGATGATGATGCTGTTCACTAAACATCCATCCAGTAATTCACCTTTTGGATACACAGACATGTGGCCGTGCCTTTGATTAAACACTGACTGGAATACAGCGAAGCCACAAGCCTGTGCTAGCACAAAATGCTAATTTTGGTCACAGTTAACAGTAGGGGTTTGTGCAATGGCTAAAGAAGAGCTGTATGACTCTTGCGTACCACATGCTAACAATATACAGTTTGCACAATATAATGGTTTTTAGTGTGGTGTTTTAGCTGTTAGTATATAAGACATTTGCATAATTTGAAAAAAGAGAGTTTAAACTTAAGGTCCACTAATTAGCTTTTTCAGACCTTTTAACTACATCTCATCTCTTTTTCAGCAGGTGGGCTTTACCCAGTCGTCGTCATGTGACCTAAGATCAAACACAAAAGGGGCCAGAGTTAAGGACCAGGAGCCAATGGACAGCCGGACAAAGCTACCCAAAGTTGCAACATGCAAACTCTGAGGAAGACCAAGAGATGTTGAAATTGACAACGAAACTCGTAAGTGGACCTCGACTTGAGATTTTTTTTTTTTAATTTACTGTCGAACTATTCTACAATTATTCAGTTCAGAACAATTTTGTATGAATATGTGCACCAACAGATGTCACTAAATGCTAGAATGCCACTGGGTTATGCTTGCATTTAACCATACATCAGTGTTTGGTATGGTTATGTACAGGCAGCACTTTCCTAAATTTTGGGAAAGACCATACAGTCTTGTTTATTTTTCTGCCTTAATGTATCAGTGCTCTCTGTAAATCCAACAGATATGAGACATCACAGTGCAGCACAGCAGCCAGACAATTTGTAAAACAAATGTAGTTTATAAAGGCCAGTGTTTCGTCACAGCAGGCTCATGCTAACAAGCTAATTAAGCATAGTCTTCTGCACATGAACTTTAAGCTTGTATTAGTAGTCAAAAGGGATCTGCCGTTAGGTGCAGCGAGCTAATTATATGATGATAAATCTTCTATGGCATGAGGTAATTTCTCAGTGCTCTTTAAAGATAGTAGAGAATATGGCAGATAACTGCTTGAAGCCTTTGCGAGTCAGCAGCGGCTAAGCTAAATGTGGCAGCAAGTGTCAGGCCAAATCAATACACGCTTCCCAGGATTCCTTTGGTGCCATAATCCAGGCTGTGGTGGGCACTGACCCTGGGGAGGCCTGGTCTCTTGTTTTCTTGCCCTGTTTTTTCAAAAGCAGCTGCACTTATGGATATGACAGCACTGAGCACAAGCTAATTACCTTTTTTTTTCTTTAAAAAAAAAAAAAGGAGAGCAGAGTTTTGTGCTGTAAAGCGCTTAGCTCACATCTGAGACACGCTGAAACCTCTCTTCCCCACATTGGGAAGCTAGCTTGCCCTTGGGAAGTGGGACGTGCAGACTTTATATGAAGGTATTTACCAAAAACGTAGATGACCTCAAGCTCAAAAGCTGTGTAATTTCCACTAGCTGTGAAACTGAACTCTTAATGTGCGGCGCATGGTTGATTTGTGTGTCAAATACTCCCTTTGGACACAGAGTTTTGGTCAACTATTTCACCTCACCAATGAATTATTTGACTGGCTCGAACTGCATTTTTGCAGATATTTCTTTGAGAGAGGCCCCCGGAGTCTTCCGGCTGATTTCACACATCCCATTAAGTCATAATCTTGTATTATCTGCCTTAAAATAACAAGAGATAATCCTGGCATCAGGCTAATCAGCTGTGAAATTGAGGAATCTCCTTGACTGGATTCCACTGCAGCCAGTTAACACATGATGTGCAGAGTGTGCAACAATAACATGAAAAAGTGTCACTTGCACCCAAAAATGTAGAATTTTTAATGCTGATATTTGGCATGAAACATTTAAATGCTTTTGAATATAAACCTATCCTTGTGGCGAGGTGTGAATCACTTTTCTCCATCCTTCTCTCACCAGGACAGATCATTTTATCCAGGACGAGGACCTGGAGGTGTGGGGCGGAGGATTTCCACATCTTTCCTTGTAAGTGCTACTCACTTACTTAAGCCATCAGCCAGTCATTAAAAATGTAAAATTAACATCTTTAAAGTAGAACACGATTCTGTTCTGTGCTCGGGAGGCAGTGAAGCGCGGCGCTTGCATATGAAATGCATTTGGTCATCCCCCTGGCAACAGGGAAGGAGAAGGGGAAGGTGCATCGAGTGAAACGAGAGCAGATTGCTTTTATTCTTTATTTAGAGAGTTATTCTAGACACTGAGTCACAGACGCCCTGCCATCATAGAAATCCTTCCTGCTCAATTGAGGCTGTTGGAGGAAAATGTTGCTCGGGTCTCTGTGGGGAAGCATGAAAGGCAATCTTGGATTTTTATTTGTCTCAAACATGTTTTTTCACTTGTAAATATGCTACAGGTTTGAGCTGCTGCCATTATATTCCTCCTGAGACAGTCAGGTAGTAGGAAAAGACAAATCTGACGCTCTAACATAAACAGAATGGTGTGAAATTCTTGTTTTTCCTCGATGTAACAGTCAAATGGGGCAATCACAGAGCGACTAGAGGTATGTGTGAAGTTTAATGCATCCGCTAACAGGCAGGATCCTTTATGAAATGTGCTCGTGTCCACACTAATGTCTGGCCTTAGGCCTCGGCCATAAACCTCAATGTACTTGTATGAATGTGTTTCAGATGTGTGTGGGATGTAATGTTCTCCATATTGTCAATTTTCTGCACAAACAGTGCATCCAGGTCCTTCATGCAGCTTAAATTGCAACCCATTCACCAGAATAAATGTTGACGTTGTGCTTTTCTGGCAAGCACTGGTGTGTCGAAACTTTACGTTTCTTTAAGTTCAAAGTTTACGTTTCTTTGTGTTTCAGTTTTTGATGTTCTCACAGCGCTGCGGTTAAGGTCTAGTTAGGTTTAAGCACTTGGCACCACTTGGATGGGGGAGGAAAAAGTTATCTTTTGGCTTAAAATGCTCGGTTTAGTTTAGTTTTGTGCTGTGTACTCGAGCCTGATGTTAATATTAGCTTATCACAGATACATCAGTATTTCCACATAGGTAACAAGATAATGTAGTTCAGAAATGCCTGAGATGTGTTTGAGGTCATTTAAAAACAGTGTCACCTCTAATACAGTTTGTCCATCAGAGAACTGAAAAATGAAAATGAAATATTTCAACAATGATTGGACTGATTACCATGAAATATACAGAATTGAACTGCATTTCAATGAGCTTCAACTGCACTTTGTAAATAGGGATAGTTAGCACATGTTAGCATGCTAACATGCAAAACATTATCGTTCATTTGCTGAATCTTTGCATTTCATCACAGCTTCCTAAAGCTCCTACTGCGGAGTTTTAACGTAGGGGACCGACTCTCTCACTGAGGATTTAAAGGCACAAATCATTTCCTCTTCTTGTCATCATCAATCATAATTACACAACAATTTCTTCACCTTGGATCAATTTGTGCCATTGAGATCAAACAGCAGTGTTAATAGGTGCCCAGATTTCTCCAAAGGTAATCTATATCATGTGGTGTGAGCAGTAGCCTTTCAAGCCTGCAGTTAGCTCATGCTGTATATTGTTTGTCACTGAAACAGTTTTTCCCTGCAGCTAAAATGTAACTTTATACTTTTGTCCTGTTTGTAGAGTTGATCACCCTCTTGGTCAGTCGTTTAGATAAATCTGGTTCTTTGAAATGCAAATAAATCTAATATGATTGTGTTATTAAAGACGATGCTGTTTGTAAGTATCTTTAAAATGATTGTTTAATGAGGGATACTCGATCTGCTTTTTAGATATGGTCGCTCTCCTAATTGCAATTGACAAGTGAGCAGGCTCTAATCATCATTGTTTCAGTCACAACACAAACTGGGTCTTCAAAGGTTTCACCCATGGTGCAATTACACCAAATTACTCTCACAATTTGGAGTTAGTCAGAGGCTCTGCTTTCAGCCGGCTGTGCCTGTAAACAGGATGTTTCCAAACCTTACGAATGGATTCACATGAAACTTTGTGGAAAGCGTGGTTAAGAGGGAAGAAATAAGATACCAGCCGTTCTACTTAGACTGAAGTTGGAGTAGCAGTGGGCACGGTTTCACACAAAAGGTCCAAAAAACAGATCCATGAAAGCCATTGTGGTGGTGCTGTGTGTATCAGCGGGCGTAAGAAGATGCTCGGTGCAATGATAGAAGGCAGCCTCAGCATTGTTTTTGTCCATGACAACTAAAACTACAATGAAGATGAGGAAAGTCCTTTTGATTCAAAAAGAAATCTAAAAAGGCAATTCCACAGTGTCGTTATTGTTCTTTTTTCCGTATTTCTGGAAAAATCAGCATGCACAACAGCACAGAAGTTACCCACTCAACCAGCTTTGACGTCCGCTGAGTCGCCAAAACTGAGCCTGAGCTTTCAACTCCACCACGTGGTGTTCGGACATGCAAGGGAAGTCCTGAAAGGGCTCTCAAAGAAATCATTAACTCCTACTGAACTTTCTTATCAACGGAACCATCTTCATCCATCTTCATCTAGACTAATCACACAACACGTTCTCATCCCAGGTTGCCGAATACCAACGCCGCTTTGTCACACCTCTCTGCGTCTCGTACAGATGCACATGGTAGCCTTTAGCGTCTCTCTAACGCGTGGTTAACGTCGTACAACTGTCATAGTTTGTTTAGTTAGAGTTAGAAAAGGATGGCTGGCTTTTGGTTTCACTTTTGGTTTCACGTGGGCTCTTGGGCGAGGGTCACATAAGGACTTAGTTGCTGTTTCTGCTACGTCAGGTGGAGTGGTTCTGTAAGCGTCTAACATTGCCGTGGATGGGTTTCTGTGGAGTTAAAAGAAATTCGGGTGCATCTCACCACAGACGCTAAAGGGTACCTTGTGTGTCTGTGGGAGACCCAGAGGTGTCAGACAAAACACCAGATGAACTGGGAATGAGGCAGAACGCTCTGGAAAAAGCTACTAAGTAGACCTTGATTTGCGATTGTTTCGCCACAGTAAAAGAAAAAACAAACTTTTTTTAAAGCTAGTCAAACAATAAATCTTGAAACAGTATATAAATAAAAGTAGCTGGAAAAGTGGAACTTAAATTAACTTAATTAACCCTCAACACATACATTGCAGCTGTAAAAATCTGACAGAGTAGCTGCAATCTGATCAAATATGAAGACGTTCCACACTATTTGGTGATTTTGGCATCGGTGGATTCACGTGAGTAGTCGTCTCTGCGGGCCGTTTTCACGCAGAGCGAGCTTCTTACAATTCTTTTAAAGGCTTTCAAAAGACAACCAGGATGAGCTGAATGCTGGAGGTTTAGCTGTTTTTGTTTTGTCTGATAGCATGAGACAAAACACTTGGAGAATAGGTTTAAGACCAATTGTTGGACTCGCAGTGCTTTAAAAGCATTAGCATGCCCATACCCAGGAGATGTAACACAATAGTGTTGGGAAACAGTGGAAGAAACAGACTGCTGCAGATGAAAGGCCATGAGTCCATCATTGTTCCTTACATAATGTGTTTGCAGTTAGCACGAGGAGGTTGTTTCTCACCCCCATGTACTGTAGTTTAAGCACCCTGTCACTTCAAACTAGCGTGATCTGAAATTTTTCTGGGTGACTGCTGAGAATGCTAATGCCTTGGAAGTTGTATCCTGTGGCTCTTTTGGCTCAAATCAAACCCAGAGAGGCACAAGGAAGAGCCAAGCAGCAGCTATGCCCACTTGAGAAAGGCTGGTAATCTAATCCTTTGACAAGTTCGTTTGGGATCAGAGAATGGGAAATGCAGGCTTGACACTGCAGACACCATTCATTTTTCATCATTAACTGTAGTCAAGCGATGAAGATGGTGACGCTGTGGCCTGCAAACCACAAAGTCAGTTTGTTTTTGACTTATTTACATGCTGCTGAAACACAGTAGGATGTCTGTTGAGCAGATAACAAATGCTATTTGTGTGTGACGACTGGACCAAGGTGGACCAGTCCTGTTCCAGTCTGAGTCAGCGGGTGCTGGTGTCTGACAGATAAAATCACGTAGTGTGTGATATGTGAAGATGATTATCTGAGGTCTTCAGATCCAGTTGCTACCAGTGGTTATGATGAATAATTTTGTAAGCATGTTTGATTTTGCCGACCATATGACGACACTTGTGAATGAACAGCTTTACCTGAAGTTAGCTTCATTTTACAAAGTTCACTCACTCACTCATTCAAATTCCCCCTGCAGGCTATATGGTCCAACACGCCTCTCCATCCAGGATCTCAACCAAGCTCCGTGCTTGTTTTCCCTCTTTTTTTGGCCTTTTCAGTGCAGCATATAAACTGTGAAAGCTGCTGGTTGTCGTCCATGTATGTGTTGGTACAAGAACAAATGGCATGACTGCTGGATTTGCTGGATCAATCAGAACTCCAGCTGTCACTGACAAGAGGTTTCTGACTGTCAAAGACAAAAAAAATCGGTGAAAATTGGTGGAAACGATCTTTATGTGTTGGTAGGCGGGTTTCAGCTTGTTGTAAGGTTTATCCCAAGCATGATTCGCACTATGATTTTCTTTTTTAAAAAGCAGTAACACTTCGGACGTCTAACTGTTTTTCTGTTGTTCGTGTCATGAGATTTGGTTAATGCCACAGGGAGCTGTACTCCTGCATGGATCGTAACTATATCTGTGTGCAGGGAAAGTACAAATTCAATTCAGCTTATTTTACTTGAGGTGTTGGAGAGAGAAGTAACAATAAATAGTGACAGAGATTTCAGAGATTATGGCTCAATTCTTCCAGTGTAAGCATTTACCAAGATTAGTTTCTCTTAAATTTCTCTCATTTATCTTCACATAAAGATCATTCCCTGCCTCAGTCAGGACGTTTTCCATTTAACCATGGCCGCTCCCTTATAATTTACCAGCCGACAATGAAGATTTTTTTATTAATTTATCAACCGGTCAAATATTCATGAGCAGCCGAGCAAACTTTGGGCCACATATTCAGGATAGCACTTGAAAATATGAACCACATTAACATGACAGCGTGCTCTTTCGCAGCACGTACACATAATACAGCAGAGAGCATTATTGTTCTGTTTGCATCGGCTCCTGGCAAAAAAATATCTGTCAGAACAGCTTTGGCGTTTTACAGCTCAGAGGAAACACAATGGATTTCGTGCTCTTGATTGTCACAGTTTATCAGTATCAGAATCTTTTCCAGTTTCGCTCAAAAATTCTGACACATGCAAGCAGTGCTTATGAATTTGGCACGAGGGAACAATCAAAAAAGACCTACAGGACACGATGTGCGTGCTTCTCGGCACTACACAAGCACAAACGCTAATTTTTTATCATTCGTTTAAACCTTTTTAAAGCTTAATTTGCCCGTTCACTGGGCGTTAGCCACACAGCCTTTTCATTAAACAGCCCATCTCCTTGTAGCTTGTAAATAACCTTAATAAAAGGCTTAATTTTGATATCCGCTTTCCCTTCCCCAATGATGAATAACTGGTTTCTAATTTCCAAACGTGTGGGTGTTTAATGAGGCCTAAGATATTTTATTCTCCTGCTATAACGCTGTCTACAAAATTGTGCGCTGCTGAGTGTAATCATGCAACGCTATCTGGCACAGACACTCTCTGGCAGCAGCGAGGCAAAACCTGCAGCCCAGAACTGCTCCACTTAAGGGAGGCTGATGTGAGAGGAGCAGACAGGCGAGAGTGGAAGGCCCTCCAGTCATGCAAAATGCAAAAGAAATATGACTTTATTACAGCTCCCTAATGGTGACATAACAATCTGTTCAGCCACTTCCCTCCAAATCTCCGAGCATTTTTGGAGAGTGCACCATTCTGCAGGATGGGACGGGTTTGAAAATCTGTCAGTGCGAGTGAGTTTAAACACAATTGACTTTGAAATAGAGTTTTAACCCGCTCATCAGTTATTTATTTATTTCTGTGCTTGTTCACCGTGTCAGAGTGATAAATGTCCTGAGAGGGAATAAACAGCACACAACAGGATGCAAGAAACTGTTTTTGATCACTCAGAGGGTTCCTATACCGCAACATGTCTGTTTAATATAATTTACTATTTAAGTGATTAAATAAATAATTCAGTATTTTGGTGGAAAAAATGCTTAAATGTTTTGTTTTTCACCCCAAGAGTGAGATTAGAAGGCGTGTCAGTGCGTTAATATGGAGCTGGAGCCGTGATGAGATTAGCCTAGCTTAGCATGTAGACTACAAGCAGGGGAAAAAGCTAGCCTGGTTCCCTCTAAAGCCTGCAGTCTCCACAAAGCACTCAGTGTGTTTGTGAGCTGTTTCCACTCTGCTCGATCATTGTCCAGATTCGTTCAGCGATTCAAAGAGATCTGCTGCTTCTGCTCACTGATGAATATTTCCACCAGTTGGAGAAACAGTCGATCGGTCAGAGGTGAATCGTAGGATTAAGACTGTGGGGCGTCCTCGTACAGTTAACCTGCCCAGCTGCATTCACTGAAAATAGTGGCAACAAGTGTGGAGCAGTTGTAAACAACACGTCGTCATACCTGAACGACAGCACAGGTCGATCGCCAGTAGCTCCCAAAATGACTGTTGGAGCGACAAGCTGGTACCTTTGTTGTAATGAATGTGGTTAATGTTGTCAAATCGTTGTAGTTTGCTTGGGTTAAGCTGTCAAATATACTTGGTTAGGTTTTAGTAAAAGACCAAGATTGGGGTTAAAAATGTACATTAAGTTACTTACATGAGTTACAATGAGCCAACGCTGGCTTTCAGTTTCACGCAGCATGAGTGGTGGTCTCCTGGATGACAGTCCTGTGTTTGTTTGACCCATCTACCCACCCCACCTCCTCCTTATTGAAACTTTCATGCTTTTTGTACTGTGTCACATGACTTCCTCCTTTGCTCCTGTCACAATTATTCTGGCTACTCGGGGTCGCTGCCTCACTAAAAATCTATGAAACTGATTGTAAAGGTTGTCATGAGTTGACTTGCAGAAATAAAATCAAATAAAATTAACTTTGATCAGTGATGAATTTGTTGATAGCTAGCCTCGTCAGTGTTGATTGGTTAGGACAAAACAACCCCCCCCCCCCCAGCAAGACATCTGCTAAGATGAAGACAATGTTAGGCGGGTTTCAGATGAGCTCTTTGCCAAGAAGCCGCAGTCGCTTCAGGATTAGCAAAGATTACACCACCTGTTGTGCCATATTTTGATCTTTAGAGAGAGTCAGGCTAGCTGTTTCCCTCTGCCTCCAGTCTTTATGCTAACTTAAGCTAATCCACTTCCTGGTCCGCCCTCCATACATCTCTGGCTGTTATCAGAGTGGTATCAATCTGAGGCCTCTGATGAAAAACAACACTTTTTTATTGGTCGTAACCCTTTCAGGGCAACATCAGGGTTCACTGTTTGATGCCTGGTCATAAATCTTTAATCAGGAGCATTTTGCAGCTATCTATTTGTGGATTTAAGAGACACATAAAATAAACACAAACTCTTGTGTTTTCCCTTTTGTAGGGTTGTGGAATTAAAGCGGTGAATAATACATGGCTGAAAGCATCCGTCTCTCTGAGTTGCCTCTTTTGGACACCAGGGGATCTGAAGGTAAGTAAAGGACAGATATTTATGAAGTGTTGGTCAGAACAAACCGATGCCTATCGAGTGACTGTTTTTTAAAAGCACCATGTGAGAGAGGATAAACCAGGAAATCACCTTTTGGCTTCGCAGTCTCTAATAGGAGATGATGGCAAGACTTTTAGAGACCCGCTGATGTTACAGTGGAGAAAATAAACAAAGTTACAACACATGTGAAGGTGGAAAAGCCAAAGAGCGAACTTTGACTTAAGTAGAAGTACTGTAATACTGTGACTCATCAGTGTGGATGAGACTACACTCAGTGTCAGCAAGCCTGCACAAATCTGACGAGGGCTCAAATGTCAAATAGAAATATCTTTAGCTAAGCAGTGAAACCTCATGCAGCACTGTAGCATACTGTAGCTCTTGCAGTTGCGAGCATTAAAGTGGCAGCGCACCGTTTTTACACATTAAAGTCAGTTCACTCGTCACATCGAGTGCTGCTAAGCCTGTGAAAACAGTCGTCAGTGACTGGAGGAGTTTTGTTAAGACTGAGATAACAACCCTGATGCTGTCCTAGTGATGTCATCAAGGCTTAAGGCATAGTCACATTACATTTCCAGTAAACAAATATTCGTTGCGTCTCCCATTCCCATCTATTGAAGGCCGACTGACAGAACAGTTCATTTGTCACCCGCGTTAGAAACGGGACCTCACATCCCTTTTCAGGATAGAAATTTCATGAAGTGGGAATGCGTCTTTAGACTTGGAGGCCAATTTCTTGATGGCATCAACAGACAAGCAGCCCTGTGTGTTGTTAGTCATTTAAGAGCATTTTTCAGTGGTTACATACTCAGTTTTATGATTCTCTGACTTTGTCATAGCTTTCCAGGTCAAAGTGGACTCTTTTAAAGAACGCACATGAAATTCAGCGTTTTTTGACGTGCAGCCGAAGTGACGCAGACATTTGTCGGCAGTCTGAAGTGGCTGTGAACTGTGACCTTTGCTGCACATCACTCATCTCGGCTGATGAGTCGTGTCGACAGCCATGTTAATAGTGGCGTGGATGGCAGATGACAGGTTGCAGTCTTTTGCGCGTCAGATCATGATGTTGATGAGAGATCATCCTCCGGCTGCTGTCACGCTCGATCCACGTGTCGGCTGAAATGTGCCGTGGAGAGGATCTTCAAGCCTTCATCAGCAGATGCAGTAGATCTTTATTATTCTTTATTTATGTTAAATATATCAGCTTGGCATCCTGACTCATTGGAATTTTTGTAGATGCTTGGTGTTTTCCGCTCAAGGCGTGGAAGCACAGTGTCCATCGTGCAGTAATTACGAGAACAGTTAGCTGTGTTGCACCATCTGTATCTGCATATCACTCCGAGCCCCCGGATTTGTTTCAGATGAGTGGTTCAAACAGAAATAGCTGGGCTGTTACAAATTGCGTTTCACTTGGGATTCCAGCGAGGGCCAAAGAGCTGGTGAACGGGTCAGAGCTCTGGCACCGAGGCAGCGTTGATGTTTAGCTCCGATGTGGCCGGTGCTGCTTCAGAGACCTGCTTTAGAGGGCAAGTGGAGTGGGGAACTGTTGATTCATTCTTCCCTCTGAAAACAACCATATCGTAGCACCATCAGAGTTAAACAATGCGTTCATGTTTGATTGAGGTACTCAGATGCTTTTATCCAGAGCGGCTTTCAGGGGGTGAACAGGTAGGAGTTAATCAGTCAGCAGGCTCGGACATTACTTCCTGTGTCACACGCAGCTGAGATTAAAGCTGCTGAACTTCACTTGTTGACAGTCAAGGTTAGGCAGGCTGTACAGCCTGCTGTAAATATTTCTAGTAAGTAGTTTTCCTAGATTTTAATGCTCAGACTCCTTTTAATATGAAGGTTTATTTTACACATGATACATATTTAGATAAAAGTACTAAAACCAGCTCATTAAAAAGACCCTGTTAAATACGCACTTATGTCACGGCTATTAGCATGACTGCTCACTGCTGCCGGTTGTCACAATTATGCAACACTCTTTCCCGCTGCTGACTCATACACTTCTGTTGCTGTACAGCTTCTGCTTTCTACTATCTGTTGTACCATGAATGTGTTTTTGCTGAGATGTGTACGTTTCTAAACTTCGTCAGCGCTCCGGTGCAGATGAATTAAGTTATTGCATCGCTTCATTCCAAAGAAAATAAGACTCAAACTTTGAGGTGTTTGAAGATGAGATTCTCAGGCTGTCACACTCAGTTGTGGTGTGTTTTGGCTCCAGCAGCTGCCAAGACGCTGCGACCAAATCCAAGCCGCGCTGTTGAAATCAAAGAAGCTTTGTCCAAGCATTTCTGCACTTTGTATATCAAAGCTATCTCTGACTTTGTGGCTGCAGGTCAGACTCTGGTTGTTTTCGTTTCATTATAAATAATTTGTTGATATGAAACACTGAATATATGAAGCTGTTAGTTCACGCAGGCTGTGTTACTGAGTGTAAAGGCCGTTTCTCAGCAGCCGAGAGCTGATGGTGCTCTTGGTACTCTGAAGCCATGTGCAATGGTTTAACTGCAGCGATGACGCAGCCTGTTTAAGAGCCGCAGGTGGAATCTACCTGGCAGGCTGCCACTCAGGCTATCAAACCACAATCCAATGATCCCTATTTGGGGAGTAGTTGTCCTTTTCGCTGCATCAACCACAGCTCGACTTGTGTTCCACTCAGCTGCTGATTGCTCAGTGATATGTGTGTTTACCGATGATAAATTCCCATGACTGGGCTGTTGCACTTGTGATTTCGGGCTGTCACACTGGATGAGCCGAGCGATGCGCAGCTGCTCAGCCCTCGAGGGGGCGGGGGAGGGGGGGGCGAGATGGGAGCACATGCCGCCAATTCAGAAGGAAGCAAAATGGCCACGGCGCAGATGATGACTTTTTGTGGTGGGAGATGTGGGTCAGGTTACCGTCCTGTCGCCAATTGTCTGGAAGAGGAGGGTAAATCAGCAGGAAATACACCAGCTCTCAATGAACTGTCGATTTCACACTTCAGTCTCATATTGAGTCAGCACTTTGTGTACAGCACACGCACATCGCAGAGCGTGCAAAGCTGAGTTATTTTCTAAACTGAAGCCCCAGTTTTCCTTTTTTAGCCTTCAGCATGGGTCCAAACTGTACTCCAGATTCAGAAACTGAATGGAGGTTTGTGATGTGATGTGTGTGACATTGTCCCACACAGTATGTTTCTCCATTAACTCAGCCACTACGTTTACATGCAGTCAATATTCGGGTTATGGGTCAATATTCCGGTTTCTGAAACATTCGGAATAACCTGTTTACATGCGTGAGCAAACAGGGGTGATCAATTGGGATATCCCGATCAAAACAGCGGCGCACGGACGTGTCGACGCACGCAATGCGCGTCATTTCAGCTTCTTCTTCCTGTATCCAACAACAACAACAACAACAACAACAACATGGCGGATAATTGTTTGCGCTTTGGTGCTGGTGCTGACCCACCACCAGTACTTGACATTATTCTGTCTCACTTTCTTCATTAATGAAGGCGAGAACGTGAAGAAACAGGAAATGGAGCTGGAGCTGTGCCATCCATATCCATGCTACCTGGACTCAAAAGACCAAGATTCCTTGCGAGTAGAACATGCGCAGAACACAAATTAATGTTCAATGAGGATATTCCGACAGACATATACATGACCAAAAATTTGGGTTAGAAAAGGAGTAACCCAGGGGTCATTTTGGGGTTTTTAAAAACCGGAATATGAGCATATTCCGTTTTTTCAAAAGGGTTATTGGTGTTTACGTGGCCGTGCACAACCGGGTTATTGCTGATATTCCGGTTATGAAAGGGTTACTAGACTGCATGTAAACGTAGTCACTGAGGCCACAGATTTTAGCTGAGAGACACGAGCTGAGAACTAGCACTCCACCAAGCAGTGACGAGATAAATCTGAGGGATCATGAAATGAGTAATGTTTCAGAAAAGAAAAAAAAGATAAATTTATCTTCTCATGTCTTCATTTAAACTTTGTTTTAAATCACTCTTTAGGGTGTAAATCCTCAATCTCTTAAGAAGACACTGCTTCATATGTGTCACAAGCTGAAAAAGGTTGGCAGCCACTGATTGGAAAGGAAACAGTTTGGGGTTTCTGTATCGCTCATGTAGAAACACTGATGTTGCAATCTAACTTCTGCCTGCTGTTTTTATGACACATCATCTGATCAAGTCGGATATATTTTTACTTAAGATGCACCACACCTCGCTGCTGCTTCCAAGGTCAAAAACGAGCCCTCAAGCTCAAAATGAGTTTTTTAACGTCAGCCAACAATTTGAACTGTTTGGTGAATAAAACATAAGTTAAGGGAGGAAAGTTGTGCAATAGGTGTAGATTTTGAGGCTGACACTGCTCTGCACCTCACTTATGGCACCATCCTGATCCTGAGCAGAAAAAGGTATTATCCTTCAACATATAACCTGCTGCTGATCCAAGGGAGAATCCCTCAGGACTGCTAAGACACTGATATGTCTGCATTCACCCGCATAAAAGGTGCATATGTACAAGCGCCTGCACAGACACATGTATTCCAGTGCAGGCGTACGCAGACTCTGTGCCTCCCAGTTACATGTTAGTCACACTAGCTTCTTCCCTATTCAGTCGATAGGCTTCCATTAAGAGGGGGTAGGCTGTCAAAGCAACCTGTGACCTCCTCTCGCCCCCTTGGAGCCCACCGGCCTGTGATGTCCGTATCAATATGAATTTCAGCCCTTTGCGTCCATCAGCCGCAATTCCCAGTGTCCATTAGTCTCAAGTATCTGTTTCCTCCAACTTGTACTATTGATTTCGGTGTGTCTTTTGTAACAGAGCATGAACACTGATCTTAAAGACGGGGACAGCTTGATAGGCCAGCTCTCTCATCAAAGTTCCTCCATATTTGACTCATTAAATGATTTCCATAAATTCTGTCTCTCTGAGAGGCTCAGCCAGTCTTATCACTGCTCATAGTGGCCTTAAAGCTGTCTAGCTGCATGAAGCAGCAGGCAGCTGATCCTGGATCAGATGTAGCTTAAAGTTTGCCAGAGCAGTGCCCTCCGAGGTCAGGGCTTTTCATCTCCGAGGCCACAGTGGGGTGACCTGTTGTTGCCATACACTGAGGGATACCATAGCAAACACGGGGCTCAGTATGTCCTTACGTCCCCGGAGGCGTCGTTTTTTTCAAACACTCGCCTCCATCTGTTACTGGAAAGTGTCACGCTGGCCTGATATGACCAACATCAGACTTCAGCTTCCCTCACAGCAAAGGCTGACACACATTAGACGAGATGAGATGAAATGAAATATTACTGATTCCCAGAAGGGGATTTAATGTGATACAGCAGCACATGAAACAGTCTATGGGTATGAAAAAAAGACCAAGGAATATTAATGACTTAAAAAAAAAGAGATGAATGAAGTTGCATGTAAAACATGTTAAAAGTCATATAAAAGTAAGCCTGCAGATAGACTGCAGTATTTAATCATTTTTAGAGATATTTCTTGAGTGACGTAAGGTCTTTTTTAATGGAAATGTTACAGTAATGTGCACCGAAGCAAAGAAAATAGGTCCCATTAAACAAAGATGTGTGTTCTCTATGGCTCACTGTTAACTTAATCACATCAGTCAAATACAGCATCTGTGAACATTTTCTTTCAGCCACAACACACACCACAGTACGAGACATACTCGTGCTTCAGGGAGAAAAAATTAAATAAAAGCTTCTTAAAGCGTAAAAAAAAAAAAAAAAAACCCTCTTAAACTGGGAGTCTCTCGTTGAGAGTGGAGACTCTTTCTTCCTGGGACACAGCAGCTGACAAAATGATCCTCATCCTTAGAGACAATTTACACACCCAATTTCCACCAAAATTGAAAGTCACTCTCAAAGTAAACCGCATTTATTGGGAAAAACGGCCTGGTTCAATTACTACTAATCACCGTAACAACAGACGTTTACAAAGAGAGCCATGATGCCTCAATTTAAGCCTAATTGAGGGCTAGAAATACAAACATTAATGTAACAATAGGATCCCAGAGGTCCTCCCGCTGCTTCCTCCACACAGTGAGTCCAGCATTTCCAAAGTGTGAAGAGCATATGCTGACATTTGGCTGCTCCTCACTGCTGTGGCATGTTTGCCACTAGGGGGCCTTCGGGGCTGAGATGAGGGACTCCTTGACACGATAGACGGGTCCCTGAGAGAGGAAGATGGATGACCTTTGGCTTTATTTATGTCGTCGCCACTCATGCAGGACCTTTTCATCAGATACGGTCATTGTAATCCCTCAGCCCCCATTCAATTTACAGAGGCACTCTGCCACTGCAGACCACTAAAGTCGACGAAATTAATGGATCAATAGGCCCTCTGAAAGCCTGGCGGGAGGGTCCAGATCCCCCTGGTCGCGATCAAGTTACGCGTCATAATGAATGGGGTGTTGTTTATGTTGTAAAGAGCAGCGTCACAGAGTCCTTTGAACAAACCACCCTCTAAGACAGGACTTTGCAAACTTCTGGAGAGAGTTATCAGAGATGTGACGAGGAAACTGAAATCAAATGTGAGGAAATGGAAGCACTTTTTGATCATGCACTTATTATGCTGGGTGTGTAAGTTGTAATTATCTTTTATTAATGGTTGATACATCTTAATACATCAGTTATAAAAAGCCCCCCTAAGTGGTGGCAGCTCTTTGGTCCATTAGGAAGGATCCCTCCAATGGTCCATTTGACCACTCGCCTTCTGGAAAAGGGGCTGTGGGGAGTCTGGTTACAGCATACATGATGGACTATTAACAAGCTCCTTTATTAAAGACTTAATAACATTTATGACTGCAGACTTGGTTTACTGGAAAGTGAGAAACCCACAAGTGTTTATTCCTGTGTGATTGCCAGCATTTATGAGGATAAACACCAGCCAAAGTTTTCTTTTAATGGCTTATGCCTGACCTCCAATAACATTATTGAATTTATTAGCATAAATAAAACCATTAGTCCCAACTTATAAACCTCTATAGACTACCGTTGTGAAAGGGGTTCCACAAAGATGAAAGAAAACCACAATATTTATTATTGAAATGTTGTTCAAAGTCAAAAACAGGTGCACAAACTTCACATTTCACAGAATTAATTTATGATTTTTACTATGAAATAATACAAATGAAATCTGCCCTCACCCTTTTTAGCAGCTTTCAGCTCATCGTTTTGGTTTCATGGTCCCCCGGCATTTCACTCTGGAGACTCACAATAACCTCGTTTCTAGCTGCAGCAGGTTTCACATACTGTCCAGCACTTACCTTCAGATAATCACAGCAACTAGGTGGTCATAGCGGAGCATTTAGCGACCAAAGAGGCAGGTATTTCCTTCAAGAGTTGGTGGAGGCCAAAACAGAGCTAAAAGGAGAATGAACTTAAATTCATCAGGTGATGCAAAAAATGTCTCCAAATCATTGTTCACTGTTGCCCTGCCCGATGTTTAAATAAGCAGCTGTTTACTCACATAACAAATTTTTAAGATGATGATTTATCAATGTTGTGTTTCTGCTGCCTCCAAGTGGCCAAAAAGAACAACACAGGCCGACTGTGTCTTGCAGCTGAAATGATGATGATGCTTTCAGTGAGTTACTGACACAGATGATTCAGTGCAGCTTGAGGATTTGGTGTCAAAGATTTGGGCACTCACACGCCTCCATGATGGGTCTTATTCATTAACAAACCGCTGGTGCGCAGTAGAAGCTCCATCACTATCAATCAAACTCGTACTTATCTGGCAAGTTTTAAAATACTGATTCGCTGACTGTTGTTTCATGCCAGCTCTGTCAAAATTGACCTAAAAAAAAAATCCAGCTGTAGTATTGCAGTGCAGCTCAGTTCTGATACGTCATGTTGGGAAAATGAACTCAGACTTCACAGTTTGTGGCTGCTCCAGATCCAGCCGACCTTCAGGCAACTCTAACGGTAATTGGTAGTAATTATAAATCCCATCTGAGAATGCACAAAGAAAGCTCACGGCAAAACAGGCCTGTTTTGGCGCCTCAGTGTAGAGCGCCGAAGAGTGTGAACATAGATTAATGGCTCCTTATCTGGGCTATTAAACAACTATCCAGACATTCGGGTCTAGTTACGAACAAGGCCAGCGGTGAACGATTTGATATGGAGACCTCAATCAAAGTTGTCACTCTGTGTTAAGGAGATGAAATGAGATATGACAGCACGTCAACCTCTTTGAAGCTAAGACAAAACGACGATCTTTTAGCTAGCACACACACGCCAAGTGAAGTACGCATAATACAAAGTCGTGCTAATATACAAATATCGGTCTGCGTTTACTCTCCATATTTTCGATGTGATTTAAAATGACTTCACAGGGACATTTAAACACAACACCGGTGGTAAAATGAAGCCATAGCAGTCGGGTCACATCTCTGTATTTGCATGCTAATGGCGTGTAAGAAACCACCACCACAATCATTCAGTGGGACCGCATTATCACTTGCAATTCAGGGATCAATCATTTCAAACAATAGCACTCAGCATTCATACATTTAGCTTGGAATGGAAACCATGTGCTGCGTGGGTTACTGATGGTCAAACTGGAGAAACGTGCTGACAGCTCTGGATGGCCTTGAGGTTCACATCAGTCCGGAAAAGCTCTGCCAAACTCGCAGCTCTATTTCTCTGTAGAAAAACAGTCTTTGTTGCCACTGTTGGCAGTAAGTCAATCGCATGTATTAAACTACCCCACAATGCTCGCCAGTCATCGATAGCCCTAAATGAGTGCATATGGAGTCTTGGCTTTGGGCGTCTTTTTGATCAGGTTGAGATTTTAATGGATTTTTCTTCGCCTCTGACAGATGAGGCTGTGGGGGGTGGAGGGGTGGTGGGGTTGCAGCTCGGCCCGGGGCAGACTGCAGGCAGCCGGTGGGGTCACTTGAACCTTGTGGTTGCAGAGCAGAGTGCTGAGACACAAAGAGCCAACGCTGCGCTCACAAGTGTCCGACAGTGGGAGAGTCAGGAAGTCTGGCGACTGTAAACCCCACCCGACCCGACGCCCCCACCCTCATCTCAGACACACTCCAAGACACGCCAAGCGGGCCCTTCTGCACATGAACCTCTGCTGCTAATCTTGTGAGGACATTTGTATTGATTTATGTTGATTCTCTGCTGAACTGCACTCATTTTAACCATGACTGCTCAATGCACAACACCAATCTTAATCTATTTTTCTGTTACATTAAAGGATCAATCTGTGATCACAATGTAAACAAAAGTGTGATCCCACCATTAAATAATACAGAATCAATACAAAAACAAAGAAAATCAGAATTGGTAGTAAAATAAGAAGTAAAGAAGCAGTAAAATAAGATTCGATTTTGAACAATGAACAGATGACAAAATGCACAAATTGTTGATTTTAACCATCAATGAATCAAACTATAAATGTTGAGGCGATTAATAAGAAGGTAAACTTGTAGGGTCAAAAAAAAAAAATACGGATCAGACCTTTAAAAGCTAAAACCAAATGTTTTGGATGACATTATTTTTAAAGTTTGTCTGTAAACACACACACACACACACACACACACACACACACACACACACACACACACACACACACACACACACACACACACACACACACTCATTTTTAAGCCTTTAGATTTTTTGCACAACTTGTAAAAAAGAGTTTACGGGCAGAAATGTTCAGAAATGTAAATGTTCACGTTAAAAACACAACCATAACCCATATTCAGGTGTGTGCCTGCAGGCTTCATTATTACCAACTGTGACTTCAATTTTTTCTGTGTAAAAATTTGTGCAGGTTTGTGCATTTATCTGCAGAGACCTAAACATTTTTAAATTAGTTTACAGGCGCAAATCTTATTATGCAAAGTCACAAAACTAAAATTATATTTCTAAACTATTTCCAAGCACGTTTGACAGATTTAACGTTCTGCTAAAATAAATGGGGAACGAACTAAATGCTTGTCACCAGATGTGTGACTCCACCAACACGTTTTTGTTCCTACAACGTAATAAATATATACTGCTTTACACTATGAGGGTCGAGTGCATTAAAAAAATATATATATGCCAAAGAAAAGTTGCATGTTTCTACATACATCTCACAATTTACACTTTTACTGATATTATTATTATTATTATTATTATTATTGTAATGACTGATCTGAAGTGACAGTATACTCTACGCCAGTTTCTTTTACTCGATATCACTTCTTCATACGTACTGTAACATAATATACTGTAGGTTCCTCTACTACAGTATATTATTCATGCCCTCCATTATTCACTGTACACAGTACAGTGTAAATTGGATTAATGTAATGGGGTGTAATAGTTGTCCAATTTGGATTATTGACATTTTCAAAGCTCCTGTCAGGCTGTAAAATCCAACTCAACTGTGTAGCATTAAAGGTTTAGACTTTAGGGGGATCTGCAGTAGTTTAGTTCATGCTAAATATGTTAAAACGTTAAATAATGTTGCTAATAATTATACTGATAAATATTTTTGCAATTTCAAGTTTAGTCTCCTTTAAATGAAAACACTTCATTTTAAAGTTGATTTGTTGAAATACAAGCAAAAAACCCACAAAAAACCCCACAAAATACACTAAAAACCAAAGCTGTATTAAAGCTAAGAAGACGATTTCAATTTAATTTGATCACCGTGAGGGAATAATGATACAGTAGAGCTCAACACGCACAGCAAAGGTAGACAGGAATTTAGTGGGGAAAACAACAGATTTGCAGGCAGACTAAGTGGTTGAGTGAACAGGTTAACAGTGACGGGCCTTGAATGGCTGTGACAGGGAGAAAGCAGTGAGAGGCTCCAGCACTGAAGGGGGAAGTGACCCGGAAACGGTGTGTAAGTGCAGCTTGCTGGGCCCTTTAGGAGAAATCTCTCCAGAAGCACTGATGCAAGTCCACCTAAATACACATTTCTCTTATTTCTCTCTCCGCAGAGATGCATTACTCAGCGACACTCGTGCGCACTCATGTACTCTAACAGCAAAGAAAACAGAGCGGGGGGAACCTCTGACCGTTCGTCACCTGCAGACCTGTGACTAAAACTTTGAGTGATTCTCTGATTGGAGCAGATTTTGAGTCGTTGAGTGAGGAGTTTTTCTTTTAAAATTCAAAGTGTAAGAGTTTCTCACGCCCTCTGACGTACAGTATGTACATCAGTCAAAATGTCACGACCTGTCAGTCGCCTGAAGGTGCTTTGAGCAGAGTCTTGGCTCAGGTTTGCTTGTGAGGTGTGAAATTGAACATCTTGTTGCACAAAGCTGGTGAGGTGCAAACTGATGAACAATAAGTGCTCAGTGTGTTTTTCTCATCTACTCATGATTCAAATCCCTAAACAAACTTTTTTCTAAGTTTACACAAAATGAAAGAGGCTCCAAAGCTGACTTTTTTTTTTTTTTTTCCTGTGGAATACTTGTTGTCAACGTCACGTTAAATTTAACATTTGCAAACAGTTGGCAAACTTTGTCCTGAGCAGCGTGACCTCTCTGAAAGCTAAAGCACATGCATGCATTAAGGAATAGCTTTTGCACTTTTCATGTAATTTTATCAGGACTTTTCCAGGATTTTCCAGTGTTTTTTGCTTTCGCATTTTTACGACGTTGTTAATTTAAAAAGTCATAAGCTAAAGATACTGGACATTTTGAAAATTATCTTTTTTCTCTTTTGGTTCCCGGTTTGACGCAGCTCACCATAAACCCTCTGCTGTCTTTAAACGGTAGATGCTGACCTCAGATCAGGCTGCTTGTACTCAAGTTTTTACCAGAAATGCCACCAGTGTTAAAAAAGTTACAGTAACCTGCATGGATGTCACCATTTTGCATAAAATAAAAAAGTACCGCAGGAATTTTCACCTCACACTGGCTGCTGCGATTCTTTTAAAAATCCAGGACTGTATTTACTGTATGTGATCATGTATATTATTTAAGAATTATATTTATTAATGTTTGAGCTTAAAGGCAAGTTTCACTCCATCGTTTACGTTTTTCTAAATGTTAACAGCAGTATTTTGCTTTTTAAAAGTTAAGAATTAGTAACCCACATCAAATTAATTTTACAATAATAATAATAAAAAAATCGCATGAAGCCAAATGGTTGAAACAAAGTGTTAAGACGAGGCCTCTGATGGATGGAGCAAGAAGAGCCTGAGACTGTCTAAATGACGTTACAGGAGACAAATGATCTGAAAATCCTGCAGTTTACATGAATTTGTTTAAAAACTCATTAAAACACAGTTCAGGGTCATTTGTACAAACTAACTGTACAGAATGAGACGGCAGCAGAAGAGACAGGCTGTAAAGTTTCTGTACAACTTGTAGAAAATTGAAAATATAACACTTTGAGGAACGCAGACAGGCGCCAGATGATGATGATGATGATGATGATGATGATGATGATGATGATGATCAAGATTATTGTCAGGATTAACTTTTTTAGAGTTCTGTTTATGTAAGCAGGCTGAGGCACTAGTATATGATATAATTCAGAGGATATTTCAAACGTAATGATAATAATAATGATGATAAAGTCTTTTTTTCTCCATCTTGGTCCAATTTGCTGCATATACAACAAAGTTGTTCTCATCAGGTTTTTAGAAACCCTTAATTAGCCCTGACTTGGCCACTGCAGAGGAAAAATCCAAACTTTAACTTTATTTTCCCATGATGACAGAATTTTCCTATCTGTCTAAAATAACACAAACTGTCTGTGATTTATTGTCCTGAACCAAATGCAGAATAAAAAGAAATAACACAATCGATAATCAAACGTGGATATTTGTGAGAACATCTTTTTGTCCGAGCAGATTTTAAGTCAGAACACTGTGGTAAAATTGCAAATATTACACTTTTTATTGCAAAAATTCATCATAGTCATGATATAGTAACTGTACTCACAGTTAAACAGTCTGTCATATGAAAGGTCAAGTGGAAACGAACGACTGAAGTGTTTACTTAATAACAATATTAATAATTATTATAATCAATGATAATTAAGAATTAATAATAAGGCCATATAAATACAAACTAAGTGTTGCTCCACGGAAACTCACTTGAAAGTCCAACACCAGAGTTGGGAAAAAATGTTCAAAAATCTTATTGCGGGGTTACAAGTTGATGCAGCATCACTCCGAGCGGAAACATGAACATACATTCATTCAGATGACTGCGCGAGTAAAAGTGCTCAGAGGAACTTTAATGCATGCACATTTTTCTGACTACACGCTGTCTGCTGAGCATCAGCACGGAATTTTGATAATAATAATAATAATAATAATAATAATAATAATAATAATAATAATAATAATATAAAACAACTTGGAGGAGGACAGAAAGTGTCACATGCATGCATGTCTTGGGTTAGTTGATATGTTGACATCAAAGTTGGGGGAATTTTTATAAAGTCAGAAAAAAAAAAAGTGTCAGGCCTCTAAAGCCACAACTGTCCACACACCGTCATCCCAAACCGAGAAAAGCGTCAGTCTGCGTCAAACAGGCCAAAGTATTTGCCAGTGTTGGAGAAATAGATGTAAGGCGCAGCGTTTGCAGTCGGGTACACGACAGGGAAAGGCATGGGTAACAAGCATCCGCCCAGCAGGCTGCTGTCTTTGTAAAAAGTCGGTAATTGCACGTTTTTTCCTGCCTCCGAGAGGTGCTCGGCGGCCAGCGGCCCCTCCATGTCCGTGGATAGCTGTCTCTTCAGCTTGTTGCGGCGGTTCTGAAACCAGATTTTAACCTGGGTCTCGGTGAGCTGCAGAGAGCTGGCCAGACACGCTCTCTCCGAGCTGCTCAGATACCTCTTCATGTCAAAAGTGGCCTCCAGCTGAAATATCTGTCTCTTGGAGAAGATGGTGCGCGTTTTCTTCTTGACCATGGCTTTAGTGTCCGCGGCGGTCTGCTGCCGCTGCTCGGACGCGTCCTCGGCCGTGTGCGCACTGTGCGCCCCGGGACTGGAGCCAGCGGTCAGCGGCGGTGAGTTTTCCCCGCGGTCCGCGCGGTGGGCTCTGGCCTTCGTTTGCGCTGTGAATGAAGTGACAAAACGTGTTATAATAACTGCTACATCCTGATTAACAAATAAACCTGCAGTCCCCGATCTCCATCCCTGTATTCTCTGAAAATCACGTAAATAAATGGCATCAGTTTGTTGTTTTTGCGCGTCATTCTGCCTGTAAACAACTCGCTCAGCCTCAAACTGTGTCTTTTCCTTTAATTACCATTAGAAATAAGTACTTTGGAGAGACGATTTCTTCATCTCTGGCCTGGTTTATCTGAATCGTATTGAATTCCCAGTTACCTGTGTCGTGTGAGCCGCTGCCGTGCCTCCTCCGGACGTCCCATACCTCATCACACCGCGCTCGAAAATCCTTCTTACATGCAGCGTCCCTCTGCTCCTTCGAACCGTCCGGGTCTCCGCCGTCCCTCTGCTTCAGGTTGAGGATGCTGTCGATGGTGAACGTCAAAGAAGCGCTCCGGCTCGGGGCATCCTCTTTGCTCATGTTCCCCGGCATTTCATTTGCTCCTCCGAGATTCCCGAAACAGCGACGCGCCTCCGGACGCTCCGAGCACCATTGCTCCTCGGCTGCGACTAGCGCGCAGAGGAGCCGGCGCGACGCTCTTCAACGACCCGGAAGACTGCGGTTTAGCAGCTTTTGATTGGTGAGGTTGTGGGGCAGATGAGGGCGGGATGCAGATTTACGTCTGGCTGCCATATTGTTGCTTTAAACACTTTTTTTCTGTCATCGAAATTCATGCGCGCTCGCCTGATGCACCACAAACCTGACTTCCTTTGAAGTCCCTTTAACTCCAGAGCTGGAGTCAGTGTCACTGTGAGGTTGCTGCCTATCCAGACTGGGTCACGAGACGTCAAGGACTGATGTATTGTTGATTTTTATGCCACATTCACATGACAGCTTGACAACTCGAGCTACTGAGGTCATGAGAATTATACGACCTAAAGAATGAGTTCAGCTTAAAAACGCTTTCACTGTCTCCACAGCAAAAGTCTTTAACTTCTCTAATGCTTATGCATTTCTTGTGATTGTGCCGCAGTGTGCATCCAATAGACTTTATTGTCCTTCTCGTCCAACATTTGAATTTGTCCACAGCACAATCTTTACCCTTTAGCGCGCATGCACAAGCTAAATTTCTTTACAGATATTAAGTGAATGCAGCAAACACTTGGACTGTGACAAAGGAAGGAGCCACAACACAATTTGTGCATACATTTTATTCACACGTGAACAAATCGGTGTACAAAATTCTGTATTAAAATCCTCTTTAAATAAAAAAAAAAAAAAATGTGTCAAAGAATATAGCTCAAAGCGTAACCATGCTCACAGCTATCAGAAGATCAAAAGTCACAAACACCAAAATGCCTTTTCAGAAATGATCAAGTTTCTACATTTTGTAGAGCGGTCCAAGGACACATTGCATAATACATAATACTCCCCCAGCTGTATGGGCTCAAATGAGGGTCAAAAAGGTCCCGAGATTGTGAAATAATGTTGAGAAAGAAGTTCAAACCCTGTGGTGGTATGTCAGCCTTTATGAACAAAAACTCTGCGTGAGAAAGTCAAGACTGTGGGTGTGTGGAAACAATGTTTAATGTAAAAATGAGCTAACCAGCAGAGTACATGTTAAAGGCAGAACGTTCATTTAAAAAAGTACATTTAAAGAGCAACTTTTGGCCTGATTTTGGCTGTAGAGCTTTCAGTTTCTTGGTTTCCTGCTTTAAATCTGTATCAGATCTGTATTCTTGGCGTTAACTGTTTATTTCTACACATTCACAAGCTTGAATTTCTCACACACTTTTCTTTTTCTTACAACTACAACGGCTTCGTTTCACAATCTCATTTCATCCCATGTGCGGATCATCCATAAAACGTCTGTGATAAATCTGCACAAAATAGAGCTATACTTAAACCTGTGTGACCGGGTGTGAAATGTCCCCCATGCAGGCCTGAGAGCAGGGTTGTGGGCAGCTTTAAGAGCCAAAAACGTCCTTCACAGTCACTACTGAATCTCCAAATGACTTGAGCTGAAAATAAAAGCACTGCTAAGCAGGAAAAATGGTCTGGTTTAAAAGATTTTAAAGCAGCCATTCAAGGATCATGGTGACCTACTATAGATGAATGACCCACCTTTAATCCAAATCTGGCTGCATTTGTTTAAATTGCTTCTAGAAATCTTCTTAAAGAACCATTTAAACACAGGAAGGATTGAGTTTATTGGTACAGGGTCTGAACTAAGATAAATATTGCTGCAGCATCAAAAGAGTCACAAGCACGCTCGGTCCTGAAAGTCACACCAGCCCGCTCATCTGTGGCGTTAGGAACGACACCGGGTGGGTCAAGTGGGAAGTCAATGGATAGCTGAGAGAAGTGGAGAAGCCGACCACCGGTGGAGACACTTGAGGCAGGCTGGGCAGCGTCACAGGCGTGTTGACGCTCTCGCGGTACAACACGGGAACTCTGACCACCCTCTGGGTGGCGTAGTTGGCGGCGCTGCTGGCCTCCATGTCCGCAGCGATCTGCCTCTTCCACTTGTTCCTGCGGTTCTGGAACCAGATCTTCACCTGGGTCTCGGTGAGCTGCAGCGAGGCGGCCAGCCCGGCGCGCTCCGAGCTGCTCAGGTAGCGCTTCAGGTCGAAGGTGGACTCGAGCTGGAACACCTGGCTGCGGCTGAACACGGTGCGGGTCTTCTTCTTGCGCGCCACTTTCAAGTCACCTGAGAGGAAGAGGGAGGATTTTAACAGCTTTAAAAGAGTTAATGGGCTGACAGAATCTGATATCGTGGCATGTTATGGCAATATCAGTGTGTTTGATAGAGTTCAAACCGGAAAGGTCCTGGGAAGTCAATTGAGAATTTTTTTTAATTTATTATTTATTTTAACCGATTCAGTGACGGAAATACCTGAGACATCAAGGTGCTTACTGATTTATACCCACATGACTCACTACAACCAGAGCTGTTACAGGGACAGATGGCGTGGTGCGTAAATGGTGTCAACAAGTATAAAACACTTTCATTTGGTTGGATTTGGAGAACAGCCTGCAGAGACTCAAGACTTTGTTGCTATTAGCCAATATTTTGAGATATTCATAAGAAATAGTCTTTATCAACCTAAAAAAAGGCAACATTTAGCCTCCGTGTAACTGTGTTACTTAACTGTAGATTTTATGGTTGATGTGGAACTCCTCAAGAGAGAAACATTAACAGACAGAAGGTTTTACTCATTTTTTATTTCCCATAAAAGTTGTGCTTGGACCAAGCAACTCTTAGCTACACCCCTGATATAAAACAAATCTATCAATTCAGTCTGGACCTCTGTTACTGATGGCTTGTGTCAAGGGAAAAAAAAAATCAGAATCAAAATACAAGAAGCCAAAAAGTAAATAAATACTTTTTACATTTTGGATGAGACGAATTTGGCCCGAGGAAACGTTTCAGGAGGGGTGCGCATGCGTGCGGACGAATGCTCTTGCACAGGCCGCAGATCAGCAGGGACTATTTTCTTTTTAAGTTAGGATGTAGCACGTGTACTTTGGCCTCACCTGTGTCACAACTGTCGTCTCGAGACAGGCAGGAGGAGCGCGCGTCCTCCTCCTCCCTGTCATCCGTCAAACTGTCGTCCGGCTCGCCGTCCTCCTCCGCCCGCCCCGCTGAAGTTGGGGAATCCCTGTCGCTGGACGGCGCGGGGTCTGTGCGTTCAGCATTGTGCGGTGGAGCTGCGGGGGACGTGAAAAAAGTCACATCCTGCACACGGTTCATAGCGAGCCAACAGCAGCACAACAGCTGATATCTTTAACATTTCGTACCAAATGTGCGCATTCCTGCCCCCCCTCCCTCCAAAGATTAATACGCATCCGCGCTCCTCTGCGGCTCTATTTGAAGCGTCAGAGTGAGACTTTGGTGTGGATGCCAAACACCGTCAGCTCGTGCTAGCTGATAATTGGGGTGTTTTACGCACGGAGGAAGGCACAGTGAAACGTGCTACAGTCCATGCGCCATGTCCACTTGTGGTCTTTTAAAGAACCAGAGTGCAGGACTTTTACGCACAGGATGCGGGCTCTTCATTGTACGAGTATGAAATGTAGAATTGCAGTTTGTTCCTGGTTCGTGCATTGGAGATGATTGATGTCAGGGTCGATCTTGATGTGTAGTTTTTACTCACGATTCAACCCTGTAAAGCAGGTTCAAATTAACAGAGACATGAGAGCCCTCATTCCTGTGCTCTTTACTAACACATTGGGACAAACAAACGCAGATAAGGACAGATTCACTCACTTCTTGAGGTGCCGCACGCTGGGTTTGGCGATGTCCCGCTCCAGTTCAGCTCCTCGCTGTCGTCCACACGTTTTGTCTCCAGTCCCGGATAGATCACCGGGCTGTGGACGGTAACTTTGGAGCTCTGGGTCTCCACCCGCTCCTCGGCGGAAGCCCCTCTGTAGGTAGTCCCCAGCAAATTCTCAATGTAAAAAGACGAGCCTCTCGACGGAGGTCCTAGCTTCGATCTCGGCGCTTTATCGTCAAGCATATTGACTTTTTTTAGTCCTTCACAGGCCGATTTACTCCTCTTAACTTAAAAGAAAAATCCCAGATTTGGATATTATAAAATCATTGCCGGGAATGTGTCTTGTTCCCAGCCAGGAGTGTCCTCTGCTCCGCGCAAACCATCCCGAGGCAGCCCATGAGAGCAAAGAGAGCTCAAGCCTCAGCTGTGAGAGATCCAGACAGAAATTTGGGCGTTGAAGAGACGCGAAATTACTCCAGAAAAAACGCTCTCGAGACTGCCTCGTTCTTCAGAGCCTCTCTTGTAGGCTGTGCTATCGTCTGCCTTGAGGGACCGTAGATGCTGTATTTAGGTCAGCCAGGGCGCAAACCAGAGCAGAGACACAGTGTTGTCCTCAGGGCTGGAGATGCAGAGAGCTTCATGGAGAATGGCACAGTACCGCCTATTGGTTACATCTGTCCATGCACACTTTAGATTTACAATGCACACTGTGAGTCTGTCGCTCTCTGCATTTTATGAGCCAACACAATTCAGTTTTTTAACTTTGCATAAAACTGCGCATGCATGCATGTGGTGATATAAACTTGCTTAGAATAGCAATAATAATAAAATTTTGTGGTCATGCGCTTCTTCTAACTACGTTGACCACAGAGAACACAAGGTTTTTTAGTGATAATGAGAAAACAGCGTTCAGCACACGAAAAACACGCAAAAAAATAATGTAAAAGAGATATTAGAGCATGAAACGGAAACAAAAGCTCGTTTTGTATTAAATATTATTATTTATATTATTAGCCTGTTACAGAAGAAATTAATTGCTGAATAATACTAATGAAGACTTTAGTTTTTAATGTACGCGCCGAATTAACGACGTTTGTGTTTGCAGAAAAAAACAAAAACAAAACTTTGATAGTTTAACTACAGAACAAGTAAAAAAATAAATAAAAATAAAAATAACGGCCTAATGAATAACTAATGATAATGGTCTTTATTTTAAAAGTGTTTAATTAGCTTGATTTATATTTTGGATTTTTAAGTAGTTGTCTAAAGGTCTATAAACCGACTGTCTGAGTGTGTGCTCCATATATCAATATAATATATAATATTTACATTGTTTAAAGATCCTTTGAACACATGTTTTAAGACCTATAAAATACTAATTAATAATTAGTGTCTGCCAGGGGTTTTTCCTTTAATTACCCTTTTCAGTCGCATCTACACCTTTTCTGCATTTTGAAAAATTCAGAATTTCTGAATACCCAAATATTAACTACAGATGTCTGTGTGAGCGTAGCTTGTTTAAGTTACACATTGAATGATGATTGGCTCCATTGCTGATGTCACATATTTAGCTCAAACAAACACCTTTTCCTCTCTAATAGACGGATGTTTAAACAGCCTCCTGTCACATGCATCTCTCTGCACACTGAAGCTAAAACATCTGAGTAAAGAAACAATAAGGACAAAACATCAGCCTGTGGAGGTGGGCTGGAAAGTTTGTTTCACCGCTTGCATGGAAAACTTCTCAACATATTACAGTTCAGAAAATAATTTACATGCACAACAGTTTCATCATGATCTTGCTTCTGGAGCTGGGAACATGTTAGTCCTGTGCCCAGCAGGCTTAAAGGACCAGTCAGTGAAGTGGAGCCCCGCCACAGGCCTCGAAACACTGTCTCACTTTCAAACTGATTAACAGGCTGAGACAGAGGCATTTCACCAGGGTTTAGAAATCTCTCTAAAGCCTAATATGAACACTCAAGTGTGGCTTATTCATGGAGAATAAATGCACTTTTTCTTGGAAACAGCCCCCGCCACCTTAAATGTCCGTAGATGGACTGACAGTGTGTTCCAGCTTAACATGAGTTAATTAATGCTGAAGGTGGAAAATGTTTAGTCAGCTTCGGAGCTGTGAACAGGGGAGTAAAACACCACTGCGTTTGGAGTTGTAATAGGATTTAAACACTATGAAAAGCTTACTTTCATCTGTAAGTAGCCTTGAACAAATGCTCAGAACATTCCAGCCTGCAAGTTTTCAGGCTACATGTTGATCAAACCCATCCTATCCAACCCTCGCTGCTTTTGTGCAAAGAAAACACCACGCAGGAAACGTTCAAGGACCCTAAAAGAGCAAACCGAGAAGAGCCGTGATCTGTCCCCGCACAGCTGAGCGGCCGTCGCTGAAGAGAGGCAGAGAACAACAAACTGTTTGTTTTCTCACAAGAATTGCTCACAATTGTTCCCATTGTGCCACTAAATTGACTTTATTAAAGCCTCTTTGCTCGTAATAGCCTATCAACCTAATACTCTGGATTCTGGTCGGGGTGTAACAAATCCAGACATTTTTACATAAATTCCCAAAATACAAGGAGACTTAAGATCAAATTTATGACATGCAAAAGTAATGAAACACATTGTTTCATGTATATGTGTCATTCTGTCAGTGCAGCCTGTAATATGCACGCTGCACTGTTCATAGCTATGGCTTGTTTTTGTGGTTTATGAGAATGGTTAGAAGTAGTATATTGTGGAAATTTTAAGTGGCTTAAACTGTTAATATTATCCTAATCTGATGTTTGTTCTCGCTGTTTTTTTGGTTAAAAGTTGAAAGAAGAATTTGGCTTAAAATGAAAAACACTTCAGTGGTTTGAATAAATAGATGGCCGAACACACACAGGGTGTCTTTTGTTAAAGAAATGTTCCACGCAGGGTGAAAAACACTGTCTTTTCTATTAATAGCAACCTTTTTGGTTTATGACCCTTTAAAGACCCTCAAAACTTGGCTTCAAATGTTAAATATTTTTCTCTAATTAGATAATCATAGCCAAATGAATAACAAATTAAGAGGGTTTTATATATTTATTCAGTGTTTAACAATTAAAACATCTCCTTCATCCTTCAGCACTGTGTTGGTGACCTTTTTTTTTTTTTTTTTTAATCAGATTTGATTGACAGTGACCAAACAACCAACCAACCATCACATTCTGATTCAAATGTTGTCAGATCCTGATTGGTGCACGAAGTACGTGACCTCACACTTTCCTCAACAAAGTCCCGCCCGCTTCAAACCAGTGAGAAAAGCAGAGAGAGAAAGACCAAACAACAAAACTGTTCACACTCCTGCATGAAATAAAGCGTTGGTGTAGGAACGGTGGCTCGTGGCGAGAAGCCGAGAGAGAAAATAACTTGAGAGGGCCTTTGAGACGAAGCCGTTCCCACTCGCAGCCCGTCCTTCACAGGTCGTGCACGTCTGTCAGCAGCTGTCCTCTCAATATTTTTCAAGAGCAGCTACAATATTTTAAAAAAGAAGCAAAGATTGGAGAAAAACAAGTCGACTTCTGTGTCGATGTAGCAGAAAAACAACTTTTCTTGTCTTTCCTGTCTTTGCCTGACCCTTCACATTTATCTGCTGACCTCTCTGAGGGGTCCCAACCCCAATGTTGGGAACCACCTTTTTAAGACTCCTTTGTAAATAAGCGTAAAATGATTAAATAACTGGTTGCTTAAGTGGTCTTTCCCAAAGTTCAGTGTTTTGTTTGCAGGTTTTTGGTGCAGCTGTGGGTCTGCAGTGTTGCTCGCCTTCTCTCTCCTCTCAGTACACAGTAATTGGGTTGTGGTCTTTCTGTCTGGCTTTAGTGGACGTAAACGAAGTGGAAGCATATCTTATCATTACATGCTTACTGGTCAGCAGTTCACAGCAGAGAAAGACATTTTATCAGCGTCAAACCTCACACCCTCGTGCTCTGGAACAGTTTTGCGAGCTTTTAACAATGGCAGGAGGCCCTGTTTCACAGACGCTCGTCCAGAGAGGTTAAATGAGGTGTTTGGGTGTTTAAAAAAGATGCGGGGTGATGGGAAATGTTGCGTTCTGCCGCTCCTTCCCCCCAACAATCTTTACCCTGCAATAATTCAGTCAGACATGTTTTTGTGTCAGTTTGGAGCAGGCTAGAGAATGAGCTCATGCCACAATAACCCAACACTTCCTTTCCTGCCTGGCCTCGTTGTGAAGCATTGCAGAGCGGCATGTTCAGGATCTCTTAATTAATGATGGCACTGCAGCTTTACAAGGTAGATATGATGCAATGAGGAGCTTAACCTCCACATTTCCTGCTGTGCAACACTAAGGATAAGAACTCTTTTCTGTTGTGTAGAAATGCAGTGAAATTCCTGTTTGCTCCCTGAGTGTTCGTCCTCTCTGTGCACATTTTTAGCTGCTGTGGTAAGAAAGAAGAAAGTAGTTATTTCAGTAAATACCACAATGTAAAAACACTGCATTAAAAATTCATCTATTCACAGTTTTACCTCAATAAAGGTACAAAAGCTGTAACTGCAAAATGCACTTCAAGTATCAAAAGTAAAAACACTGATAGGCGCAGTGAATGTATTATTACACAGTATATCATCATCACTAATGCATTAAAATACCAGCAGCATTTTAATGGTGTGCAGCTAACTGCGCTGTTTTCCATATTGGTTACTTGATTTTTATAAAAGGCATCATGTTTTAGGAGCTAATCATGTGTTTTTATACAGAAAATCTTAATCTGCAAAGTAACTAAAAAGTAATATTCTCCTCTAAAATGTAGCACAGTGTAAAGTAACACTAGTTTAAAGTAAGCTGATGTACAAAGCACCCATGTGAGGTTCAATGCCTCAAACTGCACAGAACTTAAGTGCTTATTTTTTACACCACTGTCTGTTTGACTGCTTTTTTACTCTCCAAACAACCATTTTATTAATGAAACATTAGCTCAAATCAGGTTCTTTTTAAAAACCTCACTTTGCAGGATTTGAAATGTCATGGGGGTCCATCCTTCTGATTACTCTGACTTCCTGACGACAGCTCGTCCATAACAAAACCATCATTAATCTAATCCAGATGGGATTCTAATCCTGCGGGATAAGAATCACTGTATTAATAATAGTCTGCTCGGGAGTCCTCCGTGTCATTACTGCCTCTATAATGGGCCACTGTGGGCGATGCGGGCTGTGGAGGTTAAAGCCATGGCCTACAATGCAGTAGTGTATATATGAGGTCAGGAAGGTCCAGACATCTTAGGTCGGCCTAAGCAGAGGCAGTCAACCAGAAGGCCCCTTTATGCCACATCGAGCGTGGGGCTATTGACGAATCTGTCTGATTTAAGGCTCTCCTGCGTCTCCCGCTCGCTGTCTTTGTTGTTGTTTTATTTCACCAGCAAGCCCCTTTATTTTCCTCATTCAGAGCGCCGAATCCATTCCCATCAGATGAGATTTTAAACGTGCTGTTTCCCTACAGTCCGTGTCAAAGAGGCCAGCGTTGGACCCTGCGTGAAAACAGACCTCCAGGCTCCTGCTGTCACTCACCAGAAATGCTTCTTAATCTGCGTTTTATACCTGCTCCCCAACTCCAAAAAGAACACTCCAGATTACAAGCATCGAAACTGACACATACTTCTCCTGCTTAATCCCTATTAGCCCTCACCTTACTGACCCCAGAGCCCAAATTCATTGGGACAAACCAAAAGGAATTCTGGGAGCTGTTTGCTTTATTGCAAAAGCCTCCGCATCCTCGCACAAATAATAACCATGTTGTCTTTACTTCTTGGTTTGAATGTTATCTCTCCAGCCTCAAAAGAAAACACGTTTGAGTCTCAGCTGGAATAAACTATTAATGCCCGTTTGTTTAACCCTTGAACGGCAAATTAACCCCTGTTAGAGCCAGCTTGTCAGTTCAGCACAAAGGAGCAAAAGGCTTGATATTTTAACCGCATTACGGCCTTTGTGCCACACATCCCCAGCCCCGGCTTTGCATGAGGCAACAACAACAAAAAAAAAAACATTTTAAAAGGGCAAAATCAGATTTTGCATCACTTCCGTGCACTTATTAGAGTCTTACTTCCTTCCTCTTCAGAAAAGGCAGATTTTATTGAGCGCCTAAGGGTTCAATCGCCGGCTCTTTCCCATGCACGTTCAGGTGATCAAGGTCAATGGCATGAGATAAGTGCAGCCGCCAGCAGGTGCACTACACGTCCACAGGAAACATGTTTTCTCCCTCCGGGTGTGTGAGGTGGGAACGAAGGAGCACTTGTGATGGATTACAGGCCCACCGCAAATACTGAGGCTTATGGAACATCAGATCAATGAGAGAACATCAGCCGCACTGTAATGCCACTAATGTCTTCAGCTGTGCCAGGAACCGGGGTCAGGTGTTAACGCAGCACTTGATTCTTGGGATCACTCCAGCTGAATCACGCTTACCTGAAAACTTGTTGATAAAGGCTTTTAAACTTCTCTTACCTGTGTGGCGAGCACACTCTAGCTGACCCCGGCCCCCGAGGTTCGGATTATTATTTCTCTTACATGCAAACTTCAATAAATCTACGAAGCGAAACAGAGGTTATCGAGCAGAAGACCCTTAAATAGAGGAATCGCGTGAGAAAGAAGCGGAGAACATCCAAGGTTGCAGCTGACTGCTGAGAGTGCACTGCCCCCCGAGGTCAAAGCACTTCTGTCATATTAGCTTATGCACAGAGTCCATATTTTTCAATAAATCATGGCCCTGAAGGATAGCTGGGAGTGGACGGGCTATTAGAGCAGCGCTGCCTGTGGGCTGCACATACCATGACTGCTGCTGCAGCATTACACCGAATGAGGAAAGTTACCGTGTTTGACAAGATCAGGGCTGCGGTTTATCGTTAGCAACTTAAATATACATATATACATCTTTACGCTGCGGTGTGTTACAAACTTTGAAGTGATTACTGCAGAGGTTGCAGTGTTTATAATGCTACTATTAAATAAGTAATATATAGTGTCAGATAAGTGACTGAATCAACGAATAATGCTTTTATTTTAATATTTCTGATGCTTATTAAATGCAAAAAGCAGCAGAATAATAAGTCGAATAAATGTGTGTGTGTGTACTCCTTGGCTTTGATTGAAAGTGGTGGGTGTTGAGTCTGAGGGTCCTCTCGTGTGATTAAACATACATGCAAAGGGGCAGGCCGAGCAAAACCAGGAGCGGCAGGAAAGATGAAAGAGTCCACTTTAATGTTTGCCTGCAGGACACATTTCCACAGAAAGTCTCCTTTTCCCTCCTCTTGTCACGCAAGTCCTCCGCTCCCCTCATGCCGCCGCCCTGGGAGTCCAGCAGGACTGACAGGGATTCAGGTCTAATCCCAGACTGCGTGACGGCTGCATGATAGGAGCGTCTCTTTTCACCACAGACGCTCAGTTTGGTTAAAGGCTAAACTGAGCGGAGCTTTATGTTTACTCTGCAAATTTAAAATGAAGAAATATCCGGATAACAAGAAGACTTGAACAATGAATAAGTGAACTTAAATTGTGGGGAGAGATGAGGGCTGACGCTTATTTAAAATTTTAAAGGCGGTTTTGTGTCCGTTTGGTTGGCTGCTGTTTGTGAGACTAAATAAAATCAGTTTTTTTGTTTTTGTTTTTTTAAACAAAACTTAACGAAAACCCCCCGCCTTAAAAACACAGAAGCGATATGTTCGAGAAAAGTATCCATTTTATTATTTAATAGCACAGAACATAATTTAATTAAAAACACCCTGTGGAAAAAAACAAACTTTTACTTACTGCATGTGGGCTGTTTTATTAAGTAAAAGTAGCAATGCTGCCTTGTAGAAATACAAGCAAAGTAAAATAAAAGTCCTACATTTAAGATATCACTCAAAGCGTTAACGGCAAAATGTACTTTAATGCATTAAAATCGACCTAAAAGTCTTTATCCGACACGATTATATTATTTGAATATTATTAACACGCAAACAGCGTTTTAAAGTTACAGCTGTTGGAGAACATTTAAATCACTTTAATAGTTTAATGTGCAGCACAGCATCATATGTTATTAAATATATTGATCATATATTTGGTTTGCAAAATCTCAATCTGAACGTAACGATTCACGGCAGCTGTTTGATGACTGTAGAGGAGTAAAAGTAGAAGATTTCGCTCTGAAATGTTGTGGAAAAAGAAGTAGGCCCGTGAAGCAGCGAGACGTTCAAGTACTCAAGTGCAGTAAAAGTTCCTGAAAATTACATTTATGTACAACATTTATGTACAACACAAAGTAAACACAAAGCAAAACTCAGCTTCAAGCTGATCTGAGGTCGGTGACCGATCAGTGTGATGGTTCTCAGTGTTTTCTAAAACATTGTGATGAACTCATGAGGCGTTCATGTCAATCGCACGCGCATTGACGCTTCTGCTGGGCTCCGATTGGCTGAGCTGGAAACTTTGAAACAAACAGAAACCAACGACCTCTGAAACTTTCCAAGAAATAAAAAATCAGAGCGACAGAGGTGGAAATTTGACACTGTCGGCAAAACACGGTGCGATATTTTTCATGATACACGCTGAATTTATTTTAGAAATAAAGTGCAGGAAAAAAAACAACAACAAAAACGTGAATTAATCAGCCAATGCTGGTCTTTTAGGCTTCTCGTGAAAAGCTTTTCTCAAATTTATTATTAATCTTCAGGGAGTAATTCAGTTAATTCTCTTCACACAAATCTGTCACGTTTTACTCTTAATATTATTTAGAAAATAACTGCTTTAACTGCCTAAAGCGTTTTGCAGACTGATGATTCCTACCAAATATTAATTTGGAGGTAACATGAACCTGTGTCACAAAAACAAAGCTGAAAATTGTGATAATAAGATTTATTCAGAATGGTGTTATTGGTTCACTTTTAGAGTTTTTCACTCTCTCTCCGGTGTGCCTCTGGGGTTCATCATCCTCCCAACATCTGAGTTAGATTTCTGCGTCCGTGCTCACGCTTTTCGACACATAATTATATGAAATCCTGGGAATGAATGAATCACATCCAGCTCTGAGCAGAAACGTCACGCGGCCCACTACAGTAAACAGCTGAGTTGTGTAAAGTTCATGATATTTAAAGCGCTGTTTTCCTTAACAGCCATGTGCGTCTGGTTAGAACAAAACGAAGCAACAAACAGAGGAGAGACGCTTTCTCAAAATGAACCAGCACACACTGTAAGTTTAAAACTCCCACCACGCACTGCTGCAGTGTGTGTGCTCGTAACTTTGGATGTGTGACATGAAAGAAGGGAGCTGATTTGAAGTTGTTTCACAGGGAGTTAGTGAGCGAGGTCACTGAAGGAGGAGGCCTAAAACTCATTTTATTATAGTATAGGTTTGAGTTCAGGGAGTGGAAAAATAAAAAAGGCGCTTTCATCTGCTGCCTGTTTGTGTGATTAATGTTTTTCTGCTTTACATCACTTGTGATGAAGATAAGCAGAAATATCCTGCTGAAGAAGGATTTCATAATTTAGGCTGCTATGAAAGTTCAGTTTGATTAGTCTCAATGAGCCAAAGGAATATGAATACAGCTGAAAACCATTAATGCAAATAAAAAGTAAGTCAAAGGAGGCACATATGCAAACTTCTAAAATCCAAGTCTGCAGAACACATTCATTAAACAAAGCGGAGCGCAGTGTCCGTAACAGCAGTACAGTGCAATACCGCAGTCAGCCAGCGGAGGGCAGCAGAGCTCAGTTCATGCAAATCAGTAAGAAAATAGCAGCTGTTTGGTATTGATAACAAGAGGAGCCACTGTAAATAATGAAATCATTTATTTAAAATCTGGATTGTTTAACTCTTTATTTCATTTTTCCCTGAAAGCATAAGACAAAAATATCTGCTGTTGATACAAATGAGACCTCAATCTGCTTTTAAAATAGGCCAGCTGCTGTTACGTTATAAACTCCTTTTTTTTACATTATAATACATTTGAAATTTGCTTTGAATGCATCCTAGAAACAAAGTTCAAAGGACAAACTGTCAGTTGCAGACCTTTTCATGACGGTGGTCAGCACTGACTCCTCCATAATCATGTTTGTAACAGCATGCTTGTGTCACTAGGTGGCAGCGTTACACTTCAGTCAGTCTGCTTCAGTGTGACTTAATACAATCAGCCTGTGTCCATAAAAAGAGCTACTGTAGAAACATGCTGGACTCTGCTCCCTCTGTAGATATAAAAAGCTCAAACCTAAATGAACAATGTGATTATGAATTAATTAAACATTTTCAGGAATATTATATTCCATTTCTACCATTTTCTGCCTATAGAACCACCTAAATCTCACACACTGGACCTTTAAAAACACACATTTTAACAATAACAGACCAACTTAAGCAACGCAAATCCCCTAAAAAATTATCAAAAATCAATTCACATGTACAGATATATAGATGCGTATTGTTAAATAAACAGCAATAAGCAGCTGCAGTATATTGACTGCTGGCATCTTAGCACTTCCATGTACTGAATTATAGAATATAACAATCCCGAGTGAGTGAAATGTTATATTACTTAAGCTTTTAATTGAAAGACATATGTTAATGTTGTAGGTAGTCCATTAATTTGTATTAATCATGTAAAATTCTTGTCAGACACTTAAATTGTTAGTACAGCCATCGCATACACAGTGAACTGCGCAATATTAGATTTACGGCACAGAGTTGAAGAGTTGTACAGTATAATTTATCACCCTGTACTCCACACCAGGCTCAGTTAGTATGCACAGCACAGTTCAGATTGTCTTGTGGTTATTTCTCTCCCCGCAGTACACAGAGAGGCTATAAAGCCCCAGCACCAGCCAAAAGCCAATCAATGGGAAGCTCATTAATAGACAATTTACTTGAGGAAAATGGGAATGCCTCATTTATCAAGACAACTGCGTGAGCTGCTACAGAACAAAATTACATTATCATCTGTTACCTGAGATTATTATGTCTCTGAGCAACTGTCACCCTGTCCTCATGAGCCTGAGATATTTGGTATTAGGGATGAGAGACGCTCAAACGCATCTTCATCGTCTCATAATGTGCATCATCACATGGACTTTCTCACGTCATGATGGCCCTTTGCGTTAACATGCAGCTGGTTTAATGGACTTCATTTGGCTGTCTTGTAATTGTTCATTAGAGAAGCACTGAAACATTTCGTCCTGTGATTGACTTTGTATCAGCTCCATGACCATCTTTTCTCTGGGTTATAGCAACTATGTGAACAACCGTTTAAAACTACTTTATTTGGAAGTAAAACTGAAACAGAGGACACCTGAAATGTCAATATTAATTCTTTCACTGCACAGCGAGTACAGTAGGTCAAGCCTGAATAGAGAAGTCAGCTTGTAGTCTGAGATAGACGTGCACAGTTTTGGTAATAATTTGACCATTTGTCTCTCACTGCTTATTCGGGCTATGTTTACATGGTCTATGCATAATAACATGAGCACCCGTAAAAGGGAAATGCACCACTTTTATGAGGAATATAATGTTTGTTTTGGCTGTGTGAAGCATTGTATTGTAAAATGTCAGTTGTTTCAGTTAGGTTAAAGACCATTTATCATGATTTATCCCAGTTTTTAAGCACCACATGCTACAAAAAACTTCCGTGGTATCACACGATCAAACAATCTCACTTTTAAACCAACATGTGCTCAGAAAAATGGAAATTTGAACATCTATAGCTCCATGATGATTGCTCATTTGTCATGATGTGAGGTAATTTTCAGCAGCATGATGCTGGACAACATGTTAGGAAACTGAGTTAAGGGAAACTTAACAGACAGATGGAGACAATGATTACGGGGTGTGTAGCGGAAAGCTCCAGAAAAAGAAAGTAAGTGGACTTTGTCAAAGGACACATTGCTTTGAACTTTGAGATTTTAGAGACTCTCTAAGGGTTTCTGAGCGACTTGAGGTTAGTGTTGTCCACTCTGAGTGGACCTGTGAGGGTTTCACATTAGCCAGCAGCGCCATGACAGGATCAGGTGAAGAGCCAGCGTCTGAGGCCCTGAGCTGTCAATGAAATCTACAAAAGAAGACAGATGGAGCGGTTTAGTTATTGAGTGGACCTGCATGTTGCTCAGTGGAATTAACACCTGCCTGGATTGAAAATTAAGACAAGTACCAGTCTGGGGCAATTATGTATGGCTGGCTGGAGACACAGCGAGTGCACATCTGAGGCGAAGGCAGTGTCTCGGCCCCTGTGCATAATGTACAGCTTAATTCATTACAAGGAGGCAGAGGCTCCTTCGCATGCACACAGCACGCCTTTTCTCTCCACAGCCTATCAAATCAAATTAGTCTTTCAGAGGAGCTTAGACGGGGAATATCGCCTGTCAGGAGGTACATGTGCAAAGAGAGTAACCGAGAGGAAAAAAAAACTACGCGAGGCCATCTCTTATAAGAGAAAAACACTTCCATCATAATGCAAATTAGTGTTAGTGGGCTCTCATATCGACAGGATTGTTAAAATCAGTGTGCGGGTGGCATGGGCTCTGCGAGGAGGCAGTTCCTGGGAGTCCAGTCAGACACAGTCATTTGCATTGCCTCCAGCTGTCCTTCTCTAGCAGCCCAGGCACAGCCGTGCAATAGAAACTCATTTCATTCTCCAATGCAAAGTATCTTATTTTAACAAGACACTGATGCGGTAAACTGAGCACAGAGCAGCAGCACAGAACGGGCTCGGCAGAGCAATCAGCCTCAGCACATGAGCGCTCGCCACCTTCCCGAATGCAGGACTTACACAGAGTGTGCTGTAAATCTGCACACCAAGCACTGATGAGGAGTAAAACTTCAGATAGTCTAGTCTTTTAAGGCTTTTAAGATGTTTTTGCATCTGTTCAGCAGGACAGACTTAATGAAACAGGGTTTCCAAACTGTTAAAAACTCTGTTAATACTAAACTGTGTTAATAAGGGACCCAAAGGTTCTACCCCTCAAATTAAAGAACCCTTTGTCATGAAAAGTTTTTTACTTAGGGGCTACTGAAGAGTAAAGCCGCAGTGCACAGTGTTTAGACAGTCTGCTGTAATCCTGTTTCACATAGACCATATTGGTGTATCCACTATTATTACTATTATTATTATTTTTTTACTTAAAATTTATCTTCCACATTAACTGTCTCCGTCTCTTTAGCATGAGCGTTTCATCACACTGTGAATCTAATTATACATATGCTAATGAGTCCATTGAATGCATATCAACTGCAAATTTCAGGCTCCCTGTCATGTAATTTAAATAAACTAACTGGGACACTGAGTAGCACACGGGAAGCATAATTATTTTGAAATGGCTTCACAGGGACGTTTCCTCTCATATTTCATTTCAAGACGGTAGCCAGCTACTCGCTGCTTGTTAGTCAATGAAGCTGGATGTTATATGGGTTATCCCTCTTAACACTGCTAAAAAAATACACCTTCTGATATTATGCCTGTGTAATTAATGTGTGCATGCATCATTGCTGCCATTTACCAACAATCTCCTGCTGTTTTAGTGTTTAAACAGCAAAGTATCATTATCACCGTATGGTCAGGCTGATTATTCTTATTCAATCAGATGGAAACTTGGTTATAAGGAAGCTTAAGTTTTCATTATAATTAACTCTGCAGCACGGTTACAGTGTATTGAACCTTTTACAGGTGCACGTATGTACCAAGCTGTAATCAGTTTAGAACCACTTGTTAAAAGGAGCCGCAAACCACAATTACAGAGACTCTAAACCTGGAAAAAAGAAAAAGTAATTGCATGATAATATATTATTTGCATACTTGCATAAGAGCTTGTACTCTACCACTTATTCCTGAACCTATTTTTAGAGCAGCCGACACGTATACGCCTCCCATTCTTCATAATCCATCACTCCTCCTTGTGTATTTACATTCTCACGATACATCACAGCTGCATCCCAGTTTCCTCTTCAGGGAGCACAAAAGCAGTGTCCTCAGCCTCCTTCTCAGCCTCCCAGATGGTGCCGCAACTCAGTCTGTCTGTGCTCCGTCTCTTAACTTCCCCCTGCTAATGGAGAGCGTGGGTCTGCCAGGTGCAGGTATGCGTTCCTCCTCCTCCTCCACCTGACTCTGACTGTGCAGGAGGCTGCAGGTGGACAGCGTACCTGTCACAGGCCTAAAACTTAATCACAGGTGCTCAATAATCCCACAGAAGTCTTGTGTTTCCAGCAGCACCTGTAACCGCAGGCTACGTGTTGGCATGCATAACAACAGTCACATTCACACTAAAGAGCAGGACAAGAAATAAAATGATAAGTTGAAACTGATTCCCGGTGCTCTTATGCTACAGTGCTATGAGTAATCTACAGTGTGTGAAGTTCAGTGTGTTCCAGCTGATATTTGCATTCCTCACTTGTACATACATCTATTGAGGCTTTTCCTTTTAGTGGGAACATTTGGTGTATGTGCCACTTATCTAATGGATATTTTTTCTCTCCAACTCTGCACTGATTGTGCAAATGAAGAGAGATGGCCTAGCTCTTTTATTTTCAGGGATGACACTAATAGCTTGGTGTTTACCATGTATGATGCTGACTGAATTTCCCTGCTGCCGAGCCTCACTGGAGCTTTGCTGGAAATAGTTTAATGTGATATGTTATAGATATTTACTGTAGACCACTGAGTAATGGGGCCTTGGAATGTGATATATACTGAATGTGATATATACTCATGCATGTATTATATATATATACACACACACACACACACACACAATTATTACATTTACAGGATAAATCTGACGATAATTAAATTAAGTTATAATTAATAGTAATATTAATAAAATTTTTTCCCCTGCAAATTCATGAAAAGACCAAAACCAGTGATGAATTGATTGTACCAGCAGAAATTGTGTATTGTATACAAAGCCTGATGTAGTTTATTCCCAGGCCTCCATTCTTGTCCCAAAAGATAATTAAAAGCGCATCAATTAATTAAATTATTGCACTGAATGTTGTGACCACTGTAATTAATGTTGGACCTAATCCCACCTACACCATAGAGCACCAAACGTGTATTAATCCGCCGCTGAAAATAGTTCCCAACAAAACACTGTTTGAGAAAAACTGCAGCGCCCAGAAGAAAGATCTGAGCATGGACCAGCTCGTTCCAGCTCGCCACCCAAGCTGTATGATGTTAACACTGGGCAATATATCCAAACCCACGTCACTGTGTCTTTATAGTCGAATTAGTTCAGCAGATGGAAATATTCGAGATGTCCATCCATCCATCCATTGTCTTCCGCTTATCTGGGGGCCGGGTTGCGGGGGGAGCAGTCTGAGCAGGGACGCCCAGACTTCCCTCTCCCCGGACACTTCCTCCAGCTCTTCCGGGGGAATCCCGAGGCGTTCCCAGGCCAGCCGAGAGACATAGTCACCCCAGCGTGTCCTGGGTCTTCCCCGGGGCCTCCTCCCGGTGGGACATGCCTGGAACACCTCCCTAGGGAGGCGTCCAGGGGGCATCCGATAGAGATGTCCGAGCCACCTCAGCTGACTCCTCTCGATGCGGAGGAGCAGCGACTCTACTCTGAGCTCCTCCCGGGTGACAGAGCTCCTCACCCTATCTCTAAGGGAGCGCTCCGCCACCCTGCGGAGGAAACTCATTTCAGCCGCTTGTATCCGGGACCTCGTTCTTTCGGTCATGACCCAAAGTTCATGACCATGGGTGAGGGTAGGAACGTAGATTGACCGGTAAATCGAGAGCTTCGCCTTTCGGCTCAGCTCCTTCTTTACCACGACAGACCGATACAGCGACCGCATTACTGCAGCCGCTGCACCGATCCGCCTGTCAATCTCACGTTCCATCCTTCCCTCCACTTGAGGCAGGAACTCTCCCCCAACCTGAAGGGAGCAAGCCACCTTTTTCCGGTCGAGAACCATGGCCTCGGACTTGGAGGTGCTGACTCTCATTCCAGCTGCCTCACACTCGGCTGCGAACCGCCCCAGCGCATGCTGAAGGTCCTGGCTCGAGGTAGCCAACAAGACAACATCATCCGCGAAAAGCAGAGACGAAATCTGCCGGCCCCTGAACCAAACCCCCTCCGGCCCCTGGCTGCGCCTAGAAATCCTGTCCATAAAAATGATGAACAGAACCGGTGACAAAGGACAGCCCTGCCGGAGTATTCGAGATGTCTTGTGCATTATTTGATGTACACAAAAATCAGGCCGGAAACTCTGCATCAAAACTGAAGCTCTGTGTGAAGGAGCTGAGAACGATTCCTGCTGTTTACTTACAGCCACGATTTTTAAGGCTGTACCGTAATCGCTAATCAAAATGACAGGAGCAGTAGTTATGTCAGATCTGGTAAATTTAAGCCATGTGACTTAAAATACGTTGGCACATTTTCCATTCTTTTCTGCAGAGTAAGGCTTTTATGCAAGACATATAAGAGGCAGTTTGATTATCACTGTTAGATGATTATCAGACCACAGGGGCCGTCGACATCTGGTTAGTTTAATGCATAACAGCAAAGATTTCTTAGCAGTCAGGTCCCAGTCAGTCACTTCATCCCCACTCAGACCATGACTTGTTCTTATCCCTGCTGAATTATTTACCAATGCCCACTCCATCCTGACACTGTGTGTGTGTGTGTGTGTGTGTGTGTGTGTGTGTGTATGTGTGTGTGTGTGTGTGTGTGTGAGAGAGAGTGTGGGCATTATATTATGCATGAGGTAAATAAATACACGAAGAAAAATGGCGACATTGTGGATAAAAAGGCACCAAAGTCAAACGTCTGAGCATTGAAAAGGGAAGGGAACAGTGGGCTTCATCATTTACTGTCAGTATGTTCCCGCTCCTCATCGAGGCGCCGCACCTTCTATCGGCCATCTTTTTTTTTTGTGTGGTTAAACTAACTGTCCTTCTTTAGCTGATCTTTGCAGGAATCGCTCTGAGAGGAGTGACAATTTGCAGAGATAACAGCCACAGCCGAGGCAGGTGCAGAAATAATAGCTGCTCTCCAGAGACTACGAGCAATATAAAACCCCTGACAATGGGCTTTCCTGCGCTTAACAGCAGCAAAGCCCTCGAACGGGGGATGTACTTTCCTCAGAACTGTGAAAGTCTTCAGTCTGAGGACTGCACGCAGAAAAGGCTTAGAGTGTCAGGAAGTTAAGGTTGCTGCTGATTGACATGTCAGTCTCTTTAATTAATCATCCAGATTATCTGAGGCTGTGGCCTCTCGTCTCTTAATTCCACCGCGCAGAGAAACGGCAGATAATCAGCCGTGAGACAAACCTTCTGTTGTAGTGCCGTCTTCAGGGGAATTAGCTTGCAGTCTGAGCAAACTGACATTCGCCTTATTGACTCAGACAGCTGCGCAATCACCTGATGGCATCGACGATAGCCGCAACACCGCGCTGTCAGTCGCATTGATCAGTCTAATGAAGACGATTCATTCCAGCTGAGAGGGAGCGATAAATCACAGGACCAAGCAGTGAGTGAATGCGAGCACTTGCTGAATCAGAGTTTCCTCTCAGATCCTCCGAGAATTAAAGAAATAAGAGGTGATCCTACATGTGCAACACAGTGTATTGGCAAAGCTGCTGAGCAACAGAATGCTCCTGACTGCTCAGCGGGGAGTTTCCATCATGTCTCACTCAGTTTATAACAGGAAAGCTGCTGCTTTCTCTGCTGTTTATGGTTCTTGTCAGTTTTTATGGGGATTATTCGGTTGTAATAGTTTCTGGTCCTCTGGAGTTGTTGACTGGAGATGCTGTTAGAGGAAACGAAATGTTTTTTCTTGCCTGGAAAGGATTCATTTGCCTTCTGAGCAAAACACCATAATCGGACTTCTACCACAACAATTGATGCTTAACAGCGTGTTCTGGAAGTCCGTTGATATTCTTTTTTCCCCTTTAGTCGCACGACGCCTGAGGAGGAACAGTGTGCTCAAAATGTTACTCAGCTGTTTGTGGTTCAATACAGTCTTTGGCCTCTGCATACTCTTAACGCAGTTTTTGCTCCGTCCAGCATCTGGACACATAGTTCATCAACGTAAATGCCTCCTAGCAGTTGAAGTCAGACTTCAAACACAGTTATTTATGAGGCGTCCTCCAAATACTTTGAGCAAAGGGAAAGCGGACAAAGTGTGAACTCACTGTTTTGCGACCAGGATTTGGAATTCGCACCTCTTTTTATGCACTGCTCTCAATGTGTGGACTTTGACGTGTGTCTGTCCAAGCAACTAAGCTGGTTCTGTACGCAGAAATGATGCCAAAATCAACGAGCTCATCATTGTATTGAGCTAGATTCAATTTGCACAGCAGACTGTAAGTTAACATTGGCAAACCACTGTAGTAGCTTAAAATAACAAGTACTGTATATACAAATTAATAGAGCAGGAAATCGGCTCAGCTGTGTGAAATTACCCCAAGTCAGCCCTATCCAATCATATTTGTAGCACTTTTTTTTTTCACCCATGACCTCTCAGTGACTGAAGAAGTAATCTGTGTATTATGTGAGAGGCTGTAAAGTTTGATTGATTCCTGCCAGAATAGTTGGTTGTGTCTGACTCGCATCGTCACTGCTGAAAAGCTGCGTTAGCCTGACAAATTTTGGGAAGTAACACCCTGGACAGGCTGGCAGGCTATCACAGGGCTAACACACACAAAACCACATTTATACCTCTGGAGGAATTAGTGTCTCTGTGGCCTGGATGTGTTCAGACTGCTGCAGGAAACTGGAGCACCCAGACAAACCCGCAAGTCCACACCGAAAGAAGCACAGTGGTAACCCCTGAGGCGCTCGGCCCACCTGTTTGGGAAGTAAAATCCACAAATAAAAAAACAAAAAACTGCCCTCCAGTTGTAAATGTCTTGCTGAACTTCAGTGCTGCCATGTTGTCAGATATTCTGGGTCGGTTTTAATGGCTCCGCTTGCACCATCGCATGACACGTCTGCGAGGTTCTGCTGCTGATAATCAGAGCTTTGTAGGTCATGATTAAGGGACTCATTTGTCTCGCCCACTCCGTCTGCTAAGTTTCAGCCTTCCAAGTAATTAAGGAGCTGTGGAACAGCGAATGGCTGCACGGCCTCGGGGGTTTTCACTCTTACTTTCATGCATCCATTAGCAACATGGCCAATGCCTTCCATATGTACGCTCATGCTTGGGGATTTGCTGCTTTCTTCACCAGAGGCCTCATCTAAATTGCAATTGATGTCGTAATTATTCTTTGAGATTTGTTTTAAGAGGAGGTTCCGGAGGATGGAAAACAACTGATATAATTATTACCTGATGCGGTTTTTCGTCATGCTCATAAAGGCCCGTGATGAGGGATGTCTATGTCACACTTTCAGTGCTGACTAAAGACATAATAGAGTGCAGAGGGCACTATTCGGTCTGATTTTATCACACCTTGCAACACATTTATCACAAGAATATCAAGGCACGGTTGTTTTAATCTCATTACCTGTCAGCCAAACTCCTATTTCTGCCGCCTTGGCTTTGAGAGAATTGATATAGAAATTGGGTCTCAGACATCAAACGCCTGCTGCAATAAACACAGATGTCACAAACCTGGACATTTGGCTATTCATCCAATGATTCATCCCAGTGTGCAGGTGGAGCCCGCAGTGTGAATGCACAAGAACTCGCAAGGCAGGAGGGTGTGTACAAAATTTGGGACTGGAACTACAAAAGCTCGAGAGATACGCAACGGAGAAAAGAAAAGAAAAAAAACCAAAACGCAGCGTGAACCCTTTTAATTGTTCGCTGACTGACAGCTAATCAGAAGTCCCAAAACTGTTGCATTCACAGGAGATTCAGAAATACAAATGTTATCTCGACTGCCTTCTGCTGCAGCGTGGGAGAAATGAGCAAACGCTGCAGATAGAATTACAACAGATACAGGGTCCTTGAGGAGAACTCTTTTTATTATGCAATTGAAAAGTAAAAATACCTCCATGCGCAGAATACAATCCAGTAGGAAAGAGGTGAGGTTAGGTTACACTTAATTAATCCCTGCGGGACATTTGAATTGCATGAGTGTGAATGTAGTGTCACCATAAGCATCATTAACGACATGACACACCAGTCTTCACCTCAAAGCCTTGAAAAAAGAGCGAAGCAGTGGGCCATCAGTGAGTTGTTCATGATGGTCTTCCTCACCTTCAGCTGCTCCACAGTCTCAGGGGGCCTCGACGGCTTCTTCGCTCATTTCATACATCTCCTTTACTTCACCAAGAAACTGCAGCATAGAAGACTGAACACTGGCAACAATACCTCAATAAAATACTGGCAGCATTCCAGTGAAAATGTTAACTTCTGAGTGAGTCACTTTCACGCCTTTACAAACCTCCCAGACGCTTTATTTTGTGCTTGCAGTCTCCCTATGTGTTGTTGTCAGGCAACTTTTAGCGGTCACTTTTCGGGAGCTCAAGGCTCTTTTGCAAGTGTTAACTCGGTCTGTACTTTATCTGCTGCCTTTTAAATCATCGCTGACATCACAACTATTGAAGTTTATTATTCTTTTTCTAACACAGTCGAATTTTCTTGTTGCATGCTGAACAACATAAGAGAACTTTTATTCATTGTAAGGGAAATAGTTTTGCAGCAGTTGCAGACAAAGGTGCACTCACTTGTCCTCACTGTATTAATGACACTTTGATCCCAGCTGAATTTTACCCGATGAAGGTCTAAAGACCAAAACCTTTATTAGTAAAGTGAGAAGAAGTAGTCGTTGTAGCACCTGATCTCTTTATTCCCTCAAACAAAAAACTGTAACGTGTTTTAGTTAGTTGCTCTGTCTCATCAGATTCCCAGTTGAATAATACTAAAAACTTTGCATCCTCAGAGAGCAAACTCAGCTGACGACCCAGACAGCAGCAGTCACAGAATAAACTGTATCACACCACATGTTCCTTATGACGATTAGCATTTCAGCATTTAGCATGAATTTCAATACAACATCATGATGTGCTGGAAAAGTTCCAATCCAATCCAATCCATCTTTATTTATAAAGCACAGTTTAAATAAACTCAAGGTTTCCAAAGTGCTGTACATTAAAAAAAACAAACAAACAATAAAATAAACAATAAAATAGACATTGAAACAGAAAACGTAATAAATAAAGGGTAAAAAACCTGTGCACATAAAATAAACAGTAAAAGCCAAGGAAAAGAGGTGCGTTTTAAGAAGAGATTTAAAAGTGGCCACGGAAGAGGACTGCCTGATGTGCAACGGCAGTTCATTCCAAAGCTTAGGGGCAGCAGTAGCAAACGCTCGGTCCCCTCTGAGCTTCCGCCTTGTTTTGGGAACCCTCAGGAGCAGCTGGTCAGCTGACCTGAGGAATCGAGTAGGTGCGTAAGGGTGCAGAAGCTCAGAGAGGTACACTGGGGCAAGGCCATTTTGGGCTTTAAAAGCAAATAAAAGAATTTTAAAATGAATTCTAAAATGGACGGGTAGCCAGTGAAGTGAAGCTAAAATCGGTGTAATGTGCTCAGACTTTCGAGTGCCAGTTAAGAGACGTGCAGCTGCATTCTGCACTAGTTGCAGACGTGCAATGGAGGACCCGCTGACCCCCATGTAAAGTGCATTGCAGTAATCAAGCCGAGTGGTTACAAAGGCATGTATTACTGTTTCAAAGTGCTGTCTGTGCAGAAAGGGTTTAATTTTAGCAAGTTGTCTTAGCTGGAAGAAGCTGGTTTTTACCACAGCTTTAATCTGGCTGTCGAACTTTAGTTCCGCGTCCACTTTTACCCCCAGATTATTAACAGTGGGTTTGGCGAACTGCGCCAGGGAACCCAGGTCGACTGGGGAGGTCACGGAAGTGCCACCAAAGACAATCACTTCCGTCTTGTTCTCATTAAAATTTAAAAAGTTTCGAGCCATCCAAGCTTTGACGTCATCCAGACAATTTAGAAGTGGCTTAAGTGCAGAAGAGTCAGTCTTTTTAAGGGGGACATAAATCTGGCTGTCATCCGCATAACAATGAAATAAAACGTTTCACATATTTACTGAAAAGCACAAAATGAATGAACGCAGCCCCGCATTGAACCACATGACAGCGTAGAAGTGTTGGTGGTGGACGGAGTATTCAGATCCTTTACTTCAGTAAAAGTATTAATGCCACGCACAAAGTCCTGAATTCGAAACCTTGCCTAAGTATAAATATGTAAGTATTATGAGCAGAATGTACTTAAAGCATGAAAAGTAAAAGTACTCGCTGTGCAGTAAAATGCTCTGTCAGTGTTTTGTATGTGGTGTTTTTGGAGTAATATTTCTGCTGCCTTCATGTGTATGTTGTGTTTTAATGCTGTAGATGTTTAAGGTGGAGCTCTTTTTAACTACTTCATACACTGTTGGTAGTTCAACCTACAACAATGCATCATATTCTTTAAGATCACCATATAGTTGCAGCATCCTGTGAGAACCACATATCACTAAAAACTTTTCATGTGCTCAGATAAACTGCCCCGTCTCATAGAAATTGCATTTATATACCGTAGAACTAATTAGCTACAGCAAATCTGTCCTGAGGGAAACGTAATGCCGACCAAATTACAGTTTGCATTAACATAATGAGCAAATGTTCATTTGCGTAGCTGGCAAGTCATGAAAACGTTGATGACAATGTATTTAATCTGTTTTCTGCCAAAATATAAAATCTTGCGATGCACAATCCAAGTAACGACTTACTGTAACTAAAACTGTACAAAATGGAAATACTGCCTTGAATTATTTTTAGTTAAACAGTATACAGTACTTGAGTTACTGTACTCAGTGACATTCCACCACTGAAGTATAGAAGTTCATTCATTTATCATGAAGCTGTCGATCCACCTTCAGTGATTCTGAGTATATTTTGGGCTTCTCGTCCATGTTGGCTTAAAAGTTGAAGTTCATAGTTCATTCCCGATGTGGGAAACAGAACTTGAAGGCCGCAACCTCCACAACGACGGATTTAAGATCGTTTTGTCAGCTGCTGCCAGTATCAAGAGTGAACCACCAACCTCAAGCAGAGTTCTGCATATTTTACTGATAATAATTAGACCTCAAATTCTTTGCAAAAATGGACCATTAGTCCAGTGGTTATCATTGCACTGACCTCCAGTGAGTAAGTCAGTGTGAGCCAAAATTTGAAATTATTAATTTTTTGTCTCAAAATTGCCCCCAATGAACAAAAAGCCTGACCAGAGGACATTTCTCCCAGAGGCTGAGCTCTGCAGCAACACTTATTTTAGTCAGACAGAGATCTCGTTAGAAGGGAGACGGCTGTAATTCCAGTAATCACAACTGTGCCAATCAGGGATGCTGACAGTGAAAGGGCTGAGGGCTTGGGGGTGTGAAGGCTGTCCCAGCATGCACTGGGCTAAAGTATCCACTAAGATAGGATGGATTTACATATCATGACAAACTGCTGATGGTTATTCCTGATCAGGTTGTGTACAGTGTGTGTCATTAGTGCCATAAATAAGGACTACTTACCATGTCGTAGACATAAGTGTGATCTTATGTCGGTGGATAATGTGAAGGATGATGGTGACAGTGACGGTCAGTACAACATATTGGGATGTTTACTGATCCATATTTGTGGAATCACTAATATGAATTGGGATGATGACAGGTGACTATGACCTCGTGGATGTTGACCCGAGCTATGAACGATGCCAGTTAAAGCACGTTGCTCCATTGATATCCGTATAATGCGTGCGCTGTTGAGCTTCAGTGTTCTCTCATGAATGAAAAGTAAACATGAGGAAGTAAGCTAAAATAAGTTTGAAGTGAGTTTGTGCTGATATCAGCCGTCAACTCAAAAACTAGCAACATCGTGCAAAGTTCAGCTTATTTCCCCCATGGCCCGGCTTGCAATTTACAACGTGATATTCAATTTGGGCTGGAGCAGTTGTTTCTGTAGCAATAATTCTTAATGGAAGATGAACACTCAGACGCCTGCGTGCTGCTGGATGAAGCATGAGGCACTCCATTAACTGGAAGTCCCAGACCTGCCCTGAGCCGAGCTCCCATTAATGCAGAAAGCAATGAATGGGCAAAACTGCCATGTCAATAATTCCTCGTCCTTTTTTTTCCCGACCTCGTCTGTCTTCTAAACTTATTTACAGTTTATTTGCTGCTATTTGAATGATGTTATGAGGAAATTAAAAGCGCTGGCTCGACACGTTCTCTTTGACGAAGCATGTTGAAAATAAGCTTGGATTAAAAGAGAGGGAGCGTGAAAGTCAACCATCTTTAATACTTCCCCGTTTTTGTTCTCGGACTCGCTGTCCTCCTGCTGTCAAAATGCAGGACTCCAAAGCCAAACCGGTGGGCCTGCAGGTGCTGAAACAAATCCAGTGATCAAACACTGTGTGCCACCCACAGTTAGACTTAGTCAGCTGGGGCAGGATAAGACTTCACTCTGTGTGGGTGACGGAGAGAAAGGGGCCTGGCAGGAACAACAGTGGGAGCACAAAAGATGCTGTTCAAACTGTTTGTTGCAGCGATGACGTCTCTGATGGAGGCCACCGCCGCTCGTCTCTCCGAGCTTGTAATGCTGGGATGAAGCTGGTAAAAACTTGAAAGGGGAAGCTTTAGGAAGCTGACGTTAAAGAGCATTGTTAATTGTGCTGCGTCCCGTTTCTCTCCCTAAATTCCCGTAGACGGTGTCTGAGGGTCACTTCAATGGAGGGCGACCCCAGAGTGACAGTGAGAAGAAAGCTGAGACAAAGCCTTTGTCCATCTCAGGTGCTTCTTGTCTTTCCAGTTACTGTAGTTACTACTGTACTTGATGGTGGTCACAAAAGAGCGCTTAAGTAAGCTGGCGATTTAGCATTTTTAGCCCTGTTAGCTGCATGACATGGCAATGTAGGTCATTCCAGGACATCAGATGCACTGCCATGAAACTCTGCACAGTGCAGACGATGAATCCTGATGACTTTGGTGACTTTATCTCTTCCACCAAAACCTGCACCAGCAGCAGCTGCATAGATTTTCCCCCAATTCCTCTAATGCCATCCTCCAGTTATATTATTTAGCAGCAGTTGTTTTTAGCATCTGTCGTGGCTCCTTGTCTTCTTTACACCTCCGTGCTAATATGTTGTCTCCATCTCTTTCTAATTCATTATCTAATGACTTCAAATTCTCCTAAACATTTGATGTTCTTTCACCACAGCCATTGTTTTCATTGAGTTTAAGGACTACTATTTTCAGTTTTCCTAGCTAGGCTTATCTAAGCTTCCTACATTGTTTGTGAATCAGCTTTGACTTCATTGTGGGTTACATCTGTTTCACTGCAGTGTTCGGGCAACCTGGTTCAGGTATAGTAAACTCTCCTTTTGCTTTTGTTCCCATTTCCCAAGAGGAACACATCAAAGTCTGTTTACAGGTCTTTGCGAGTACAGCTGCATGTGGCTCCACAGGGAGCTGTGTGAAGTCTGATGAATCGCCTCAAGTGATGTGATTTGAGTCAGCATCAGTTCAGGCTGCACACCGCTTGAGACTAGCGGGTCAAGGCAGCATTAGCCACCACCAGCAGAACCCAGTGTTGACTGGACTCTCAGCATTCGAGGTGGATTATGGGTAATGCGGGCACCTGGTTTTGACAATGAAGAATGTGTTAAATAAATTTTAAAAAGGCTTCTCTTCCATCGATTTTAATATATTTTTTAGAAGTTGAGTCCAACAATGTAATTGGAGTGCAATGCTAACTTGGTGGAGTGTTGTCTTGAGCCCTTTGTGTCCTTGGGAGAGAGGTCCAAGAATGATGAGCATCCCTGAACTCTCGAGAGGTTTTCTCTCAAACGGTTCTTGCTATGACTCACGAGTACAATCCTGATTCAGCTGAGGGTGTCTGAGGAGGGAGATGGTCATTTCACTGGCTCATAACTTGATGGATACTACAGATGCTATTGAGACTAATTTACAGACGCTTGAAATCTCCTGGTGAAAGTTCCCATGTGCATATTGCAAACTGTGATGAAACTACTGGAGGGGATATTTAAAAAAGAACAATACCTTTCATGATAAATGGATGGTAAAGTGGTATCGATCATTTGTTAGCAATTCAACACACCCACAACTCAACCCACTGTTAATGATCCCGAATTATACCAAACATATCTAAAATTGCACTGCTTGAAATTAGGTTCAGGTGGCAATAAAATCTTCATTATCTGACTTTCTAATCCATTTTATGGACTGCAGTTTTTTGTATAGTCACTTATAACCCCCTTCATCGTTCTGACAAAGTTCAGTTTCACTGCAAACGTATTAGTTCTTAATCCTCTTAAACCCTTTCTACACAACTAAGTTTATGTTTTAAACGTTTGATCATGTAAATGATTTCTTAGTTTTCGTGATGTAAAAATGATTTGTCCATGTGACATTAATCTATTGTCTGATCACACAATGATTATGAAAGGGTATGACTAAAAACTGACAGCACATTATTCACGATAGGAAGTAAAGATGTTGAAGGCTTGTAGGAGGTAAGCCCTTCAACCCTTTTCTCGTAACTCTCAATTATTTTTTTCACAGAACAAACAGAAAAATGAAAAGACACTGAGCAATTGGTCACACGACAATATAATCCACTTTGAGCTACTGTACAGCAGTAGATGCATGTTATCCTCACACAGCTCTTATCGTCTTGTGATGTGTTTCACAGTGTGCTTCTGATCATATGTTAAGAAACAGTGCAGGTGAGGAAACTCGTAAAACCCATAGTGTGACGCACATATAATGCACTGCTGCTGGCTCAACCCGTTCTCATGCCAAGGTAATTAAATACTGACGTTGTGTGTCGGTGTCTCATGCATGCACAGGGTACCATTCAGTGTTTTTATGAGACGCACCAGGCTTTCAACTGACTCCAATGTAAATCCATCCACGGCAATTTCAGATGCAGACTGCAAGGTGAAAAGGGCTGAATAGAGAGGAGGTCAGAGGTTTCTGAGCTGAGCATTTAGCAGATTGTTATCTGAAAAGAAGTTGGTGGAGAGCAAACCTGAGCAAGAGGGGAAGCTGGGAATGTCAACTGGATGCATCAATCATGCAATCAATAACTGTTAATAATATGTCAGTGAAGTTTGTTTCCGCTGCCCCCAGGTGGCCAAAAAAATCAGCTGACGCAGCTTTAAAGGTGAGGAATACTGGCAGAAAATGGGATCAATTGGCAGCCTCAGTGTACGCACAAACTGCTTAATGGTGAATTGCTAGAGCTGCATCTAATGATTATCATATGGCGAAAGGACACTGTGTGAAATTGTACATGTTGGTTGAGTTTTTATTGAGTTGTCACTTTTTGGCTAAAGGTCCAAACCTGCTATAGATACTTCTAATTTACACAGCCAACACACACTTATTTAGTTCATTTTCCTTCTGGATTTACTGCAGATATTCTCCGATGTAAAAGCACAAAGTTTGGCACACGACACAGCAGCATTATGAGATAATAAACGACATCTTGCTTCTTGTGCCCTCTCACCCCTGCACAAGTAATTATCACCAAATTTACACTGCGCCTCAGGCCTTGAGTTTCAGGCTACAATTATAATTCTGAATTAGATTTGACAAAAAGGCCTTGCCACATTGTTGGACACTGTTACCATGGAAAACTAACTCATTATATATGATTGGATGTGAACAGCTGTGACTGGTTTTGCATTAGCCTTGGTGATGCATAGTGAACCTCAGCCGCTCTGTTTGCCTTCATGCCTTCCCTGAGGCTGGATGAGCTTGCTGGAGCAAACAAAACAATAAAAGTGACTTATGGGGTGTTTAAGGGTCTGCCTGTGCTTCTATATCGCACTGAAAGGTGCTGTTCCCTATGAACACAAGATAATGAAAAGAGGGCTGCCTAAATGTAGAAATAAATAACCTTTATTCAGAAAAGGCAGTTGGAGCGTTTACAGTTATGGCCACAGTTCAACAAGTCAATGGAGTGCTTCTACAAAATTAAACCATTAATACTTTTCTGAGCTAAGAATACTGAGAACTAGAAACATTTTTCGTGCAGTATTTTTACAATGTAGTACTGCTATTTTTAAGATCTGAATACTTCCTCCACTACTGCTGCTAAGTTCACATAAACAACAAATGCAACAAACAGTGAACTTGCCAAACCCATCATGCAAAGACCTGTTCATATGCTGCTTTCTAATTTGATTGCACATAACATTCAAACCAGAATCACTTGCACATCTTGGCTTGAGATTTCTTGTGTCAGGTTCAAGGGTCAGATGCTCGTCTTTCATTCAGTGCAGGCCCGTCAATGCCTCCTCAACAGATGGCACTGTGTGATGAATATGGTGCATCCTGTCTTCAGTTCATTAAATGATTTGGCAGAAGAGCGCGTATGTTTCTGGCTGCCAACAAATCCCACAACCAACAATCCTTCTAAAAAATATTGCCTGTAGCCAAAGCCTGCTATGGCTTATTCTTCCACTGTTGTCCAAAAACACATCAATGAGGCACATAGTTGCACTGGGTGACATGACCCTTCATTACAATGTACATGACCACTATTGTTTATTTTGGGTCAACGCACCGAAACACTCTCCTGCTGCTCTTGCGCACAAAAAATGTATTATTCCACGGCTGAAAATAGTCCCCAAAAAACACAATATTTACTCCAATCCCAGCAATATCTGAGCATCAGAATTTGACACAGGAGTTCAACTGTTTCCAGTTGAGTCATTCGCACATCTCTGAGCATATCAGAGCCGTATGACAGGGCAGCCAGTCAGCTTTCTGCTCAGGCAGCGAACCGTGAGCTGAGCTGCGAGAGTTAGTGAACACCGTCTAAGGTGCTCACCAGGCCGGGCTAAAGTTGCCTGAACTCTCTTTGGCTGGGCTGCCCCTCAAGAGGATTACTTTTGCTGTTGTGGCTGCATAAATATGAGCAGCCCGTAGAGTAATTGCAGCATTACACCATAGGCATGCCTCTGTGGGACGCAGTGCTGTGAAAATAAAGTGATGCAAAGCGATACCTTCTGCCCCAGTCATGCGACACTGCAGTATCATATGCTTTCAAACAATGTGCAGCCTGTCACATTTGCATATTCCTCATTTCGGAGTCATAACTGAGGAGTCATCTCAGCTCTGTAGCCTGCTGCCTATTTGAGCTAGCTAGCTAAAATCATGTGATGGCATAATATAAGTCATTATGTAGAGATTTTTATTCACAGGGGATCCTACTGGTTGTACCATTCGTCATTAACCAAGCAGTGAGATGGTCACGCAGATAGTGGTGTTAAGCTCAAGATGCAAAATCATATTGTTGCTTAAACTAGTTCCAAGAGCAACAGCCCCTTAAAATGTCTGTGCACGTTCCTGCACCATCACAACGTGTCACAGGAACACTGTGATGTATGACTGGCTGAAGTCGACAGATGGGATAATTCATCACACGCTGAAAGGTAGATTTGGGAGTCATAATGCTGGTTCAGCAAACTCGACTGCACTGCATTAAATACTAATCAAACGTTGAATGATATTCTAAGTGTCAGCTAATATTTTTATCATACTCAGAAATGGTGTTATCAGGTTACAGTGATTAAAACCTGTCCATGTTCCCACCTCATGCTCTACGGATTGACTTTATAAGGTCTCCTGATCAAGTCTTGGTTTTTGACCCTCACAGCTGCATATATAGATCCTTAAATCAAGTGTGCATTTGTGCTTTCATGTTTCAAAAAGTGAAAAATCAAAAGAAACTTGTTTTCAAAGCACATGAATTTGGATCACACTTTTTTTTTCCTATTTTGAAGGGCTCAGCCACCAAATGGCTCTTTTGGGATGGGACCGCTGTTGCAATCTCACGATAGCTGGCTCATATTTCCTCGCTGCCAGGGTCTGATGTCTGGCAGAAAATTGAAGCCAGTCAGGTGTGGCAGCGTCTTAGCCACAAGGCTCCGGAGCCTTTCATCTTTTACAAATTTTCCCAGGCTTAATGATGACATGAGAAGGAGAGAATGAATGCAGTGTTTATTCTCGGAGAAGGATGCAATTTTCAACAAGTGTATCTGAAAAGCACCTGATCTGATCCTGATAGCTCAAACCTCTTGATTTGTTTACAAAAAGCTTGCATCTTCAGGTTTATTCTCTATCAGATGTTTTAAATCTAACAATGCATTGCCAACCATTAAGTCATACATGCACATTTCTGGATTTATGTGGTAGCTCTCTGCTATAAATTTACAATATTCTGTGCCTTTGTTTTTTCTGTACCTCCCAGACAAAAGGGGATGGTGACATCTGCCTGAGAGAAGCTGCTGCAATGCTCAGCTTTCACCCAGAGAAAATACCCCTATTTTCTATTCATAGTAGTCATCAGAGAGGGTTCACATACATACAGTGGCATGTGGTTGTCTTAAAGTTGCATGAAGTTATTTGTGACTTTTACCTCGACTGGATGGACGCTCATGGATGCAGGGCATGTTGGTGGTGTCTGTGAGGCGGGACAGGAGAGTGGCAGCCTTACTGAGAGATGGTTTGAGACTTCAGCCATCAAGCAAACGTACCTTTTTTAGAGCCCAAATGTCCTCATGATGGAAACATTCTTCACAGAGATTAACTCTGGAAAGTTTAATCTCTGCAAATCACTGTGAGTTTTTCAGAACATTTGAGGTTCGACAGAGCATTTATATCCAGGACTCGGCTACACTCGCACTGTGACACAGAGCCCCAACAACAGAGCCTTATTGAAATACTGCAGATTTTTTTTTTTGGATTGTTTTAGAGTATGGTCTGTACCGGCTCTATATGGAAAGTGTCCTGAGACAACCTCTGTTGTGATTTGGCGCTACAGTATATAAATAAAACTGAATTGAATTGTAACATTGTGGATGGGTGGAAAAGGAGAGCCTTGGAAAAGATGACGCAGACACCCATGTTCGCTTCCTGATCGGGTCTTATCAGTCACAAAGCTCCTGTAATATAACCCTTCTCTGGAAGAAAAGAACCTTGTGCCTACATGGAGTATGAATTACAGGCATGGCTGTCCTTGTTGTCCATGCTAGCAGCTGTTGTGTTATTAAATTCTGTATTCAGTCGTGCTACTACTGCCTACATGCGCAGGAGGCAAAACCTGCTTGGTGCACCTGAGTCGTCATGTGTTATGCATTTTCAATCCAGACAGAGATTATTCATGGTGCTACAACACTCAGCTGATTGGAGATTGTTTTTCATTAAACAGTGCCATTTTAAAATAATAAAGTATTAGTGTAGATGCTGCCTTCGTGGAGCTGTAGTTGTTGAGAGGTAACAGGGTGGAATTTGGATCTGGCATGTATCCGGTTAAAAATAAATCAAATGAGTTGTTCTTTCTTTGCTCATTGGCCAACACTAATTGATAAAAACAAATAAAATACATTTAAGCCGCTCCAATTAAAACTTTCATCTCAACAATGGACCAAATGACTACATGTAATGTCGAGGATGCTGTTCATAGTGACAAACCAGCAGATTTCTGGCCCCTCTCTGCAGTTCCCCTCAGCTCGCTTTTTAGCATCTTTCAGCTCATTGTTTTGGTTTTACAACCTGAAACTTTACTGTTTGGTTCACTCTGACTCCTCATCAAGCTCATGTCCAGAAGCAGCTGTTTTCAATGAAAAACTCTGATAAGTTCACTGTGTGCTACCAGCCAAACTGCAGACAAAGTTATTGATTAGCTTGTGTGGCGCGTTTAGCTGCTAAAGGGCCGGGTCCTCTCTTCAGCAGAGTGAAAGTTGGTCTTAGGTTGAGACAACTTCATGAGGCAGTAATAAGTCAGCACTGTGTTTACATCATGTCCTTCTGCCCTCCAGTGGCCTGTGTGACATTTAGTTTTACAGCCATTTCTTCTGTAGCGTTGCAAAACTCTCTGGACCAAAGAACATCACAAAACTTGCAGCTGCAGCGGTTGCCACTGCACCAAAATCACCGTAGTGTCTTGTATTGCTCCTGAGGTGTCACTTAAAACAAGTTTTTTGAGCCTCCATCTAGCGGCCATCAGTGGAACAGCTCTTATCTCAAACTGTTGTAGAGAGAACGAGAGAATCATTTGAGTTGCTTTGTGGATTACCTGTAATGGATGTGGATTACTATTAATCATGTGAAAAGCCTCATGAAACATAGATATTCCAAGTGAAGCTGTGCGACCAAACTCTGTTTAATCTAAATAGAAAACCACTTCCCTGGTGAAACCTCCACCTTGATTCCGAGCCAGAAAGAAAATAAACCACATTCATTTTTCATGACTCGGCCTCTCGGTGCTTACTTTTCAAACAAAGTGCAGAGTGGAGAGTTTTTGAGAGCCATGAAATCAAACCACCTGGCAAAGTTATCGTTGAGTCACTGCAGTCAATCACAAACTCTATTAAACCGCTTTTTTTCCTGACTCTTGAAAACCCCAGTGCAGCCATATACATTTAATGCGATCCACTGATAAATCTGTTAAAGAACACTGGGAGAACAGCACAGTTAATATGGTTTTATATTTATTTGACCTCGTCATGAAAACCTTTAGGTTTAGTTAAAACTTCGGCAGAGATTTAGTATTGTTTAGCAATTTGCCATGAAGTGACTTCCTTTTTTGTTGTTTTTGACAATGAGAAAAACGATGTTTTAGCTGAGGGAGCAGTTTACCTAAATACAATATACACAGACTGGTGACAGAGATATTTGCCTCCCAGTTGCTTCCCATCAGTGACTTTGCACCTACCTGTTTAATCATCTTATTCAAACAATTAAACAGATGGGAATAGTGTGTTGTTTTGTTTTTTGGGGGGGGCGTAACTCTCTGATGGCTGCAAACAGCAGTTGGAACAACAGCAGATGGACTCGTTACACATTACAAACTGCTTCTGGCTGCAGCCACGGCAGAAAAGGAGGAGGAAAATAACAAGAGTTTGGTGCCGGGAATTCAGTTTCACCTCAGCCCTGCCCACAGGGGCTCAGGGGAGTATTAGATTATGAGGCAGCCAGACCCAACATCAAACCTGTTGTGCTGAAAGGTCACCAACACCATGAAACAGCCATGGCCACCGTCCATCAGACAGCTGAACCCATCTTTTGTTTGACCCCATCATGGCACCCTCACTGATCTCCACAGTCACACTGCTGAGAGTGCAATGTCGTTTGGATTTAAAATTATGACACTGAGTCACCAAAGACTCCCAAGATCAAGAGAGATAATGAAGTTTTGTTATCAATCTGCTTGTCACTGGCTTTGCATAAATGGGTATTTTGTCATCCAGCTGAACAGTAAATTGCTGATATAGGTTTTAATTAATCATTTAATGAAAGGCAATTCATCATTAATTTGTTCATAAAACAGCAACAGTATTTGATGAGTGACCATGAGAGAGGCTATTGTGACATCACACCAAAATTCACATTAGATGTCTTCATCTTTTATTTTTGCACAACAGCAGACAGCTTAAGCAGAGGAAAGACGTGTAGGCCGACTGCACTTTGCAAAACATAAGTTCAAAACCAGCAACAGAAGAACAAAAACTAAACAGAGAGGTAGTTTCTTGAAAAATAAATGCAAAATAAATCACATTTGTTCCTTAATACTCAGTAGTTTATGGCCACTGTGAAAATAATGACCTTGTGCGCATCATAAAAATAATCTTATATTGTGGAGCCTCAGCCCTTCTCAGAGATCAGACTCTGCTGTTGTGCTTTGTCAGCTGTGTTATAAATTAGCACGATGCCACTCTGGTGACACAGATACACTCAAAGCATCCAGCTACTTTAAGAGCACAGCTGATTTGCTATTCATCCTGCTTTAGAGTCTGTTTACAGCAGAGACGCTCAGAAAAAGCTGTAAAAGCCGATGTGGCCAACAACAACATGGCAAGCAGACGAAACACATTTAGAAACATTTTATCCCCAAAGTCAGCAGTTTCCTACCTGAGGGTAAGAGGTTACAGACAAATCTGAGGGGTCATTTGAGTAGTCAGATTTTCTGACTGCTGTCCAATAACTCCCTAATTCTCAGTGGAGACAGGTGTCAAAGGCTGGAAAGCCCTGGTTTAAATGTGTCTGTAGGATAGATGCCCCAGTCTGACTGTGTGCTTGTGCTAACTGAATTGACATTTTTCCACAAATATGCTGAACTAAAGCACAACACTGACACAATGAGGGCATTTTAGGTGGGCTCTGCTTTGACACCTAATCAGAAAGGAATAGTTTGGGACATTTTGGGACGTCACTTTCTGCCAAGAGTCAAATGAGAAAATCAATACCGCTCTCACTTCTATACAGTAACTACTGTATGTGGCAGGAGCCAATCGTCGATTAGCTTAGCTTAGCATGAAGAGTGTAAACAGCTAGCCTGGCTCTGTCGAAGGTAACAATATCCACTTACTGACACCTCTAAAGCTCCATAATTAACACATTATATCTTGTTGTGTCTGCTCTGTACAACATCCAAACTGTGAAGACGTCCATTCACAGTTTTACAGGACCAGTATCTTCATGGAGTCTCCACTGGTTGCCTAGCAACTGGTCCCAGCCAAGACCAGCACCTAACCCCTTGTAAAACAGCAAACTGTTGTTTTTACTATTTTATATGAACTAAACAAACAGAATAGAAAGTGAGCTGTAGAGGCGATATGAGGCATATTTTCTCACTCTTGGTGAGAGTGAAGCTAACTGTTTCCCCCTGTTTCCAGTCTTTATGCTAAGCTAAGCTAACCCACTGCTTGCTCCAGCTACAGGCATGATAGTGGTGTCAATATTCTAATTAAACTCACGCCAAGAAAGCGTTTGTCCCAGTAATGTCAAGTTGAGTTGAGGCTCTGTCTTGACCACTGTGGGACCTTTGGCTCAAATTCAGATTTTTTAACTTTCATTATCTCAGTTTTGTGCTTGTGTATGTTGCATATTCCTAAATTAATCTATAAACCAACTCACCACAGAGCAAATCTGTGTCCGAGTAGCATTCTAGCACAAAAAGCTTATAAAAAGTGCACACAGAGAGTGGGAGGAACAAAAGGGGATTAAGGGGGGCCCAGGAGTTCATTTTTGCCCCGGTGCCCTGAAGCAGGTACATCCAGCCATGAGTGCATCTCTTGAATCTTTTTGAGCTTGATCAGTGATGATATACTATAAAGCATTACAGCACACTTCAGTAGGAGGAAAAGAACGGAGGCGCTCACTAATCAGGTTGGGTAAGCCTCTAGAAAGCTTGTAATGGAAACGCACTGTAAGCTGAAGCTTGTAGAGACACCCTGTAGGTGCTTGCCTGTAGGTGTGCACTGCCATGACTGAATTACAAGAGGACAAGGAGACATAACAGTGAGTAACAAGTGGCAGTAAGACAAAACAGGCTTCTTTTTTTTAAAATTCACTTTGATATTTCCTGTGAGATTGTCACGGTGGTGCATCAGCCCTGCGTCACATCTAAAAGGACTTTTTCCACGACTTGCACAGGATCTTCTGGAAGGCCCGTCTGAAGTCCCGGTTGAAGATGGTGTAGATGGCAGGGTTGAGGGAGCTGTTACAGTAGCCAATCCAGAAGAAGAATTTAAAGAGCGGGTCGGGGATCTTACAGGAGTCCCTGCACACTCCATACAGGCTATAGCTAAAGAAAAAGGGGAACCAGCACACAACAAACACCCCCATGACCACAGCCAGGACAAACGTAAACCTCTTTTCCCTGGCCTGGGAGACCTTTTTCCTGGCTAAGGAGCTCCGGCGGCGTTTCCTCCTGGAGGCAAAGAGGTCCATGGATTTGTTACTGACTCTGGAGATGCGAGTAGAGTGTTTGGAGAGGGAGCTTTTCTTTTGGCTGGCCCTCTTGGCTCTCTGGGAGTCCTGTTGCTGGGGTTTGTGACCTTTGCCCTCTGAGGAGGAGCTCTCCTCCATGTCAGCATCCTCAGTCTGTTGCCCGATGGTGACAGTGCGATGGCTGGGCGTAGTTGGGCACTGACAGTGACCATTCTCCTTCTCACCGTGGAAAGGGGAGGTCGCTTTGCTCAGTCCATTCTCAGTTTGTGTGACACCATCTGGCCTGGGGTTTTTTCCCGACATGCTTCTCGTTCTGGTTTTGGCCACTTGGTATATTCTGATGTACACCAGGATCATGATTAAGCACGGAGCGAAGAAGGACGCGATGCTGGAGGAGAGGATGTACCAAGTGTCATCATTCAGCTCGCACTGAGGCTGAGAGCTGATATCGCTGTTGCTGTCTATAGATATGAGAGGTGGAGATGAGATAAAAGCGGATATAAGCCACACGATTAAGATGATACACTTGACGCGTTTCGGAGTCCGCTTCAGGTTGTACTCTACAGCCTGCGTAACGGACCAGTACCGGTCCAGGCTTATTGCGCACAGATGAACAATGGACGAAGTGCAGAACAGAACATCCAAAGCCAGATAAATACCGCACCAAACTTTTCCAAAATACCAGTAGCCCATAAGTTCATTCGCCAGAGAGAATGGCATCACCAAAGTGGCGACCAGGATGTCCGCGGTGGCCAGAGACACCAGAAAAAGGTTCTGCGGCGCTTTCAGCGCCCTGCTCGTCAACACCGCAATGACCACCAGAATATTTCCAACAACGGTAAAGAGAATGAGAAAACTTACGAGGGCAGCAATGCTTGCTATAGCTGCTAAAGAATATCCACTGTCCAGACTCCACGACGAATTCAGGTGGATCACCGTGAACGTGTCCATTCCGCTGGCGTTAAACGCATCCATCCCGACTGTGCGCGCTTTATATAACCCGGACTGGTTGAATCTTGGCATGGATTCACATTCAGGTCTCTACTGAGTGGCGAGTCCATCAAAAACGCGCAGCTCCGCGGCCAACTGACAAGTCCGCCGACGTGGATACGCGCGCACGAGAAGATCCCCACTTAACGGAGTCTTTGGAGGTTATTTGCAGTCTGTTGATCATGTGTATCTTAAGGTAACTTACTTAAATAAATAAATAAAAAACAATGTCCCATGCATTCTATTATAGTCTTGTCACGCGTCTCCTGTTTGTCCGGAGTTGAATGCCGTCCAGCCGCAGCTCTCCCTCCGTCAGCATGGTGCGCTCTCGCTCCTAATGATGCCCTGCTGATACCCCATGTGTTGCTCTCATAAAACTCACCCACTGCTGCCCCGCCCCCGGCACAGAGCATCATTTTCACAGTGTTGGAGTATGATGAGGAATGGACACGGCTGTAGTTTAGCCCAGATTATCCTAATTTCCAAAATAAAATATTCTTTTATTATCATTGAACTGAGGACAAAAACTGTGAGATTTCCTAATTTCATGACTCACAATGTGGGAAAATCCATGTGCAGACAGTACGTTTAGTATTTTCCACATCTTCTCTCTTTTCTTACTAATCCTCAACTCACTGGAGGTCAGTATTGCTGCACTCACAGTAAAGTCTTTGACACTGTAAGCTGCTCTGTAACCATAAAGCAAAGAGGCTGTCAGGCTACTTGAGGTGAAACACAGAAATATGTGAACGAAGACCTTCCACGACTCGTGCAGGATTAGATTTCTGGAGTGCTGTGTGTTTATGTGGCAGCAGTCTTGCTGGAGAGGGAGTGAAGGAGCTGTGTGAGAGTGGATGGAGGGGTGAGTGGAGGCTAGTTGAGGATGGGAGGCTTGTTTTGAATTTTGGAGCTGAGAAGATAGATTGGATTTTCGACAGTCTGCTGCATTTCACCTCTTCTTCTTCACATATCCCCATTTTTCAGCTCATTTTTCATTGCTCATGCACACGCTCACATTCATACTGTAGGCACTGGTCTGGGCTGGACTCAGACATCAGGCAGTGCAGCATGTATAGGAGTATTTGTGACCTCTGATCTGTTCATTGTGACAGCAGGTTGAATAAGGTGCCTGCTGATTTTAATGCACAGGAACAAAAAGATTTCCGCCGTACAATATTTGTCAGATGAACCTTTTTCTGTTGTTTTTCTCTCAGAAAAGTTTTCCAACAATAAAGCAGTGATGACTGAAAGGACAGGAGGCTCTGATAATTGTAATTTTCACGGCACTCTGCAGAACAGAACAGTACAGAGCACTGCAGCGATGGAAGTCAAGTAGCCACCTTTTTGTTTTAAAACGTCACGAGGCAAAAAAGGTTGAGAACTTCTCGCTGTTAGTGCTATTTGTCGCATTTCACACTTAATGTTTGGGAAGAGATTTTTTTTTTCAAAAATGGCACCTATGTTTGGCAAAATGTATGAAAACACGAGGTCATGCGGTTAAAATCTGAATAAACAGCATTCATCATTCAGGGATGTTTTGTTTTTGTTCAAGGTTATCCGTGAGGCAGAGGTGGATCTAAGAAGACAACGCTGAATGTGATTGTTGAAAATCTACGTTTGGTAAGCCTCTAATTCAGTTATGTGACAAAGGCAGCGAAAATGTATTTAAAAAATATCCCGGTTCAAGATTTTCACCAGAAATAAAATTCTCAGTATCTTTGAGAAACATCCAGAGTGAATACCCACATAAACAGTTTCACAACATAAGCACTGGAAGCAAATGATGAAATATCAGGATATCTGGGGTCAGTTTTGTTTGCTTTAGGCTGCATGTTATCAGATTCATGCTTCTGCAATACCAAGTTATCCTCCTTAGACTCCGAGCTAATATATCAATTACATCATATTATCACCAAAAACGGTTGGTAAGAAAGTAGTTACTTCACATTTTTTCTTCAGCTCTGTTACTTTTTGGCCCCGATTCACAC